>NC_060130.1:936320226-936635695 GCF_021461395.2 Schistocerca americana | reverse complement strand
CTGGCTCGTCTTCTTTTGAGCATGAGAGAAGGTGGGGTTGATGCGATATGAGTACGTGTAGGTCTCCCCCAGCTCGATGGCAGTGTGGGGACACAGTGGAAAGGGTTCGACCACACGAGGCCCCGCCATGGGACCCAAAGCACCACCAACCAACCAGGAGTCGACAAGAAGGGATAGTGGAGGACGGAGATAATTATAACAATGAAATTTCATCATGTGACACTACAGCGGTAGGGTAGGAGACGGGAATGGAAAACAGAGACAGTGTGGTATCAGGTGCTTCGCCCACTGGAGGCTTGAAATAACGTGAGGGGGTGTTAGTAGTGCACCTCGACAGCAGTTATGCCACCACGTCATACACATTCCAGCTGAGCGAGCGATCACGCAAAAGCTCACGGAGGTTGCTGGCGAAATAGTCACGGTAGCATGGACGTTGTTCAGTCACTGCATGCTCATTCTGTAGGGGGGGGGGGGGGGTCCAAGCCACGATTTTTCTAAGTCTCCATAGAGGTAGACGACTGTCATCCTTTGACTCAGACTATCGTATGAGTCTTAGCTGCAGGAAAACAAACATCCTCTGGGCGAATTAAAGTGTACGGTTCGACCACAGATTGAGCGGTGTGGAGGAAACTTGCGACCGTTTGCCGCCCCAGCGTCCAGATTCCACGAACACCAGGTTGGTCAAGCGATGGGTGTCATCGTCTACTGAGTGACAGGTGGAGCATAAAGGAGTGCCCATTAAACCAATCGCATGTAAACACCGGTTAGCAACGTGATACAATATCGCTCGAACTGATGTCAGGAGTTACTGTTGATGAAGTTTGAGTCACATCACCGTTCACCTGGTTAATGGATACTTGATCTCAACGTTGTTGCCAGCTACACCACGCAGTAACTGAATGTAGAAATGTTTTCGATGTGGAGGCCACGTACATGGGAGGTCGGTGTGTACATAGCTCAGGTCCACAAGAAAGACAGACAAATGCGCAAATAAAGGCGCAATATGTCCTTCTGTCACCAGTGAGGAGAAGGAGGCCGGCGTATAAATGTCCAAAAGCTGTCGTGTGAGTGAGTTTCCTGTGCCTGACCACTGTTTGTTCATGGTGTTCAGATGTGAGGCCGCCGCACGGCACCAGACGTTGGCGAGTCCAAGCCCCTGGCTTTCTGGGAGAGGATGAGTGTGTCATATTTGACGTTAAAAATGTTACCAGCCGTTAGGAAGTGGCCTAACGCAGCCTGCAGTCTGCGACAAATCGCCAGCGGTATCAGAAGGACCTGTGCTACGTGCACCAACTTGGAAACTACATGCATGTCCAGATATTCCACAAGTTGCAAAGCATCAAGGCAATGGAGGCGACGTTGCTGAACAGACATAGGCGTGACTTGGAGGGTGCAAGCTATTGGAAGCTCTGAACGCAAGACAGAGGACCAGTAGCAAACACGATGCTTGCATGGGCATGACAGCGGGACGTGTATTGTCACGGGTTGGCAAATGCGTCGTGAGACTCCCAATAAGTGGCTCCAGGGTGAGAGCGTAGAGGAGCATCCATAGCGGGCATACCTGCCGTAAGAAACGGTGGATAGGCGACCCTTAGCACGAAGAAGGGAGCGAGCGCTGGCGTAGAGACGTCGTAGTGTACCAGTGTAGGGGACTGGGAACCCCATCCGCTCCATGAAAGCAAAGAGGTAACCGTGTCACACCTGATCAGAAACGCTGTCAAAATCGATGACCACCAATGTCACATGGACATTGCACGTAGCTGCTAGAGCAGTCACATCTCAGCATTGGCATTGACAGGTCCATCTGGTGTCGTTTGTACTGTGAATATTATACTCGGAAGCATCTGACGGCATCGTGTCGCCAAAACACGTGCAAATATCGAGTAGTTGGCACTGAGAAACGTTAGTGGGCGGTAATGGGCAGCTGTATTCTCCTACGATGGCGTAAATTGGTATGATAGTGCCTTCGAAAAATGGCGGCGGAACTGTTGCGGCTGTCGTCAACAATTCGTGGAACATTGCAGTCAGCCTTGGCTCCACCAAATTCTGGAAAGCCCGTTAAAATTCCACAGGGAGACCATCAACACCACGCAGCTTGTTTGGAGCACCCTTCGTTATGGCATCCTTGATGTCAAAAAAAAAAAAAAAAAAAAAGGTTCAAATGGCTCTGAGTACTATGGGACTTAACTTCTAAGGTCATCAGTCCCCTAGAACTGAGAACTACTTAAACCTAACTAACCTAAGGACATCACACACAGCCATGCCCGAGGCAGGATTCGAACCTGCGACCGTAGCGGTCGCGCGGTTCCAGACTGTAGCGCCTAGAACCGCTCAGTCACCACGGCCGGCTCCTTGATGTCATCACCGGTGATGACCTCCATTAAGGTTTCCGCTTTGATGTCCGAGACAGTGCGAGTAATGCGGGACAAAACTGGCTGTTAGTACTATGAGATGTTGCGAAAATGTACCATAAAGCCAGCTACAATATTTGCCTGGGTGATTGCCAGATGCCCCTCATGAGTGACATGCTATGAGACCAGTTGTTGCTAGTGGTGCTTCCTGTCAATGCACTCAGTGGTCTTCCTGCCACGCCGTATCTCGACAGCGAGCCCTTACGACCACTCCCTGTGATCTGCAACAGGTCAGCGCCTATGTGAGCCTCGATGCTGTTGCAATCCATCTAAATGGGCAGAGAGTGTGGATTCTGTTCCGGCGTAGCGACAAGCGCCGGCACGAAGACGAAGAACGCAAGAACAGAGAAGGCTGTGAGACGACGTCAGCCAATAGTAGACTGCCTAGGACCGCACCACGGCAGATGCGGCCTCTGTCCGAAGAGAATGTAGGCGGCGCCCCTGCCGGCGTCGGCCGGACAGTAGCGGACGCGCAGACTAGAAGAGAGCACTAGAACAGCCGTGACTGGTAATACGTATCCATTACTTGCATGGGCATAATATATAGCTAAGGATACTGATTATTTGCATGTCGCCAATTGCTTGCGACACGGCATTGTAAATCAAAGTTAAGTATTATCAATAATAAACTCTGTCAATACGATTTGCTTATACACTACTGGTCATTAAAATTGCTACAGAAGAAATGCGGATGATAAACGGGTATTCATTGGACAAATATATGATACTAGAACTGACATGTGATTACATTTTCACGCAATTTGGGTGCATAGATCCTGAGAAATCAGTACCCAGAACAAACACCTCTGGCCGTAATAACAGCCTAGATACGCCTGGTTATTGAGTCAGACAGAGCTTGGATGGCGTGTACACGTACAGCTGCCCATGCAGCTGCAACACGATACCACAGTTGATCAAGAGTAGTGACTGGCGTATTGTGACGAGCCAGTTGCACGGCCACCATTGACCAGACGTTTTGAATTGGTGAGAGATCTGGAGAATGTGCTGGCCAGAGCAGCAGTCGATCATTTTCTGTATCCAGAAAGACCCGTACAGGACCTGCAACATGCGGTCGTGCGTTATCCTGCTGAAATGTAGGGTTTCGCAGGGATCGAATGAAGGGTAGAGCCACGGGTCGTAACACATCTGAAATGTAACGTCCACTGTTCAAAGTGCCGTCAATGCGAACAAGAGGTAACCGAGACGTGTAACCAATGGCACCCCATACCATCACGCCGGGTGATACGCCAGTATGGCGAAGACGAATACACGCTTCCAATGTGCGTTCACCGCTATGTCGCCAAACACGGATGCGACCATCGTGATGCTGTAAACAGAACGTGGTTTCATCCGAAAAAATGACGTTTTGCCATTCGTGCACCCAGGTTCGTCGTTGAGTACACCATCGCAGGCGCTCCTGTCTGTGATGCAGCGTCGAGGGTAACCGCAGCTATGGTCTCCGAGCCGATAGTCCATGCTGCTGCAAACGTCGTCGAACTGTTCGTGCAGATGGTTGTTGTCTTGCAAACGTCCCCATGTGTTGACTCAGGCATCGAGACGTGGCTGCACGATCCGCTATAGCCATGCGGGTATGATGCCTCTCATCTCGACTGCTAGTGATACGAGGCCGTTGGGATCCAGCACGGCGTTCCGTATTACCCTCGCGAACCCACCGATTCCACATTCTGCTAACAGTCATTGGATCTCGACCAACGCGAGCAGCTATGTCGCGATACGATAAACCGCAATCGCGGTAGGCTACGATCTGACCTTTATCAAAGTCGGAAACGTGATGGTACGCATTTCTCCTCCTTACACGAGGCATCACAACAACGTTTCACCAGGCAACGCCGGTCAACTGCTGTTTGTGTATGAGAAATCAGTTGGAAACTTCCCTCATGCCAGCACGTTGTATGTGTCGCCACCGGCGCCAACCTTTGTTTGAATGCTCTGAAAAGGTAATCATTTTCATATCACCTCCTGTCGGTTAAATTTCGCGTCTGTATCACGTCAACTTCGTTATGTAGCAGTTTTAATGGCCAGTAGTGTATGTTCTCTAGCTACCCGAGAACAGCTTCCTAGGCACCCTATAAGACACGAGTGGGCAGGACACCACAGTTTCGTATCAATGTCACGAAGCACAGCGAAGTAGAAGTCTGTTGTATTGCTGTTCCATGCAGACACCTCCTTGCCAAACTGCACCAAGGCTCGCTGTATGGCAGGCTTGGCACATTCCAGCCACCAAGACGCCAGAGTTTGCACGCTGTCCAGACCTCTGCTACACCCCGCCAGCAGTCAGGACTGGCATCTTGGATAGCGCCGACGAGCCCCTCGGAGACATAAATTCTATCCAGGCGACTTGCAGACTGGCCTGTCTGATTTGTGTAGCCTTCTGCATCGCCATGTCGAGTCTCCGATGTGTCACAGAGGATAAGGTCGCGGACGACAAAGCTCAGTATTTGGTAGGGCTTGAAGTTTGGCTGTTGGTCCTTCCGATGTAAAACACAATTGAAGTCGCTGCGAAGCACACAATTTCGTAGTGGCCAAGAAAGAGGGGAGTGCTCTTGTCATAGTAAAATCGAGCTCTGTCCCTTCTATGGCCAGAACCAAACAGGGCGTACACATTTACAATACGGGTGCGTACCCCTTCGTGGTCTAGGGGGTAGCGTCTTTGATTCATAATCAAAACGTTTTCGGTCCCGGGTTCGATCCCCGCCACTGCCTAAATTTTGATAAATAATCGGCATTGGCAGCCGAAGACTTCCGGCATAAGAAGTCAGCCTCATTCTGCCAACGGCCTTGTCAAAGAGGGCGGAGGAGCGGATAGAGGTTCAGGGCACTCTCTTGTCCTAGGGGTGGGAAATTGCCCCTAAAGGCGGAAGAACCAGCAATGATCAACGACATGAGGATGCAGAAGGCAATGGAAACCACTGCATTAAAGACACGTAACTTGTATCCACAGGACATGTGGCCTGTAATTGAAGAAGTGTCATGATGATCTCTCCATTGGCAAAAGATTCCGGAATAGTCCCCCATTCGGATCTCCGGGAGGGGACTGCCAAGGGGGAGGTTACCATGAGAAAAAGATTGAATAATCAACGAAAGGATAACGTTCTACGAGTCGGGGCGTGGAATGTCAGAAGCTTGAACGTGGTAAGGAAACTAGAAAATCTGAAAAGGGAAATGCAAAGGCTCAATCTAGATATAGTATGGGTCAGTGAAGTGAAGTGGAAGGAAGACAAGGATTTCTGGTCAGATGAGTATCGGGTAATATCAACAGCAGCAGAAAATGGTATAACGGGTGTAGGATTCGTTATGAATAGGAAGGTGGGGCAGAGGGTGTGTTACTGTGAACAGTTCAGTGACCAGGTTGTTCTAATCAGAATCGACAGCAGACCAACACCGACAACGATAGTTCAGGTATACATGCCGACGTTGCAAGCTGAAGATGAACAGATAGAGAAAGTGTATGAGGATATTGAAAGGGTAATGCAGTATGTAAAGGGGGACGAAAATCTAATAGTCATGGGCGACTGGAATGCAGTTGTAGGGGAAGGAGTAGAAGAAAAGGTTACAGCAGAATATGGGCATGGGACAAGGAATGAAAGAGGAGAAAGACTAATTGAGTTCTGTAACAAGTTTCAGCTAGTAATAGCGAATACCCTGTTCAAGAATCACAAGAGGAGGAGGTATACTTGGAAAAGGCCGGGAGATACTGGAAGATTTCAATTAGATTACATCATGGTCAGACAGAGATTCCGAAATCAGATACTGGATTGTAAGGTGTACCCAGGAGCAGATATAGACTCAGATCACAATATCGTAGTGATGAAGAGTAGGCTGAAGTTCAAGACATTAGTCAGGAAGAATCAATACGCAAAGAAGTGGGATACGGAAGTACTAAGGAATGACGAGATACGTTTGAAGTTCTCTAACGCTATAGATACAGCAATAAGGAATAGCGCAGTAGGCAGTACAGTTGAAGAGGAATGGGCATCTCTAAAAAGGGCCATCTCAGAAGTTGGGAAGGAAAACATAGGTACACAGAAGGTAGCTGCGAAGAAACCATGGGTAACAGAAGAAATACTTCAGTTGATTGATGAAAGGAGGAAGTACAAACATGTTCCGGGAAAATCAGGAATACAGAAATACAAGTCGCTGAGGAATGAAATAAATAGGAAGTGCAGGGAAGCTAAGACGAAATGGCTGCAGGAAAAATGTGAAGACATCGAAAAAGATATGATTGTCGGAAGGACAGACTCAGCATACAGGAAAGTCAAAACAACCTTTGGTGACATTAAAAGCAACGGTGGTAACATTAAGAGTGCAACGGGGATTCCACTGTTAAATGCAGAGGAGAGAGCAGATAGGTGGAAAGAATACATTGAAAGCCTCTATGAGGGTGAAGATTTGTCTGATGTGATAGAAGAAGAAACAGGAGTCGATTTAGAAGAGATAGGGGATCCAGTATTAGAATCGGAATTTAAAAGAGCTTTGGAGGACTTACGGTCAAATAAGGCAGAAGGGATAGATAACATTCCATCAGAATTTCACACAATTCCGAAGACGGCAAGAGCTGACAAGTGCGAGAATTATCGCACAATCAGCTTAACAGCTCATGCATCGAAGCTGCTTACAAGAATAATATACAGAAGAATGGAAAAGAAAATTGAGAATGCGCTAGGTGACGATCAGTTTGGCTTTAGGAAAAGTAAAGGGACGAGAGAGGCAATTCTGACGTTACGGCTAATAATGGAAGCAAGGCTAAAGAAAAATCAAGACACTTTCATAGGATTTGTCGACCTGGAAAAAGCGTTCGACAATATAAAATGGTGGAAGCTGTTCGAGATTCTGAAAAAAGTAGGAGTAAGCTATAGGGAGAGACGGGTCATATACAATATGTACAACAACCAAGAGGGAATAATAAGAGTAGACGATCAAGAACGAAGTGCTCGTATTAAGAAGGGTGTAAGACAAGGCTGTAGCCTTTCGCCCCTACTCCTCAGTCTGTACATCGAGGAAGCAATGATGGAAATAAAAGAAAGGTTCAGGAGTGGAATTAAAATACAAGGTGAAAGGATATCAATGATACGATTCGCTGATGACATTGCTATCCTGAGTGAAAGTGAAGAAGAATTAAATGATCTGCTGAACGGAATGAACAGCCTAATGAGTACACAGTATGGTTTGAGAGTAAATCGGAGAAAGACGAAGGTAATGAGAAGTAGTAGAAATGAGAACAGCGAGAAACTTAACATCGGGATTGATGGTCACGAAGTCAATGAAGTTAAGGAATTCTGCTACCTAGGCAGTAAAATAACCAATGACGGACGGAGCAAGGAGGACATCAAAAGCAGACTCGCTATGGCAAAAAAGGCATTTCTGGCCAAGAGAAGTCTACTAATATCAAATACCGGCCTTAATTTGAGGAAGAAATTTCTGAGGATGTACGTCTGGAGTACAGCATTGTATGGTAGTGAAACATGGACTGTGGGAAAACCGGAACAGAAGAGAATCGAAGCATTTGAGATGTGGTGCTATAGACGAATGTTGAAAATTAGGTGGACTGATAAGGTAAGGAATGAGGAGGTTCTACGCACAATCGGAGAGGAAAGGAATATGTGGAAAACGCTGATAAGGAGAAGGGACAGGATGATAGGACATCTGCTAAGACATGAGGGAATGACTTCCACGGTACTAGAGGGAGCTGTAGAGGGCAAAAACTGTAGAGGAAGACAGAGATTGGAATACGTCAAGCAAATAATTGAGGACGTAGGTTGCAAGTGCTACTCTGAGATGAAGAGGTTAGCACAGGAAAGGAATTCGTGGCGGTCCGCATCAAACCAGTCAGTAGACTGATGACAAAAAAAAAAAAAAAAAACCTTCGTGGCTGGCAGGTAGATGACGTCTTCAACTGATGTACCCTCCCGAATATACGCGGCCACTTCTCGTCCAAGGTCGTCACTAGGAGAGGCGTCAGAGGCGTAACCAGCCACATCCGGAAGGGCGCCAAGTGCATCTCCCGAAGCAGTGTCAATGTCAGACACCCAAATCATTTCCCATAGAAGATGGAGTTTCACCAGGTTACTAATGTTGTTGATGTTAATAGTAGCCACTCGATACGTCTGAAGCTGTGGCTGGTCGCGTGGGCGAATCCCGCCGGTAGGTAACAGAAGGTGTGCAGCCGGCAGCACCGCACGCCGAATGTCCCTGGAATCCACTGCTGCTACCATGCGTTTATTGCTCCGTCGCTGCCGCACTCACCTGCATAGGTTACGGAGCGTCCTCAACGTCGTCGCTCCATGATGATGTCGTCGGCGTCGCGGATGTGTAGATCCGTCGCAGACACTGCCGATAGCGGCGGCAGAACAGCCGAGTTTTTCCAGATCGTCGTTTTGTGCAGGCATCACTGCTGGTCCGTCTGCCACAGTAACATTGTGGTCCTCTTCATTTTGACAGATCACCGAGGTGTCACCAGGGCGGATGGGAGGCGAGGCATCCTGATCACAGGCCGTCCGGCGCCGCCTCTTGCACTTCTTTGATGATCGATGTTTGCGCAACTAACCTTCATTATCGGAAGACGGGAAGGATTCCCAAAGTTCCGGCACATAAGCCGTCGTAGGAACGATTAACGTCGGAAGTTCCATCGAAGGGTTCGGCACTGCGTCAGCCGCCGCTTAGGTGACTGGCAATACCGTCGGTGGAGTGTCTCTTGGCGTCTCAGCGGGCGGCAGTTGAGTGATGCGCAGCTGCAGGCATTCCGAACGGAAATGAACCTCCTTGCCTCCCTCACCCATAGCAGATCTTGTGTTGACTGTCGTATACGGGGTGGTCCACTGATAGTGACCGGGCCAAATATCTCACGAAATAAGCATCAAACGAAAAAACTACAAAGAACGAATGTTAATGTAGCATTCTCAACACCGACGTTTCTGAGATTCCCGATTCTCGCGCAATCTGTCTGCTACTGATGTGCGGATTAGCCCCGACAGCAGCTAAAACACCTACTTGGGCATCATCATTTGTTGCAGGTCGTGGTTGACGTTTCACATGTGGCTGAACACTTCCTGTTTCCTTAAATAACGTAACTATCCGGCGAACGGTCCGGACACTTGGATGATGTCGTCCAGGATACGGAGTAGGGTACATAGCACACGGCTGTTGGGCATTTTGATCACAACAGCCATACATCAACACGATATCGACCTTTTCTGCAATTGGTAAAAGGTCCATTTTAACACGGGTAATGTATCACGAAGCAAATACCGTCCGCACTAGCGGAATGTTACGTGATACGACGTACTTACACGTTTGTGACTACTACAGCGCCATCTATTACAAAGCGAAAAAAGTGGTCCAACTAAAACATTCATATTTCTTTACATACTACACGAATTTGTATTAAAAATGGGGATTCCTATTTTAAAAAACTCAGTTGATATCCGTTTGACCTATGGCAGCGCCATCTAGCGGGCCAAACATAGCGCCATCTGGTTTCCCCCTTCAAGCTAGACAAGTTTCGTTCTTTGTAGTTTTTTCGTTTGACGCTTATTTCGTGAGATATTTGGCCCGGTCACGATCAATGGACCACCCTGTATAACGACCCTTGCGACGCCCACAGATGTCTAAGCAGGGGCACGTGACAACGTAAACCAGTCGTGATATGACGCACCCCATTTAAAACGGGGTGCGTATTGAAATGCATCCAGCTTTCTGCGGTGTGACTGTACACCACGACATACGACCGGAAGGTCGCTATGACTTCTTGCGCTGCCAGTTCGAAAGGCAGCTCTACCACGCGCGTAGTACGGACGCCCAAGCCCCCATACGCCACCGTGACCGCGCCCATGTTTCCGTCAGCGTGAGCAAACTGGAGGCCATGTTGGGCAGATTTCAAGATCCTGTGACACTCCACATTGTCAACGACCTTAACACATACGACACTTACGTGAGGACGACGGTTCAAACCCGCGTCCGGCCATCTCGATTTAGGTTTTGCGTGATATCCCTAAATCGCTTTAGGCAAATGCTGGGATGGTACTGACACCGAAATCCTTGAACACGGTACACTCACCACTCAAGTTATTGTAACACTGTACTACTTTCCCTTTTCAGGGGTGCATTCCACCCTAAGTTTACTTTTATCTGTGACAATGCGCGATCGCATCGAACGGTTCACGTGGTGAAGCTCTTGGGACGAGAGGATATTCGTCCAATCTACTGGCCTGCCTGTTCCCTCGACTTAAATCCCATGCGTTGGGGAGACGTATTGCAGCGCTTCCACACGCACCAACGACCATCCAGAAGTCGTCAGACACACTGGTGCAGGAGTACAAACCCTACCACAAGAACTTACCAACCGTGGGAGCACGTTGCACGGCGTGTATTGCCGTCCCTGGTGATCGCACCCCTATTAAGAACCGTGCCCCACCTTCTGTAATGTCTATGGGGTCATCATGACTAGCGGTGACATCAGTGTAATTATTGCCTGTGAGTAAAAGTGTAATTTCTGTTCGCCTTATTGTGTATTTCGTACGGTAAATTTCTATACTACGATATAATGTAGCAGTTCCTACTTAGTATGGTCCAAGTTTCGTCGAGCTGTGTTAGTTGGCAGTGGCACATCACGTGGCAGTTAATTTCGTCCCTAAGTTCTGCACACCAATACATTTAGGTGAAACATCAAAAAGCGGCAGTTAATGTGAATGTAAGACTTAGGTTTGTTGGAAGGGCTCTGCGAACTTGCAGGTCATCGGTAAAGGACGTCGAATACAAGCCGCTGGTGCAACCAGCTACAAATTATTTCCCGGTGTTTGGCGTCCACACGAAGTAAACATGACGAAAAACACCTAAAGAATTCATAAACGTGCTGCTATGATCTTAGAAGGGCTATCTAACCCATACGAAAGTTCTTATTCACCTTAGGCTGAATTGAATAGGTTGGACCTCAGTGTTAATGCACAGAAAATATTCTCCCTGATGTACAAAATTTTGACCCACGAGTGAATAGTAACGCGATTTGACTTCGATTAAAGAGGCATTCGAAAGTATTAAGGACTTTCATTGCTCAGTGATAAATATGGGGGATCGTAAAAAATTGTTTACGCAATGCGTGATTACGATCTTTGTACCCAAATCTATTAACACAAAGTGAATGTATAGTGCATCCTCTATTATAGAAAGAGTGTATTTATTGGGGATGTAGACTCCACGTCGTATACCCTAACAGCTTTTTATAAGAAACACTAACCACAGAAGTTACTTTCAACATTTTCAGGATTAGCAGTTCTCAGCAGCTCCAATCCACCTTATACTTACGATAATTTTCATGCAAAGAAATAAATATAACATCTGCCGATGGCAGCTTTTGTAAATAACGGTACCACTCAAGACAAGACGTATTCAAATAAGTCTGCTCACATCAACTACGGCCTCAGAAAAAGGATATGTGAGCAAATGGGATCCGACCTTAGAAATGCGATGAATTGTAAGTGGCTTCGGAATGAAGAATAACTGTAGAGAATTCAAAACTACTTTTGATGATTATTCAAGAAATAAGCACGAAAATTTATGCAATGGAATGAAATATGTCCACGATGGCACAACGTGGAATACAAGACCACCAATTATCAACAAAAGAACAGAAACGAATTACATATGATCTCGAATCCGCGCAGTATAGTAACGTTAAATAAGTGCGACAGTAACGTGAGCCATGACCTATTTTCATGGATGAGTTAATTGCAAGACCGGTATTGATCCTTGAACATGGACAACAAATTGAACCGTCCTCACTCAAAAAGCGTATTTATAAAGCTGAAAAACGATGCAAATAAAATACTGCGCCAAAGTACACTAGTAAACAACGTTCTCACCACAAATTCGTGTATGTTGTAGCGTAGAAATGACCATTAAAGTGAAGCACTAGACAAAGTCATCGAATTTGAATCAATGGTTCAAATGGCTCTAAGCACTATGGGACTTAACATCTGTGGTCATCAGTCCCCTAGAACTTAGAACTACTTTTACCTAACTAACCTAAGGACATCACACACATCCATGCCCGAGGCAGGATTCGAACCTGCGACCGTAGCAGTCACGCGGTTCCGGACTGAGCGCCTAGAACCGCTCGTCCACCGCGGCCGGCTTTGAATCAATAGAACCATGAAAATTGTGGACAGCGCCAATTCATTGCGACTAGCTCCAGCAGTCGAGGAAACTCAAGTGTGCTTTCTCAATATCTACATCTACATCTGTATCTACATAGATGCTCCCCAAGACACCGTACGGTGGTGCGTGGCGGAGGGTACCCTGTACCACTACTTGTCATTTCTCTTCCTGTTCCACTCGAAAATACAGCGCGGGAAAATCGACTGTCTAAATGCCTCCGTATGAGCCCTAATTTGTTGTATCTTATCTTTGTGGTCCTTACGCGTAATGTGCCTCTGCGGCAGTAGAATCGCTCTGCAGTCAGTTTCAAATGCCGGTTCTCTAAATTTTCTCAATAGTGTTTCTCTAACAGAACGTTGCCTTCTCTCTAACGCTGGCCGCTGTAGTCGAGAGGTTCTAGGCACGTCAGTCTGGAACCGCGCTGCTGCTGCGCTCGCAGGTTCGAATCCTGCCTCGGGCATGGATGTGTGTGATGTCCTTAGATTAGTTAGGTTTAAGTAGTTCTAAGTCTAGGGGACTGATGACCTCAGATGTTAAGTCCCACAGTGCTTAGAGCCATTTGAACCACTTTTTTTCTCTCCAAGGATTCCCATTTGAGATCAAAAAATGGTTCAAATGGCTCTGAGCACTATGGGACTTAACTTCTGAGGTCACCAGTCCCCTAGAACTTAGAACTACTTAAACCTAACTAACCTAAGGACAATCACACACATCCATGCCCGAGGCAGGATTCGAACCTGCGACCGTAGCGGTCGCGCGGTTCCAGACTGTAGCGCCTAGAACCGCTCGGCCACAACGGTCGGCCATTTGAGATCCCGTAGCATCTTCGTAACACTTGCGTGTTCTCGAACTTACCGGTAACAAATCTAGCAGCTCGCCTCTGAATTACTTTGATGTCTTCCTACAATCCGATCTGGTACGGATCCAAAAACTCGAGCAGCAGTACTCAAGAATAGGTCGATCCAGAGACCTATATGTGGTCTCCTATACAGCTGACCCACTATTTCGTAAAAATCTCCCAATAAACCAAACTTGAGCGTCTGCCTTCCCTACCACAGTCCTCACATCGTCGTTACGCTTCATATAACTTTGCAACGCTACGCCCAGATATTTAAACGACTTGACTGTATCAAGCAGGACAATAGTAATACTGTATCCGAACATTAAAGGGTTGACCATCCTACTCATCCTCATAACTCACTTGTCTCCTTCCATATGGATACGCTAACTCAAATCTCACTCGCTTTATTCCCGGGTTGGTCAGTAAGGTACCGCTCGAAAGTACCACGTACAGATATCCTTTCGGTATGCAGCCAAAGATTCTGACTTGCCCAACAGACGAAAACAATGATTAGAGGGTCCTTACACCTCGCCAGCGTGTAACAATTCGTGTAAAGGTAAATTACGTGTAACACTTTTTTTAACAGACAACTTTCAAGAGGTCCCTAGAGAACTTCAATGGGAATATATTTACGAAAAGTGAGGTGGTTTGCGCGTTAGCTGCTTCTTAGATTTAAGGTAACGATTTTCGAGGAAGACTGTGTGACAGTTCCGCTTCCACACCTGTATATTTGAGTTAACCATCATTAGAAAATGCAAGAGAGATTTGGATGCATAATGAGGCGTGCAGATAAACAATTTTGCTTTGCTCAATGTGTGAACTGGATTTAACAAAAAGTCAGTAACATCAGTAAAAAGCACCCTCCGCCACACACTGTACAGTGGCTTCTGGTGTATATCGCTTTACCTAGATGTAGTACTGTAATGGAAAATTTTTTAAGAAGGGGGACTGGAAAAAGTATGGGGGCGTGCTGAAAAGTAACGGCTCCGAATTTTTTGTGTCAAAACTCTTGAAACTTTTTAAATAAAACAAACTTAATGAACATTCTACATCTTCATTCTTTATTTATATAAATTTATTTCTCAATATAGCCATCCTGGCGACGAACAAATTTCTCCAAAGGTGAGACCAGTTTCGTGATACCGCCACTATAGAATGTTCGACTTTGTTGACGGAGCCACAACCTCACCTTTGTTTGCACCGCTTCATCACTGTCAGTCCTCGAAGGTGATCTTTAAGATTTGGAAACAGATGAAAATCGCTGGAGCCAAATCGGGATTGTATGGAGGATGATGGACGACAGTGAATCTTAGGCGTGGGATTACTGCAGCCGTAGCAACGCTCGTGCGTGGTCTTGCATTGCCATGCTGAAGGAGACGGTACTCCGTGTGTGGACGGACTCATCGAATTAGAAACTATAATATAACCCGCTGTTTCTCACGCATCAACATAGTTCCGCCGGCCGGAGTGGTCGAGCGGTTCTAGGCGCTACAGTCTGGAACTGCGCGACCGCTACGGTCGCAGGTTCGAATCCTGCCTTGGGCATGGATGTGTGTGGTGTCCTTAGCTTAGTTAGGTTTAAGTAGTTCTAAGTTCTAGGGGACTGATGACCTCAGAAGTTGAGTCCCATAGTGCTCAGAGCCAACATAGTTACGTAACACATATGTTACGCTCTACAATTAGGAATCCTCCAGCGGCAGAGGACTGAAAATACGTAGACATCAAGAACGAAGAAATAGAATCTTAATATTGTTTGTTTTATTTTAAAAAAATCAAGCGTGTTCACACAAAAAACTATGAGGCATTACTTTTCAGCTCGCCCTGGTAGACACATTTATTCCCATAGAATAACACTAGAAATAGATATTTTTCGTAACAAAAGCGAATTAATGAAATGTAAAATGAAGAGGACTGGCAAGTATGTAAGCCTCTGCAAAATTAACGTCAAAAGAGGTCACAGGACCACAAGGCACATTCGTGAATAATGCGATGAGGTATTACGCTTAAGAAGGAGTAGTAGATAGTTGAGTGAATGACTTATAAAAATATGCGATGCAAGTTGGTGAGCTTGTTGGTAATAATCGGCAAGTAAAATCTAAAATCCTGCAGTGACCATGAAAGCAAATGTGTACCTATTTTCCTAATGGTGAATTTGTGTCGTTTTCGGAACTTATTCCACTGGAAATGAATGCAGACAACAGCATAGTTTGTTTATTATTCGCTAATGTGGGTATTTGCAGTTTCCATGGAGTAGGAGAGTTATACCTTTAGAGAACCTGCTGATCTCTTCTAATATTGAAATAAAGTCTTGTGAGTTATTTGGCAGCGTTATTTCCTTGTTTTCAACAGCCGATATTTCACTCCCATTGTTGTGACCCTTGTGAAGAATCACTGCTTCGATAAAAAAAATCACCAAAAGAGGAGCGGGAAATGAAATGAAACAGATGTGAAATGGTTATATTGTGGCTGATGCACCAGACGCCGATCCTCCCTTGTGGTGGTCACACGTGGCCGACCGTAACCTAGACGACGAGTACTCCCACGCAGTCTAACATCGGGCCACCAACACATCAGAATGCCTCGAAAGTCTGGATATTGCAACATTTGACCAGCAGGCCAAGTGGAGCCCCACAATGACACCCCTTTCAAGCGCTGTCAGGTGTTGATGACGATGCGTCACACGAGTACGCGGCTTCCCAGTGTCCTTCACAGTGATCACTGAACGTGTGACGCTCTTCATGCCACTTATATACCGTAATGGGCCTCGTAGCAGCATCTGATGGCCGCTCTAGCTGTTACAGAAAATTACAACTCTAATATTTTACATACCAACAGGTGGTATGCACGTGTACGATATTACATTCACAGGGCGTAAATTTTAAGTTGCCAAACAAGAATAACTCGAAAAATGTGCTTCACATGAAAAAATGTGTAGAATCCAAAGTTGATTATTTTCCAAGGGGACATCTGCTGGTGCTAAAATTAGCCCGCCACCCCAGCCGCGTGGGGGTGGGGTGGGAGGCAACTTTAAAATTTCAAATGGGAACCCCCATTTTTTATTGCAGAATCAGATTATACATAAAAAACTACATACATTTTGTCTTAAACGTTTGTTTTGATTCTTGGTAGTTGGCGCTGTAATTCAAGAAAATATGGTTACGCATAAATAAAAAATGCTTATTTACTTTATAAATTTTGATTTGCTAAAACTAAAACTCTCCCTCTCTCCCCATAGGGTGGGGTTTGAGAGAGAGGAGTTAGAGTTTTACAAGTTTTGACCCAAATATTAATTTTTTCAGCAGATTCGGATAAGTTTTGTTTGTTTCGTGGTCATGAGGACACACAACTTTTAATTATCAGATAAATCATCTGACTAGCTAACTAACCAACGAAACATCCTACTTACTAACGAATGAACTCATTTTTTACTTACCTGTAACCATTTTCTATGCAAAAATGAGAACAGGGATTTATTTGAATTACAGCGCCAAGTACCAAGAATCAAAACAAATGTTTATGAGAAAATGTACGTAGATTTTTATGTAGAATCTGATTCTGCAATAAAAACTGGGGGTTCCCATTTGAAATTTTAAAGTTGCTTCCCGCCGCACCCCCAGGGGGTTGGGGTGGCGGGCTAATTTTAGCACACTCAGATGTCCCCCTCGAAAATAATCAGCTCTGGATTCTACACATTTTTTCGTGTGAAGCTTATTTTTCGAGTTATTCTGGTTTGTTAACTTAAAATTTACACCCTGGATATCAGATTCTCACTGTTAGGCACTCGTTATGGCCTAAGAAAGGCAACTTGTAGTGCCAGGAGGAGGAATGCTTAAACAGAGAGATACAGAAGATTACAGCTTGTTATGCTGCCGAGTTGGTTTCACGCTAGTTTAATACTCTGTCCTGTCACATTAACGTGATCACTTGTGAAAAGCCTCAGTAACCACGTTTTCCAGCGCGGACCACTGCGAGACGTACGGGAGGAGAATCAACGAGGTTTTGGGAGGTACCGGCTGGGATGTGAAGTCTTGCTGACTCCAGTGCCGTGGCAAACCACACTCGGTTTCCCGGGTGAGGATCCACGGCCTGAACAGCCAATCCAGGGGCTACCACAGATTCTCGATTGGATTTAAATCCGGTAATTTTGGTGACCAGGGGAGCAGGGTAAACTCAATGTGGTGCTCTTCGAAGCACGCACGCAGACTGTCAGCTGTATTACACTTTGCATTGTCCTGCTGGTAGATGCCATCGTACCGAGGAAAAACAATATGGATGTAAGGGTGGACCGGATCCCCGAGGACAGATACATATATGTGTTGATTAATTTTGGCTTCCAGAATGACGAGATCGGCCTGGGAATGGTAGGAAAACATGCCCCAGACCGTAATGCTCCCTCCTTCGGGCTGGAAACTTCTGACGAACGAGCGACCATCTATCCGATGAAGCATCAGACGTGATTCATCTGGAAAGGTCACCGGTCGCCATTCAGTTGACTTCCAGTTGCGGTATTGGCGTGCAAATTTTAATCTTCGTCGCTGATGAATATCAAAAATAGTTCAAATGGCTCTGAGCACTATGAGACTTAACTGCTGAGATCATCAGTCCCCTAGAACTTAGAACTACTTAAACCTAACTAACCTAAGGACATCACACACATCCATGCCCGAGGCAGGATTCGAACCTGCGACCGCAGCAGCAGCGCGGTTCCTGACTGAAGCGCCTAGAACCGCTCGGCCACAACGGCCGGCTTGATGAATATGAATCAGCCCTGCTTCGGAGGCCCATTCGCAGCATCGTTCGCTGAATGGTCGTTGAGGAGACGCTGTTGGTCATCTGGACGGTCAGTTGCTGATCAGCTGCGAGTCTATTCGCCCGTACACATCTCCGTAGCCGTAATTCATCCTGTCACCTGTGGCCTGTGCTGCACCACAGTTATGCTGCGACGGTTTTGGGTAGTGCCATTTTGCTATGCACGATATACTTTTTTAACCACGGCGGCACCCGAAGAATTTACAAACTTAGCCGTTTTGGAAATGTTCCCAGCCTTGGCCCGAAAGCCGCTGATGGACTTCGTACTTCAGATACATCGTTCCGTTTCCGCGTTCCTCGGACACGCTTTATATACCCTCGACTGCTAGTGCTGCCACCTGCCGTCTGTGAGTGGTTATTGGACGTTGACGTCACACATAGGTGTTGGTCACATTAATGGGACTGGACCCTGTATTTCTTGCATTGCACGTATGGCTAGCCATTTCCTCGGTGTCTGGAAGACATGAAGTCGTAAGCCTCTAACCTTTATAACTGCTGACTTCTGTTACTTTCAGAGGTTAGTGAGGCCTCCCAGACTTCACTCCTATAACTGGGGGTATGTTCAGAGAGGCGTCTTGTCCAGTTAAATTAAGTACCATCGGCAGAGTCCTCTTGATGTTCCGCTACGTATGATTACATACTGTATTTAATATGTATCAGAAAATGATTCAGATGGCGGAGGACTCCCCTGTCCAGTTACAGAACCAGGGAAGGAAAGCAGCGTTTTGCTCGGTACCGGGGCATTCGGAATCCAGGGAAATGAAGGAGATTACGCAGCAGCCGAGGAAAAATGTGCTGCTCTCTGCGAGCCGTTGTGCAAGAAGGTAAATGGTCAAAAGAGGGTGCGGCCGGTGAAACAATCTCTCCGACCGTGGCGATCGTTCTTCCCATCACACTGACGCAATCAAGTGGCATTGAGCTCTCTCTATAGTTCATTATCCTCTGATCCACGACGTTGTACTCCAACGAGAGGACACACCAGTGTATAGGTCAAGTGGGGTGTGCTATACAGTATACGACACTTTTAAATGAGTGTGTTTTGTATTATTATGAATGTCCAGCTATGGGACCTTCTCTGCATTTAGCTGATGATGAGACGAATGTGTTACGCGTTTTAAAATTTTCTAATTGCTCAGACTCGAGCCTAAACATTTAGGTTGACTCGAGCCTAAACATTTAGTTGGTTGTTTCGGGGAGAAGACCAGACAGCGAGGTCATCGATCTCATCGGATTAGCGAAGGACGGGGAAGGAAGTCGGCCGTGCCCTTTCAAAGGAACCATCCCGGCATTTGCCTGGAGTGATTTATGGAAATCACGGAAAACCTAAATCAGGATGGCCGGGTGTGCGATTGAACCGTCGTCCTCCGGAATGCGAGTCCAGTGTGCTAGCCACTGCGACACCTCGCCCGGTCCTAAACATTTAGGTTGAAGGTTTTAGTGTTTTACAGAGTGGTGGATCATTTAGTTTTAGTTTAGTGGTCAGCCAGGCACATGTATCTGCTGTAGTATTTAATATTTTCTTTTTTGAACTCTGTCACTACTTACAACATAGTTTTCAGGGCTTGACATGTGACAAGTTTTTGGTGTGCGCGTGCATGTGTGTGTGTGTGTGTGTGTGTGTGTGTGTGTGTGTGTGTACGACACATCACCTCATAAACTCTAACACTGTAGGAACGAACACGTGTGTGGCCGAATGACCCAGAGGAAACTCTTTGTGCTATGCTGGCTAAGGTAGGTCTCTTTTGTTTGGTGTCTTCAAAATATGTCCTCTTTTGGCGTACATGAACCCGAGAGCTTCGCTTAAGTTTGTCCTCCTTCTTGTAGCCGTACATTCATCTCTGGTAGCTTCTCTCTACCTCCTCCAACACACGTGGCATTCTGGAGAAGCAGGGTTCAAATCCAGGTTTACGTTATCAGCAGATGCCCTTATCCATTAAGGCAAGTGTCAGGGTGATTTCTTTGGAAAGAATACAGTCGATTTTCTTCTCCTTGACGAGCTTGTACTACATCTGTAATAACCTTTTCTCGACGGGGCGTTTATCCCTACTTCTTCTTTCTTTCGTTTTCTACCTTCCTTCCGCCCTCCCCATCACATGTCTTCATTTCTCACTCTGACGGAACGAAATGTTTGATATCAAGACACTCTGCTTAACCCTCCAAATGACGCAGGCAGGTATAGAGAAAATGGTAACTAACGAAGCTCCTTAATTACATAAGTTAAAAGTACAGGAAACAGATTTAAAATTTTCTCCTTTTCAAAATATCGCGTATGTAAGCCGAGAAAACTTGGCGCAACAACTTTGCGCAACCTGGACTAATTAGATTAGTTACCTTAATGAACAACTGTACTTAATTTTAAGGAAACTCGGCAGTTTTTAGTTAAGAGACTAATAAGTGAAATAATGGCGGCTTTATCTGGTAAGCTGTTAGCGAAGTATTCTGCAGACACGTATTGATGATGGTTAATTTAATCTACCCGCAAACTGTCAGTCAAAGAGAAAATTGGCCATTTTCGTTTCAAGTTTTGTAAAATAAGACGTTATTTCTACGGAAACTCTCTCTGGAAATGAATCGTTAACTTTGCTGAAGGAATTAAATATGAATCGTATTACCAGATGGTTGCCACAATCATACGTATCTGGTCGTTCCACTCAAACGGTCCGATTTCTAAATCTTTTGTCCTGGGTATTGGAGTTTCCGGCTGATGGTGCCAGTAAAGGTGAAAGCAACGAGTAAATGCCTCTGCAGGTAACCGAGGAGTGACAACTTGCCGTATAGAGTTGCGTTCTACCGAAAGTAAGGTTCGGTAGTTATGATACAGTAGATAAATGACGAAGTATATGGTACGATTACGGGTAATATTGATAGCATTGGTAGGGAGGCAAACACAAATGAATATGTGAGAGAGAAACTGGGAGCCAACGATTTCTCTTTGTTTTTTTGTTTGTTAGTTTTACACTTAATTAGAACCGCTCATCGTTCAGTGTTCTTCCATTCTTTATTTTGTATGTCGACAGAATATAAATAGAATTTTAAAAGTAATAAAAGTAAGCTGAAAGCGTAACTTCTACGCTTTTACGAAACCAAAGCAAGCACTTTGGAGTAAGTATAGTTTACACGAACAATCATAAACAAATTTACGTAACGCTTGTTATTTTGTACTCAATAGAACAATCTTCATCACGATCAAAGGCACGAGTTTCCTGTCATTAGTGATAAATGCGAAATTTGTTTATGAACAACAGAAACATTTTTTATATGAGCTTGACGAAGTACTAAAGCGATGTTTCACATATTTTTGTTTTGAGTTTTTTCTTTTAATTTTACCTCTTTTTGCGGAAATTGTGTTTCGTAATTCTATATAAGAAATCTTTGTTGTTTATTTTTCATTTTTACTACAACACCCTCTGTTTCACGTTACAAATCAGTCGAGGTCGCAGTCGTAGTGGACATCGACGCTTGATTAGTTATCTCAGAAGTGGTATTCGAAATTTTTCCTGGTCTCTGTAAAACTTTCTGAGCCACACGTTTGATAGATTGTGGACAGAAACTTCATTTATGAAGGTAGCCACTGTATTATGATATATGGTTCTGCAGGACTTACACGTGGCTTCTGTCCAGTTTTCGATGGGCGTTGTATTGTACTATTCCCACACTTTCAAACGAAGACGCGTGCTGAAGTACGCTCGTCGCATGTTAATGTTCCATAGGTTGTGCGGCCCTTTATATATCCTCACTCAGTATCTAGACACTTCCAGTTTGTAGTGGAATCTGTTAAGACACTGATTGCATACGTAAACAAAGCGATCGAAATTACGTAACGCCCAATAAGTATGCAACACACCTAACTTATAAGTAATGCAGGAAGGACCTTAACTGCTCAAGTCTAAGAGGAAAAGTGCCGTAGTCTAAGCTTACTTAGATGGTCTAGGGTAATTTTACAACTCTGTTGCCGTGTCATGGATCAGACATGTATCTCTGTCAGTTACGGAGACCTTCTCTTTACAATTTAAACTTATTACCAATGCAGCGGAGGCCTCTGATATGATAAGTAACTGAACCATTGCTCACAAATTTTGATCTCGTATTCGTATGATACAGAACGCACGTTGTGAACGTTATGAACTATGTGGTTTTTGTTGAGGGATACAACTGATTTGCTGCTAATGGCAGTAGAAGAAATTGAATTAACATTAGAACACAGGTCACAACTGGGCTGCGCCCAGGATAAGAGTATGCTGATCCGAAATTTAAACAGTGAATATTTATTTAGTATCATGCCTGAGCCACTACCATATGACACGCAAAACTACCAGGTATGTCAGTACTACAAACCGCCAAAGATAAACATTACTTAAACTACGCGTTATTCCACACAGTTTACTAACATTCAAATGCCACTTGGGGCAACTCATTGCTTATGAAATATTAATAGTAAAATTCTAAAAGAAACTGTATAGCAAAATTACTGTACTCTTAGTCTGCACCGAGAAAACGTTTTTACCCTTGGGACACCGAGCTAGATGGCGTGGTAACAATACACTGGACTCGTATTCGGGAGGGCGATGGTTCAGATCCCAGTCCGGCCATCCAGATTTAGGTTTTCCGTGATTTCTCTAAATCGCTTAAGGACAAATCAGTACTCGTTTCCTTGAAAGGGGATGGCCGATTTCCTTCCTCAGCTTTCTCCGAACCGACCTTGTGCTCCGTCTCTAATGATCTCGCTGTCGATGGGACATTAAACACTAATCTTCCTTCCATGTCCCTCCGGAGCTCGGCAAGGAAGTGACGAAACCGGCGAGTCCAAAACTGTTACTCTTTGACCGAAGAAAATCATTTAGCAAATCGACGGCCATTGCTCCTTCATCCGCCTTTTCTTTACATATATATTTCACAAACAAACTATAACTTAATGAAATTGAGATTACCATTTAATGAACGTCATCGAGGAACCACCAAAAACTGTCGTAACGAATATTTATTTCCAGACAATTAATTTCGGTCAAGTGACATTCTTCAAGTCATAAAAAGTATAAGATGTATTAAGTGGTAAAGTGGATAAGGTGAATCATTGTATGTAACAGGTACTCACGTATTAACATTGCATCATGTTTAAGGAAGGTTCCTTGATGTGAAATACGTAACCGCATTTTAGCTGCAGTTTCTACATTTAATTACCCGTCAGTGACGAGGTCTTTAGAGAAGAAGAATAAGCTCTTCTAGGAAAATAACAAGGAAAGAAGTCGGACTTATTTGTAGCAGAGCAATTTCCTCAAACTGCATAACTGCTTGTGTACAAAAATACGTTACAAGCTCTGATAGATTTATTTAATCGCCTTGTGTATGGATTAAACATGGAAACCTGCTATACAAACGATAAAGTTGTTTGTCAGGTTTAAGTCAGAGCAATCTGAAAGGAAGGCATTTCCTGTTTATCGAGCGTTAAAGTCCAGGGAGAAATCGGGAGAACTGAGATTATGCAAACAATGATTTCATAAAAATGTGCGTCATTTGGCGTGTCAAGAGATTATTTGGCCCGTTGGCGTGTGTGGGTTGGTATATATAAAACATCTTAAAATGACTTTTTGGCACAATGGGCTCGTATAATGAAGATAATGTTGCACAAGAAACCAGATCATTTAATATTGTATCTGTGGTGTACCAGTGTACAGAGAGAGCAGGCTAGCATCTAATTACGAAAATGAACAGTCTTCCTGTGAATAACAGTCGTATAGGCAAGGGTGTGGCTCGTAAGACATCGGAAAACCACGGAGATGTGTACGCTCCAGACTGAAGGAACATCATAGATTGTCTTGTAGAAAACAGACTCCACTTCTGCACAGCAGTGTTTAGAAGACTATACTGCACTCAGGATAGAGAGGATGGATACTTTTAGGGTTTCAAATATTAGAAATAAAAAAAAAGAAAAAAAGTATCTGAAGGGCGAAGAAAAACTGCTATTGAACGAACAAGCAGATTTTACTATGCTGCCATGGTGGATAAACGATTCTCTCTCTCTCTCTCTCTCTCTCTCTCTCTCGTGAATGGCTCATTAAACAGTGAAACACTCTTGACTGTCTGTTCTGTAGTAAATAGTACGCTACTTATCGATATTATGTAGCGAGGAACTCTATAATGAATCTATAATTTATTAGATATTACTTCACTGTCTCACACCCTTATTTGATTTTTTGTTGTGTACTGTAAGACCTTGATAAGTTTCATCGAACAAAAGATGGGTCACTGAAAAGAAAATGCAATATGAGGCGTCGACGAAGACCTATATACATACATATTATTACATGCTAATCGTACAAGTACTCCACAAACATTCAGCTACGACAAACCCACGTCTCGCCTATTATTTATTGCACCGTAATGCTTCACTCGCAGTAAATAATATGGCCTCTGTTACTCGTGATGTTGGAAGACATCCGAACAATTACTAACGCGCACCAGACTATAAACGCCGTCATTAGTCAGGGTACGAGAAGCCGTATGAAAGCTTTTACAACAATAGAATTTATCATCACTTTTTGTTTGTCAGGCGCTGACGGTAAGAGAAAGGCATTATATTTATTACGGGCGTCTTCCCAGTCACGAGATGCGGAATTTTGTGTAAACGCTGATAACTTTATACGCTGTGTTGTTTGTTTGGCGAATAAGGCGAAGCGCAGTTACCCCAAGTCGGTGGAGGTATCTCACCACACACATCCCTCAGATTAATAGCTCAAGCTCAGCCGTCAGCCCTATTAACCGGAAAAATGTTTTCGCTTTACGCCACGGAAAGATTGTTTGTGTTTTCGCTTCCCTCACTCAACTCTGTCCTTACCTTAGCAGCAGAATTCCTTCTCCCTCTAGCCGAAACTTGACCGAGCCTACGAAGTTTGTCAGCATGAATATGGAAGACCCCTGCCCCCCTGTCCCACAAAAATACGCTGTGTCAATATAAACTGGTGTAGATGTTCTGACCTCAAGGAGGTACATGGCCCGAGTCTTGTGAGGCCGACAAGATCTCCGGCGGGGCTCGGCTCAAAATCAAATGGAATGCATATGAATGCACGGTAAACGTTCATCAGCGAACATGCTGAGGGCTGCTACTTGGCGAACTTTGCTTCTGTTTCGAATGATCTGGTCTTTGGGCAGGCTCCTCCCCGTAAACTCCGGCAAGTATATGAACTTGCACACTGAAGCAGAAACGCGGGGGAGGAACTAGTATCTGACTCCGCGAACCGGCGCGAGAGCCAGCTGACCCGGGATTCCAGCCGCAAAAGCTTTGCTGTTTACCGCTCAAACTCCACTAACCTGTTATCAAAGTGCCTCTTGCCAGTTATACCAGTCTATTAATTTAAGGAATAGGGCGCAGTAAATATTTTACGGAACAACTTCCTAATATTTGTATTATTCGATATTTTAAGCATTTTTTTTACAGTTCTTTTAGTGGGTAGAGTCTATTTCTGCAATTCAGTTTAAGCTGTATTTTTCATTGCCATACGCATTTCTTTTATGAAACAAACGGACTCTTATGTAACCGCAGAGATGGACAATATATATTAAGAAGATAGTAGTTATCGAGTTAGCGACTAAGTAACGACAGAAGATATATGACATTAAGGATTTTCATGGACTCAACGAATGCCAAACTTCAGGAAAGGTAGAGGTGTGTGTACCACTTACATGGTGTTTGAAAGAATTAAATAACCTGGTTCTATTTATATTTGTGGACGAAAACATGTTACAAAATGAGAGCAAACTTCAAAATACTGACAAAACTTTCTTCCTATGTTTTACTGTGTTACTGTAATTTCTCCACGACTTGATTATAAAGCGTTATAAATTACGACACAACGAGCATTCGAGGAAGATGATACTAAATATAAATTTTTAAAATCATCTCAGTGGGTTGTAAGGATACATTTGTAACATTATTATTGCTTTCCCATTTATCGCCAGCTTGTACCAACATTTGTCTTTAGTGCTAAACTACATTTAGATACAGTTTTCTTGGCATTATGCTTTGTTAACTCTCTATGCGCATTATTTTCTTAACGTGAAATATAACTTTCAAAGCAAAGAATGGTTTTCGTATTAACACTACAGCTTAGCTCCACGTAGGAGTTTCCAACATAAAAAATAAGGTGGAGTGAACCGTAGTTTCACCGAACTGTAACCGATTGTATTTCAAATTGGACACGGGCAGCATGTGGTAGTTATGTCAGTGGATACGGGCAGTCGGAAACTGCTATAGAAAGTGCGAGCATTTGTAGCTCTCGAGACAATGACAATCATACTATTTTTTTGTTTTCTGATTTTATTATCATGCTGCTATTAACAGGTCAAGGATTAGACACTATGATGGCTGGAAGAACTATAGCAACTACTCACTTTTTAAACAACTTTATTTATCCCATAATGCACTTGAAGTTTTCATCCACATTCAACTGGCGTTATACATTTATACCCTCATCATTATTATGTTAATGTCTACTGCATTATAAACGCTCTAGCTGCTCCGTAACTACAGAAATTTTTGCATCTTCAGAACGACGTAATGAAAATGGGGTGAAAGGAACTTCTCAAACAATTTCAGAATGGTCATTACGGTGAAAGCACAGTACAGGCACTTTCCAAAGTGTCAAAGATCACAGCTCGACCAAGCCCTATTGACTGATGACGTTTTTTCTTTCTAACTGTTACTGATATTTGGCCCGATAAGACTTTATAATCTTTCTACTTGAACATTTATGTTACTGCGCTACAATGTCTCTTACATTTCCATTTAATTACGTAACACGAATTAAACTCTAAATGTAAAATCAGGCAGCATTCAGCTGGCCATTTAAAATATACAAGAAACGATAGTACACGGGTAATTAAATAATGTATTTTTGACTTATTATTTTGACTCCCCACGAGACTTTAAAAATATATGTTAACATACACGCAAATTCAAATAAGACACTTCATCATGTAGTATATCTGGATTAGTGTTCTAAAAAGGTTGAGATTGACCTGACTGAAGACTAAATTGACATTCTGTGGGAACTGCGTATTTAATGTTCTCGACTGTAGCATGAATTTTTCTTCACCTTTTAAGCTTGCTGCGTGAGAGCAAGAGACGGTTTATATCTCTGATGGGCATGGCATCGCGGCAACAGAATGATATTTCCTGAGGTTAATTCTGTGCAGCTGTGAGGAAATTTACGACAAGTTCTAATTTGGTTAATTTTAGTGCTAGTTTCATTGGCAGAAACCGAGTTGGGGGAAGATGAAATTGTTGCATAGAAATATAGGAACATGCGAGACAATTCTGATTCTCCGAATTGTCTTACAAGATAGATAGAAGAAAAAAAAAACAGATTTACAGCATTTTATGATTTAGATATATTTTGACAATGATGGCTAGAAAACACATCTTGGAGCTATGAATCTATCAGTGATAAAATTCAGGGGGCATAAAGTTGCATACAATGTGTACAGAAACCAGAATCCGGTCATAGCTGCTGAAAGATACGAAAGGTTATTAATTGGGAGTGCGATAGGGTTGCAGCTTATCCACCAGATTATTAAATTTGTTCGTAGAACAGGCAGCAGAGGAAATGAAGATGAAATTTTGAAACGGAATTGAAGTCAGCGAAAAGTAATAAAAACTGCAAGCTTTGGAGATGACCCTGTAATTCTGACAGGGACGGCAAAGGACTTGGAGATCTGTTGAACGGAGTATTTTGAAAATAGGATATTAGGTTAACACCAACAAAAGTTGGACAAGTGTAATGATAACTGGGTCCACAGACTTTGTGAAATTTGTAAAAAAAATTTAAAACTCGTTTAAGAAAGAAATGGAATGTGTACGAATTAAAGCAGATGATGCTAAGGGAATTAGATGAGGAAATTAGACACTAAAAGTAGCTGACGAATTCTGTTATTCTATCAGAACAATAGCTGACACCGACACAAGTAAAGAGAATATAAAATGCGGCCTGACAATATATATACATTAAGTGTTGCGATGTCTTTCTGAAAGAATTTGCCTGCCGTGTGCCCTTGTATAAACGTAAGACGCGGATGGTAGACAGAAGAGAACAGAAGCTTTTGGAAAGTGATGCTACATAATAATGCACAAGATATGATGTGAAAATCGAGTAAGTAATGTAAAGATATTAAATAAAGTTGGAGGGAAATGAGTTTAGTGGCAGAACTTGACTGAACGAAGAAATAAGTTGATATGACACATCCTGAGGTACCATGTAATTAATTTGGTAACGGAGTGAAGTGTGGGGGTTCAAAATTGCTGATGGAGACTAATGCCTGATTGCACTAAGCAGGTTCAAGTGGATGTGGGTTATAACAGTTATGCGGAGATGAAGAGACCTACATCAAAGTGCGGCATCAAACTACTCTTCGCACTGCAGGCCACCGCGACAATGACAAAAAAAGCGTTGGTTCAACTCGAGAAGGTAAAGTCTTTGAGCCCGCAGGTAGAGAGGACTGTAAGCTACACCATAAGTGCGTGTGGTACTGGCTCTTGACAATATCGTCAAATGCCTCTATTTCTTCGTTCAAAACGTACCTAGCTTTTATTTGTAAAATAAATCTTTATTCAGATACAATTGTTTGATACTAGTCACCCTCAAAGCAGTCCCCTTCAATTTCTACACACCTCTCCCAACGCGGCTGCCACTGCTGGAATCATCGCTGGGAAGCCTCCTTTTGTATGCTATCCAGATGCTCCGTCAAATTCTGCATAATGTTTTCCTTGTTCTGAAATCTGATCCCTTTCAGAGTCCTTTCAATTTACGGAAAAGCCAGAAGGTCTCGTTGCTAGGTCAGGGGAATAGGGACGCTGAAAAACTTCAGCCATGTTGTGTTTGGCCAAAAAACTCTGAGTTAATTGTGTACGATGGGCGGGTGCGTTGTAACGGTGAAGGTGCCAACTGACCACTGCCCTCAAATCCGGCCCTTGGCATCTCACTACTTCACGAAGGCGACGCAGAATCTCTTGGTAGTACTCCTTATTGATATCAGTACCTTCTGGTGTGTACTTGTGATGGACCGTGCCGTTGGAGTCAAAAAAGATGGTTACCATGACTTTCACATTTCTGGGGACCTGCTTCGCTTTTTTGAGTCCTAAGGATAATGGATACTTCCATTGCAAAGGCTGGAACTTTGTTTCTGAGTCGTACTCATTAACTGGGGACTGATCACCAGTGATCACCGTGTTTAGCAAGTTGATATTCCTGTTCATATTATCAAGCGTGTCCTCCTGTGCGATCTCAGAACTTCCTTCTGCTCAGTAGTTATTAACTTCGGCACAAATTTTGCTGAGATCCTCGTGACCTGAGGTCCAGATGTTAAGCTGAAACGGAATGAATTGATCTAATACTAATTTTAACCTCGTCAACTAGTTCTCTGATCGTGATTCGTCTATGCTGCATCACTAGGGTCCTTACGTGATCCATAACAACCTCATTTGCGGATGTTGAGGCCTTACATGAAGGTGCTTCACTCTTCACTGATGAGCAGCCATCTCTGAAGCGGTTGTACCCCTCCTTTATGCATGTGGTACCCACTGCCTCATCCCCAAACACTTGTAGAATCTTGCGGATTGTTTCATCTTGAGAATCGCCAAGCTCAAAAACAAAATTTGATGGAATAACGTTGTTCCACTTTTTCTGTCATTTTGCCAACAACACAAAATCCGACGACTACTACTTACAGGTGTTCACTTGTCTATGGGTGGATAGCAACTGGCTGTTAACGCAGCCGTGAAAAAAAAAAATCAAACATCCTCACCACGTACGCCTACAAACACAGAGTGTTCGCGCGTCCCGATACCATTGTTGGTTTCAACAGTAAAAAATATGGGCAGATACTTTCTGAACAGCCCTCGTACTAATGGAGCCTACCGTGTAAGACTCACACGCCCCTGATTGCTAGGACTGTCACAGCTGAGGATGCTGTATGCTAATATCCTGCCATTCTTTAGCGTTTAAAGCAGTCTACGGTGTATGTCTGTACAAATTCTAGTAATGCTAGTTGGAATTACGATCCACTGTGTAAATAAACAGATATATACTGCACTGATCTGTGGTGGTTAACATTTTAAACCCCTTCCATTTCCTTGAGCTCAACATAGCGTACCAGCATTTTTTTGGTTGTTGAAATTATGGGTTAAATTGTTTATTAATGTAGAAAAGAACATTTCACAGCACGTATTAATCCATCATTATCTACACCTGCATGCAATACGTCTGTATATATAAATTAATTAACTTTTAGTTGCATATTTCTACGTATTCAGATTGCAAATTAGATACCATTGCGTAAATGATATGTGGTTGAACAAACTAACAAACTAGCGAAGAACTAACACGCTTCTGAGACTGAAAATGCTTCTTATTCTTATTAAATTTTGTTTATTAATTTAGTTCGCTATTTGGATATATACATATTAGCAATGATGCTACTTCACATTATAGTCCTTCCATTACCTACGCATCTTAACAGGAAAAATAAGTCGTCGAATTAAATTTTGTTTTATAGTATGGACCTCAAATGCAAGACATCCAGTTTCGAAGCGTATGCAAACACTCAGTTCAATAACGTAATTTTTATTATCATGGTAGCCTGACATCACATGCAGTGGTAGTCGGGAACACTAGCACTTTGTACATAACTGCATAATTTTCACTTAGAATAAGCAGCTTAGTTACTGTTTACTGTTTTATAGAAGACTTACATCGAGAATATAATGTAAGTTTCATGTTATTGAGGCTTTAAAATTTTGAGTTGTGGTGAGAAACAAATTTCGTCTTCGTTTCAGCATAAAACGAAATGAGGATCCAGCTACACAGGTTCAAATATATGTAGGTCTGCAGTGAATTTTTATAAAATGACTTAATTTTACGTCATAATTGATTATGCAGAGTACCTTATTAGATAGGGGGACCTAGTTACTACTTTTGCAGTTAAATTGTGTACAAAAATGTAAAGGAAGTACATTATCTGTTCACTTTAAAACTGGAAAAGTAGTTTCTAGTTTCTTATAATGCCAATATGTCTTTCCCTGAAAGTCGATTATGGTACTTGTGACTGAACAAAGTTGTGTACGAGGATCTTGTTTTTTCTCTGTGAATTTATTTATTGTGTAAGCGCTTAATTGTGATGGATTTTGTATGTCAGTTGTGCATGTATTGTCTTTTGTATATGTGGTTCGAAAGTTCCTGAAAGATGGCTCAATGTGTGACTGAAAATGTATCATTTTGAATACAATGCTAGAAGTAGGTTCTTACAAAAATGTCTGGTGTATGGTAACAGCTTGATTATTAATTTTTGTTATCACTTGTTTATTGTTTTGAGAACCACTTAATTGTGTGTATGCTGAATAAATTTGCAGTCTTTTGTGGGCTGTTAGAAGAATCAGATATATATTGGCAACATTAAAGTCAGAAAGTAGCATTATCGATGAAATGCTAGAAATACAATTAACTTTTCTTATCTTTTTTCAAGGCATACTGTATGTGTTGAAGTAAGAATTTATTTCACACCATCGCAGACGATGTATGTGGTCAACAATGACACAAGCGTAACATCTTTGAAATAGACACGTGTTTTCTCAACAGAATTTATCTTCTTTAACAAGTATACTCTTTCCACTTTACAGTGAAAGAAAGACGAAGTATAAGATTTGGAACTTTCACCTGACGTATTAAAATTCGTATTACTGTATTTTATTCCTTGCATGTGTCGAAAAATGCAGGTATAAATACAATAAATGCATTAAACTAGTCGTATAGCGCTGTGCGTTAAAAATTTCGAGCTTCGACCGGTAATCACTAACAGATGTTACATAATTAAAACATTACACAAACAAAAGGAATGGAAACAAGAAGCAAACAACGTTCTGGTCGAAGCTGTACAGCCCATATTTACACACAATGTTTCTTGGTTTTTTTTTGGAAATTATGAGAAGTACTAATATTTGAACCACTTTTAAGGGTTTCTGAAAAATTCACGAGAGAGGTACCACACTTTGAGAGGTAATATAGACATGAAATAAAAATGAGCATCGTCTGAAAATGGAAACATATACCCACAGTACCTTAGGTGAAAATAAGTTACTAACTGAAATATGAACTCTAATAGTTCAACACAATTGTTACAAAGTTTTACGTTAATTTTAGACACAAAATAAATGCTACAATTACATAGAATCCTAAATATAGAAGGATGTGATTTATTACGAAAGGCATCGCATTAACGCTTACATGAATGTTTAGTTCCTGGTGTAAATAAAACATGGACGCCTCATTAAAATGTAAATAAGGCTACGAAACTACTTTGCACCGCTAATGGAACCAAGACGCTTGTTTCAATTAATCAGCCCTGTGTTTCAGAAGTGTTACAGGCAGTATATTGCTTTTGATTTTATATTATGTAACAAGAGAAGTTATAAAGAAAAAACGATAAAGCGATGTACAATATTTGAAACTGGTGCATCAAAACTCATAATTTGTGTTGTTTTGTCATATGATGTATGCGCTATCGTAAAATCCAAACCAAAATACTAAGAGAATACTTCGAAAGCTCTTCAGAAATTATAACTATTACTAATGTCTACCTTGTAACAGAGTTGGACGGATGAACTGTCAAGAAAAGGGATAACATACACACTACGAGTACACCTAAAATGAAATATAAAAATACTTCATATATTCCGTGTATACACAAAGAGAAATCCACGCTTGCTGGATGAACTGATCGACAACAAAGAGACAGATACGTAATCACTAGTATTAAATAGATCAGGGACCACAAATTTCCGTAGTCTCACATTCCTAAAGCTCCTATTTTAGTTAAAACAAACTTGATGGTTGGTTGGACGGGACCAAACAGCGAGGTCATCGGTCCGATCGGATTAGGTAAGGATGGGGAAGGAAGTTGGCCGTGTTCTCGGCATTTGCCTGAAGCGATTTAGGGAAATCACAGAAAACATATATCAGGATGGCCGGACGCGTGCTTGAACCGTTGTCCTCCCGAGTCCAGTGTGCTAACCACTGCACTACCTCGCTCGGTCGAACTTGATGAAATTACACGACTATTTACGTGATAAGTGCGTTACGGTACGTATTTTTGTATAAAATATTGTAGAATGCACCGACACGAGCAGAAAAAATTTTCAAACACGCGACTGTCACTCATCCACGAGTAGTAACGATGTCAATGATTACCATAAGTTTTTTTAAGAATGTGTGATATCGAATAATAAGGCGCTGACGGTGTCCTATTACAAAATGGAATCTTCCATCCACAGAATTAACAATACTTTTAAATAATTTATAAATACTTTTGATGCTTACATTTTAAATTAACTCTCTGTGTATTACGTTAACTAATACGAAATAAAAACAAATTTCCTCTCATGGACTACTAAGAAGCTCTGAAGTCTGTGTGGAAGTATTAGAATTAGAAAATATTACACTCTTTGGTGCAACGATTTGGGGGTACGTAAGACGGCCCGCCGAGCACTGGCTGAGCTCGATTGTAATTCATATGGCGCACGGGCGCGTGGGCGTGTGGGCGCGCTACGATTCATTTACAGTCAAAGTCGGGACGCACATCTCGTTACTCCCACACCGGCGCTTTATTGGTTGCCGCGAGAGAAGTTCGCGGATCCTTTATGACGACAAACGCCGGCGCCTATCCCAATTTTACGCACTTTCATCTAACAAGGAAAAGCACAAGTCGCGCAAAACTGCAAAAGGATTTCCAATTTGAAACATGATTTTCGTCTTTGGTTCGGGCATAATTATTGATTCTCCGCTCGCCCCTTGAGAGCCCTCCCCCACGTTCCTTCCACCCCCCCCCCCCTTCCCCCATTTCTCTCGGATGCAGGCTTCAAAGTAATCAACAATCGTGTGCAAATTGCAAGCAACGCTCAGACACAAGGGAATGGGATAAAGCGGAATACCTTGATTCCTTTTGTGAAACTGTCAATCAATACAACCCACTGAGCATAAGCGCACGTCTTACTAATTCTTTTCATGACACGTTTCGCTGAGACATTCGTTCGTAAATTTTTGCTTTCTAATAAGGTCAACAGGAAACACAGAGGTAACTGAATGTTTCGCAGTAATATGATAGGCTGGGGTAGCAACAGTGTTCTGTCAGTAAAGCGCCTAATATCCTAGCAAATAAATGAAAGAAATTTACTTTTGATTATTTCGTCCGCTTATTGCCCAGGTTAGGTAATTCCTATGGCCTCTGTTACATTTCTTGAATGTGACAATTGTCTGACAGCAACCAGGAAACATGAGCTATAAATGGCAGAAGGCTACATAATTGGGGCAAACTTAGGAATCAGAACTATGTATTGTTTATTTTCCTTCGAGCGAGAGAATACATTTTTATATACGGAATGACTAATTTTGGAAAATATTTCTTTAGAAACCATTGAATGTAAAATAATAAATTTTGCAAATAAAATTGGATGCCGTTTTGAATAAATCAAGTCCTACTGTTTTGGAGTGGAATTCAATCATTGTAGTATTCTTTATTACGTTTTTAATAGAAATTGAATGTTTCAGTTACGATAACTTCTATATTATTGCATATCAGGGAAAAATAAACGTATTTCTATGATTAGGAAAATTAGTTTGTTAAATCAGCATAGGTCCGATTTTCTGAAAAGTTGAATAACGGAGTTGAACGTTTTGCAGCTCATGGTATTAGGAAATTTTAAACACGGCACCAAGTTCTTCTTTAAAATAAAATTTCCACAGGAAAACCGTTTACACCATAGGAATCAGCAAAACATAAATTGCTGTTTCAAAAATAAGAATTTTGGAACACAGCCTGATAGCTAATTTTGATGTTTAGTATGAAACTGTTGTTCTAATATAAATTGAAAAAGGAAAATACTGGAGTTATTCACTCTGGTAATGACAGCAGAGAAAATACAGGTGATCCGTTTTGTCACATTTTAAGTTGAAGAAGTCGATTTCCATAATTCATTTGATGTTATTCAGGAACTATCGGGATTCTATACACTGAATACCATAATAAATAATTTTTCCGTAGAGGATGTCGTTTTTAGTGTCAAATCAAAACTGTAGCAACGTACATACTGTTATAGCATGCAGTACGAAATGGTTCAAATGGCTCTGAGCACTATGCGACTTAACTTATGAGGTCATCAGTCCCATAGGCTTAGAACTACTTAAACCTAACTAACCTAAGGACATCATACACACCCATGCCCGAGGTAGGATTCGAACCTGCGACCGTAGCAGCAGCGCGGTTCCGGTATGAAGCGCCTAGAACCGCTCGGCCACAGATGCCGGCCATACAGTACGAAGTGGCGTCAAAGTCACTGGTGATAAGAGCATCAGTAATGATGATATTACAATAAATAACGCAAAGAACCTGTTTGCAACGAAACTGCGAACGTCAGTTCACACTCTGGTGGTGTAAAATCATTTGGTCATCTATTGTTAACATAATTACGCACGCTGCGCCTTGAGTAACAGATAGGTACATTGTGTCGACAACAGGAAGGTGATTTGCTGTTTCTTCTGACGATTAAAAATAGAGTTCGTCGAATGAATACCGTGTTGCATAGGCGCGCCAGTCGAGTGGTACGTTTTGTAACTGTCTGAAACGGAGATTGCAAAACAGAGCGTCTTTGCTCGTTGTTCTCCCTTGCCCTTTTTCTAGAGCTGTAAGAATGTGGAGTTACTACTTTCATTTGCCTTGAAAACAGTAACTGCTCCAAACATTTCCTTCTAAAACACAGCATGACAAATTGCTTTCGTAAGTACCAGACACACATTGCGGGTGATCAGACTGTGTAAATGACTGTCCTAAGAGTAATTTAAGGGCGATCTTGTTTAGACTTTTCCTATAGTATTTCCGCAGATTACACTTTAACACAAGTCATATCAGTAACGTGTGTGACATGAAGGAGGAAAGAGGAAGAATGGGAGGAAGGTTAGCGATTAACGTCGGGTGACACCGAGGTCAATGCAGACGAATTAGTAGCTCACTGTTAAAAGGCTACGTAAATGAGTAGTACGTGAACCTTCATCACGAGCCACTCCGTCAGTCAACTCAAAGATCTTAGGGAAGGCCTGATGAGGCTGACCGAGCGAAAATATGTTTAAGAATGATATTGTATTTTTTAACTATGTAATAAGTTTTATGTATCGCCGGCCGGTGTGGCCGTGCGGTTCTAGGCGCTTCAGTCTGGAACCGCGTGACCGCTACGGTCGCAGGTTCGAATCCTGCCTCGGGCATGGATGTGTGTGATGTCCTTAGATTAGTTAGGTTTAAGTAGTTCTAAGTTCTAGGGGACTGATGACCACAGATGTTAAGTCCCATAGTGCTCAGAGCCATTTGAACCATTTTTTTAATGTATTAATATAAATCAGCGAGTGTTCTGTAGCTTAGTGAGTTTCAGCGCGTTTTTTACGAATCCATACTTGTTTCATATGACATGCAGAGTCACTGAAAGACATACATTTTGGAAATAAAAGTCTGTCTTATTGTCTGCATTTCGTGTTTTATTTGTCTGTACGTATTCCAGAATAGTAACTACATCTTCAGAGATTACTAATTTCAGTCCAGGGTTTCCGTCATGCCCTGATGAAGCAGTCGCACTTGATGGAAGTTGTATTGTTGAATAAATGGAAAAGATAAGTGAGACTTTGTGAAAAATTAATTCTATTGCTATACGAAATTACGCAGTGTATTTTGAACATTATTACACACGTATTGTGACAGTATGTCATTATTGTGTCTATTTCATCCCGAGAAAACGAGTATTTCACACACTGCCAAATAGTAGCCTAAAATGCAGCCTCAAGGAACGTTGTATTCAACTCACAGAAGAATAATTTTCAATGCGATAGGGTCCGCAGCTGCGATGAACTTTTTGAATGATTTCTTGAAGCCTTCAGCTGCCATTTTCTTTATATCCTGTAAGATTGTACAATTTCGACAGTAATTTTTTGAAAGATTTCTTGAAGCCTTCAGCTGCTCGAAGGTAACGTGCTCCTAAAATAGCGGTAGTTTCAGTCATGGTCTCCGACTTGTTTCACTTTCACAGGAAGCGCAGGAAATTCAAACAGATGCATTGAGTTGATTGCCTTCGATTTTCGTCATAGATTTTTGATGTATTTTAACATTAAAATTTTCAGAAATTATTGTACAAGTGTGTGTTTCAGAGGTATTATTTTTGTAGAGAAGAAGAAAATTGTCTAAAATATGTTGCTGTCTTGTAATGCATGGGGACGGAAGGTCTAAAATCACAAACTGCCTGTGTTTATTGAGATAAAAATATTTTTTATAAAAGGATGAAAGTGTTGCAAGGCTATAGGAAGGTTTGAAAATGGCGGCTGAATTTAAAATAACAGATATATGGGCACTTTTTACGAAGAAGGTAAGAAAAATAAGAACAATGAAATAAATGATTTTATATGTAGCAGGAGGAATAAAATTAGTTGTGGCTAATTATGTTGAAGAAAAGCGACTTATTAGAAAATAGCAATGACTCATAAATACTCGTCATTTTCACAAAAGAAAAAAAAAACGCTACTTTTCTCCCAGTTTTTAAATTAACTGGTATAAATCTGACGTGAAAGATTAAAGCTGTCATCATAAAGGTCGGCTCGGACAATGCAGTGCTTAAGTACGTGCTGCGATGCGGGCGGAATATCGCAATACCGAGGAATTTTCGGGCAGAGTGGTCCACTAAATGTCTGAGGACACGTAAATGCGTGGCAAGACTCCAGTAACGATTGCCCGATGCAGTATTGCGTCAATCGGCAGAGCGTGCCGTCGGCGCCAGACAGGAGTGCAAGGAGTGGCAACTGATCCTTAACATAGACAAATGTAATGTATTGCGAATACATAGAAAGAAGGATCCTTTATTGTACGATTATATGATAGCACAACAAACACTGGTAGCAGTTACTTCTGTAAAATATCTGGCAGTATGCGTACGGAACGATTTGAAGTGGAATGGTCATATAAAATTAATTGTTGGTAAGGCAGGTGCCAGGTTGAGGTTCATTGGGAGAGTCCTTAGAAAATGTAGTCCATCAACAAAGTAGGTGGCTTACAAAACACTCGTTCGACCTATACTTGAGTATTGCTCATCAGTGTGGGATCCGTACCAGGTCGGGTTGACAGAGGAGATAGAGAAGATCCAAAGAAGAGCGGCGCGTTTCGTCACAGGGTTATTTGATAAGCGTGATAGCGTTACGGAGACGTTTAGCAAACTCAAGTGGCAGACTCTGCAAGAGAGGCGCTCTGCATCGCGGTGTAGCTTGCTGCTCATGTTTCGAGAGGGTGCGTTTCTGGATGTGGTATCGAATATATTGCTTCCCCCTACTTATACCTCCCGAGGAGATCACGAATGTAAAATTAGAGAGATTCGAGCCCGCACGGAGGCTTTCGGGCAGTCGTTCTTCCCGCGAACCATACGCGACTGGAACAGGAAAGGGAGGTAATGACAGTGGCACGTAAAGTGCCCTCCGCTACCCACCGTTGTGTGGCTTGCGGAGTATAAATGTAGATGTAGAAAAGAGCTCAAGGCGGGGACGCCCGATGGCCTACCAGCAGCCAAGGATTTTTTTATTCAGTTTATTGGCTTTTTGGACGTGTCAATTAAGCCACCTCCGTAGCGAAATGTCAATTATGACGATACTAACATAAGGACAACACAATACCCAGTCCCCGAATGGAGGAAAATCTACAACGCGGCCGGAAGTCGAACCCGGGAGCCTCTGCTTGGCAGTCCTCTGTGCTGACCGCGCAGCTATCGCGGCAGACAAAGCAGTCGTGTTCAGCGACAGAGTGCAGCGAACCTGTGTGTTGGGCTGCGCTCCTAGGTGTCTGAGGATCGGTGGATGGGGTGACCCAGCCAATAGCTACTGCCGGCTGTGCTAAGCGCAGTCGCTTCAGCCTGCAGGAACGCGAACCTGGACCCAGCTGGCCACCGGTGCTACGTCGGGCTTCTCAGCAGCGTGCGTCACCTTGGACGACGACCGCTGTCGCTACACACCGTGAATGGACGCCAGGCTGTAGCCATCGGACGAGGGAGCGCCGCTGTATCTGCTATAGCCTGGCGAGAAATACAGAACTTTCCCGAAGTCCGGCTGCCTCGCTGCGGCCGTCTACACCTACGACGGACTCCTTTACTACCAGCCAGCCTATCGAACCCACAACGTCCGGGCGGCAGAAGAGCTACGCCGTCCTGAAAACCGAAAGAACGGCTCCGTATCCCCCACAGCGCTCGCATCATTCCCAACCATTACATAGGAACGTTCCTGTTGGAGGTGGGATGCCATCGCCTTCTTCCGAACTTCCAACTGATTTGCCGTACTGCTCGTAGTTATATGGGGACTTCCAGTTTAACGTGGACCCCGCAGGACATTGCAACATTTCCTTTTTAATGTTAACGAGTCGTGGACAGAAGTGAAAGAAAGGATAACAGGCAGGAAAATATCCTAGGACCGACTGGGAATCGGAGTCCAGGTCTTTCGATAGACGTCTCGCACCTACATACTTTTTTATGACTTATTCATTACTTTTTCTAGTCTACATGCAAGGTAATTTGAGTTTTTTTACACAACTGCGATTGTAAGTAATTGATTAAACAATGTTTCATTAAGAATATGACTAAGCTTGTCTACATTATACTTAAAGCAGGAGAAAAATGGCAACCACAGAATTCATAGATCGAGGACTTCTGTACAGTCTTTAATAATAAGATGTGGAAATTGAATGTTTTCTACGTCATCTAATAAGGCGACATCTCGTTCTTTGTCGTCATATAAGTGACTCCTCCTGTTTGCCGCAGCCTCATACGACAGTATCGGAAACACCTGTTTGGAGTGTGCTATTCGATAACTCCGCAGCCTTTGGCCGCTACTACTCCGGTCAAATGACGGCCTGCTTCGACAAGCCTCCGACTCGTTCGTCGCGTCCTCTGTTAGTACAAGAGTGAAACTCCAGCTTACTCGTCGTTTAAGCAGATCCACTCACCACAAACACAGAGGATGAATACTTCACGAATAGATTAAAATCGCAATTGGAGAAGGCGCTACAGCCAACAAAGAAGGTGAAGCTCATCATCTGGCGCAGCCTGGCACACACTTTGCGCGGCCGTCACCATCATTCCTGCCTCTCATCGAGAAGGCTTCTTCCGAGCTGAGGGACGGCTGTGGGCCCTGACTTTTGGATCCAGACCCAGATGGACAGCGGGCACGATTCTTGCTCACCAGTGACGTCAGACGTTGGCTGCCCTGGTCCTGGGTGAAGCCGTGGTACACTAACAGAAGCAGCTGAGACCGTGAACATCAGAAGCCACCTGTACGCCGAACCAAGTGTCACATCAGGAAGTCCATACAGCACAGCGCCAATACGCCCTGCACCCTCGACATCACTGTCCACCATTGAGACCTCATCTGCCACTAGCTAGGGACTACTACGATCCGCCAGAGCAAGTGTGGACTCCGAGGCATATCTACACCGAAGCCGCTGCCCTTAACGTTTGCTCTCCCCATCTTGCAGCACGATCTTCGGCAGCATATTCCGTACGTAAGATCCTGGTACGCATTTCGGTCGCAGGTCCGGATTATATTCCGGGCATTTCCGCCTCCATGGGACAGTGAAAGGAGGAGGGATTTGGAATGCCCCCAAGACAGCGATAGGGAGCTCGCAGCTATTCGCTAATAAGCTAAGGTGCTACCGACGGCCGGCCGGTGTGGCCGTGCGGTTCTAGGCGCTTCAGTCGGAAACCGCGTGACCGCTACGGTCGCAGGTTCGAATCCTGCCTCGGGCATGGATGTTGTGATGCCCTTAGGTTGGTTAGGTTTAATTAGTTCTAAGTTCTAGGCGACTGATGACCTCAGAAGTTAAGTCGCATAGTGCCCAGAGACATTTGAACTATTTTTTGCTACCAACGCTAAATCGTAGATGTGCCTCTCTCGTCTCGTTTCGTCTTGTGAATGACTTTCTTAATGTATTCTGTGCATAAAACTCTGTAGAGTGCAGTCAGTTCCATCTCTACCTTCTTATTACATCAGTAATTCGATCTTCGCTACGGACTTGTGTGCTCTTGGAGTGTCTTTTGGTTGTTAACTCTGGTATTGGATCTTGTACGACGTAATGATTTTGCTTGAGATGTTCCGACACCAAATTCCTCTTTACCCTATGAAAACTGTACTGCTCTGGGTTTATCACTGCCTCTGTATCTGATCCTCCCCAGCTTCTACTGTGCAATTATGGCAAACTTTTATCAGTACAAACACAAAATTGTTCCTGTTTACTTGAAACATAAATTAAAACATGAGACTAGAACATGGTGAAGAGACAATACGAGAAATTAAACACATTAGTATAAAAATTACAGCTAACATCCACATTGTTTGGAAATTTGTGGTAATTTCCTATGGGACCAAACTGCTGAGGTCATCGTTCCCTAGGCTTACACGCTACTGAATCTAACTTAAACTAACTTACGCTAAGGGCAACACAAACACACACCCATGCCCGAGGGAGGACTGGAACCTCGGACGCCGGCCGAAGTGGCCGAGCGGTTCTAGGCGCTACAGTCTGGAACCGCGCGACCGCTACGGTCGCAGGTTCGAATCCTGCCTCGGGCATGGATGTGTGTGATGTCCTTAGGTTAGTTAGGTTTAAGTAGTTCTAAGTTCTAGGGGACTAATGACCTCAGATGTTAAGTCCCATAGTGCGCAGAGCCATTTGAACCCTTTTTGAACCTCGGACGTGGGAGCCGCGCGAACCGTGGCAAGACCCCCCAGACCGCACGGCTACCCCGCGCGGCTCATTATTTGATATCATGTCCACGTTCATCAATAATCTCATTATAGAAATCATCAAACAACATTTAAAACAACAAAACATCATTCCTGAGTCACACACAGTAGAGATAACAATTGTAGAATTAAATACCCCTATGGGATCTCCAGTCATTAGCCCAGTAGCTAACATCTTCTTAAAAAGTATTGAAATTATTTTTTGAAGACTATAATATGCGGAAATAACAATCAATTATATATTAGCAACCTTATGTGGATGAAATTATCTCTTCTAGACTAAACGAAAAGTTGCATACAACAATTTTACGGTGACATAAACACAGGCCACCCAATGATAAAATTCACTATAGAAACAGAAACTGCTAAAATGTAAATTTCTTTGTCTTGAAAATACACTAGGAACCCACTGTCAGCACGCAAATACAAATGATTGTTGATCCTTCCTTCCGGTTACCTGCCACTATCACCGCAACCACAACCCTGAACATCACATACTTGATGCTTTACTTACCGGACTTACCCTTTAAAATTTTCTCTAAAGAAAACCTAATCTTTGTAAATGTCACCTTACACCCGACCCTTCTAACTCCACGGAGCAGATGCTGGCTGCTCACGATGGCTATGTATAGATGGAGCATCTGCTTGGCCGTGTGCAATACTGAACATCGGCACCGATTCATCGCAGTAGCAACTACCACAACGGTCGCGTTCAAGTCTCGGTTATAGTAACTCTTGTTTACTGCTACCTGACGCGTAGAGCTGCCCAGATTTCGCCCTTACCGCTCTTCAACCTGCGGATCCATGCTACGCTGGTGTGTAAAACTTGAGGATGAAAGCAACTTTGGCATGATGTGTTACTGCCAGCTAACATAACTCAATGAAAAATCGGATCATACCTAGAAATAACTGTTACAGTATAGTACAGAAGATAACTGAAAGAAATACGGCCGGCCGCGGTGGCCGAGCGGTTCTAGGCGCTTCAGTCCGGAACCGCGCGACTGCTGTTCCTCCTGCGCTGTTCGATGCGGCCGCGCATTGTCATCCGTAAAAATAACGTCAGGATCGAATGTATTTCTGAAAAGATGCACATAGGGAGAGAGGACAGTCTCACAATAGGGTTATGCTATGAATTAACCCTGTTCACCAACATGCAAAAATATGCCTGCCCGCACCATAACACAGGGGCTACCAAAACGATAGTGTACGACAGTGTTTCTCGGGCCATTACGTCTTCCCACCTCTCGCCGTATGAGGATACGTCCAGCATTGGCGAATATGATCGTTTTGGAAGTACAGGTGTCATCGTGTGGGGAGGCATGATGTTGTATGGGCGTACTGTCCTCCAAATATTTGACTACGGTACCGTCACCGGTCAGCATTGTTGTGACACTCTACTCCTTCCAGTTGTCAGTCATTTCAGGCGTGCATTCGGCTCTGACTTTTGATGGACGATGATGCGCGACCGCATCGAATTGCGCAGGTGATGGAGCTCTTCGAACGAGAGGGTATAGGGAGAATGAACTGGCCTGCCCGTTCTATGGAACACGTGTGAGATACGTTAGGGAGACGTATTTCAGCACGTCCACATGCACCGACGACCATCCAGAAGTTGAGTTGCCGAGCGCGCTTCTGTAGGAATGAAACACCTTACCAGAAGGACTTCTTATCAAGCAGAACATGCACTGCCGCACGTGGTGTTCACATATCGTATTGAGAACCGTGTCCCTCCGTTTGTAGTATGCTGGGGACAATCGTTATTTGCGGTTATTTCGTCGTAATTATTGACTTTGAATGAAAGTGTCATTCCTCTTCGTCTCATTGCGTATTCCTTTCAATTAGCATGTGTGGTACATTGCAGCAGTTCTTTTTATGAATGTCATACGTTTCGATTCGACTATCAGCTGCTTCAATTTTGCGCACAGCCTTTTGAAGCACCCTGTATAATATAATTCCAAGCGTGATCAGGGTATAGCCTGCCCGGCCATCCGCGCGGTCTTACACGCTACTTTCCGAGCGGGAAGGCGTGCCGAGCTCCGCTACGAACCCGCCCGGCGGATTAGTGTCGAGGTCCGGTGTGCCAGCCAGTCTGTGGATGGTTTTAAGGCGGTTTTCCATCTGCCTCTGCGAATTCGGGGCTGGTTCCCCTTATCCCGCCTCAGTTACACTATGTCGGGGATTGCTGCGCAAGCACTTTCTCCACGTACGCGTACACCATCATTACTCTACCACAAACACTTGAGATTACACGCCTCTGGTATGAGACGTTCCTGGGATTGGGGGGGGGGGGGGGGTTGTCCACTGGGGGGCAAACCGCACAATAACTCTTGGTTCGGTGTGAGGCGGTTGTGAGCCACTGAGGGCTACACCAAGAAGAAATGCAGATGATAAACGGGTATTCATTAGACAAATATATTATACTAGAACTGACACGTGTTACATTTTCACGTAATTTGGGTGCATACATCCTGAGAAATCAGTACCCAGAACAACCACCTCTGGCCGTAATAACGGCCTTGATACGCCTGGGCATTGAGTCACAAAGAGCTTGGATGGCGTGCACAGGTGCAGCTGCCCTGCAGCTTCAACACGATACCACAGTTCATCAAGAGTAGTGACTGGCGTATTGTGACGAGCTAGTTGCTCGGCCACCATTGACCAGACGTTTTCAATTGGTGAGAGATCTGGAGAATGTGCTGGCCGGGGCAGCAGTCGAACATTTTCTGTATCCAGAAAGGCCCGTACAGAACCTGCAACACGCGGTCGTGCATTATCCTGCTGAAACGTAGGTTTTCGCAGGGATCGAATGAAGGGTAGAGCCACGGGTCGCAACACATCTGAAATGTAACGTCCATTGTTCAAAGTGCCGTCAATGCGAACAAGAGGTGACCGAGACGTGTAACCAGTGGAACCCCATACCATCACGCCGGGTGATACGCCAGTATGGCGATGACGAATACACACTTCCAATGTGCGTTCACCGCTATGTCGCCAAACGCAGATGCAACCATCATGATGCTGTAAACAGAACCTGGATTCATCCGAAAAAATGACGTTTCGCCATTCGTGCACCCAGGTTCGTCGTTGAGTACACCGTCACAGGCGCTCCTGTCTGTGATGCAGCGTCAAGGGTAACCGCAGCCATGGTCTCCGAACTGATGGTCCATGCTGCTGCAAACGTCGTCGAACTGTGCGTGCAGATGGTTGTTGTCTTGCAAACGTTCCCATCTGTTGACTCAGGGTTCGAGACGTGGCTGCACGATCCGTTACAGCCATGCGGATAAGATGCCTGTCATCTCGACTGCTAGTGATACGAGGCCGTTGGGATCCAGCACGGCGTTCTGTATTACCCTCCTGAACCCACCGATTCCATATTCTGCTAACAGTCATTGGATCTCGACCAACGCGAACAGAAATGTCTCGATACGATAAACCGCAATCGCGATAGGCTACAATCCGACCTTTATAAAAGTCGGAAACGTGATGGTACGCATTTCTCCTCCTTACACGAGGCATCACAACAACGTTTCACCAGGCAACGCCGGTCAACTGCTGTTTGTGTACGAAAAATCGGTTTTCATATCACAGCATGTTCTTCATGTCGGTTAAATTTCGCGTCTGTAGCACGTCGTCTTCGTGGTGTAACAATTTTAATGGCCAGTAGTGCAGTTCTAAGCCTAGGGGACTGATGGCCTCAGATGGTAAGTCCCATAGTGCTTAGAGCCATTTTTGGAACCCGCACCACTCAGTGACCTTTCAGCATGAAGTGGTATTGGTTAACTTCGCTGGATTTACCGTTGCCAATATTCGAGAATTCTATCTATTGACATATCCTGTCAGGTGGAAGTGGGCTTCGTCTGTCCACAAAATCTTCCGCGGACAATCATTGTAGACTTCCATGCAAGCAAGAAATTCTATCGCAAAGGTCTCTCTTGCTGGCAGCAAAGAATTATAGCAAAGAAGGATGTTTCGTAGGATTTTACACACTCTGCTCACGGATATGTCCAATGGTCGGGCAATTCTCCGTGCACTACACGTATGCACATCACCACACGTCTCCTCCTCCATTGATGTGGCCACTACTTCCACTGACGTCGAATCAATTCTTTTTCCTCCCTTTATCAGGTTGCGCACCAAAAGAACCCGTCTTTTCGAATTTCCGAATCATTTTCTCCAGACCCACGGCAGTCATCGGACCAACACCTTTTTTGAAATCCTTCAGTGTCCGGTACTTCTGCAGAGGAAAGTGTGCACAGTCATCGTTCTTGTAATACAGCTTTACAAGCAGAGGGCGATCCTACATTGAGACAGTCATTCCGAACGTCGAGGTAAAGCCGTGTGCCCGGCGTTATTATACCAACTTCAGTGGGTCGTGCGCATGACAGGTGTTTTCATTTACGTATTGTGATCTATTGATCAATTTTCACACTAATTTTTTTCATCTGCCATACGTATGCCCCCTTCTCCGATAATATTCCGTTGCAATTTGACGTCATTTTGACCAGTGCTGTTATTTCTACAGCGTTTTGAAAGTTGACCTTGAATTATAATCACCCTGTATATTAACAGCTGGTATCTTCTGTGAGTTGTCGAAGGCATTTGATTGTGTCAATCATAATGTTCTATTAGAAAAATTAGGTTTCACATGGTATAAAAGGTTCCTGTAATTGCTACATAAGCCCCAACCTCCTTGGCCGCATAACGGCGGATGTCCTGGAGCCTATTGGTAGCGACCATCTCCCTGTCCTCTTCACCGTTTCAGACGGTCGTCGCCCCCGCCCTGACCCTCGTCATGACCCTCCCCCTAAGTACACCCATGACTATTCCCGTGCCAACTGGAATGCCTACCGGGATACCCTTTCCACCCAGGTCGATAGCCACCCCTTCACCTACCACCACCCTGACGATGTAACCCATGCCGCCTCCTTTCTCCAGCAGACCTTGTCTGAGGCCGTGGAGGCCCACATCCCTACTGTCGCCATCCACCCCCACCGTCCTACCTTACCCCCACAGGCCGTCCTCCTCCTCCGTGAATCCCGCCGTCTCTACCGTGCCTTCCTCTGCACGCGTGACCCGGACACTCTACGACGCCACCGGCAACTCCAGCGACACGTTCGTAATTTGCTCGCGGCTAAGACACGCCGGGACTGGCGACAGACATGAACCTGTTTAAATGCTACCCTACCTATCAACTCGTCCAAGTTCTGGTCAGCCTTCCGTCTCCTTACTGGAACTAAACCCTCCCCCTACTTTCCTCTTCTCCATGATGATCATCCCTTCCATGACTCCCTTAGTAAGGCCAATCACTTTGCCTCTTACCTCTCCGATGTCTTTTCCATCCCCGATGATCCCCAGTTCGATTACTCCCCCTTCCCGGATGTCCACGATCGAACTGACACCTCTATCCCTCCCCTCGCACCTGGTTTCCAGTACTTGGACAACATTGCACACACCAAACTCAATGCCACTATCACTACACAGGATATCATTGCTACACTCCGCACGGAATGCAACACTGCTCCTGGTCACGATCGTGTCACCTACCGTCACCTTCGTGAAGCTCCTGTCTCTTTCCTCTCCACCCTGGCCAGGCTCTACAATGCAGTCCTGTCCATCGGCTACTACCCTGACCTGTGGAAAACCTCCCGTATCCTGATGTTCCTTAAACCTGGCACACTGCCGTCCGCCGTCTCCTCCTACCGTCCCATCAGCCTTACCTCGGTCTTCAGCAAGGTCCTGGAATCTATCCTCACCCGACGCACCCACCAGCATCTCCGCCAGCACCGCCTCCTTCCCGTTACCCAGTGTGGCCTTCGGCCGTCCTTCTCTTCTGACGATCTTCTCCTCCACCTCACTCATCTCCTTTCCGACCAGCTTAATTCCCGTCGCTCCGCAATCTTCCTCTCCCTGGACCTCGAACGAGCTTTTGACCGCGTATGGCATTCCGGTCTCCTCTTCAAGCTCCAAACCTTCGCCATTCCCATTAACTACGTCCGTCTGATCGGCTCCTTTCTCTCCCACCGTCCTTCCTACGTCACCATCCATAACACCGACTCCTACACCTTTTTCCCCTCCGCCTGTGTGCCCCAAGGCTCCGTCCTCTCCCCCCTTCTGTACCTTTTGTATGCGGCGGACATGCCGCCGCCGTCACCCCCCATCCACCTCCTCCGCTTTGCCGATGACACCGCCTTCCTTGCCATTGCCCCCACCCTGCAGCGCTCCCAACACCTTCTCCAGTCCCATCTTGACCGGTTCAACGCTTGGTGCAATCAGTGGTTGCTTAAGGTCAATCCCTCCAAAATCCAGGCAATCATTGTAGGCAAAACCACCCCTTCTTTCCGCCTCCTCGATTTCTATCTCACCATCTCTGGCCGTCCTATCGCCCTCACTCCCACCCTTAAGTACCTTGGCGTCACCCTCGACCGTCGCCTCTCCTGGACTCCCCATCTCCGGACAATCCGAGCCGAGGCACGCTCCCCACTCCATCTTCTCAAGCTCCTTTCCGGCCGTACGTGGGGTCTGGATCCCTCCACCATCCTCCACACCTATTAATCCCTCATCCACCCTATCTTTTGTTACGCCCATCCGGCCTGGATCTCCGCCCCCGCCCCTTCCTTTTATAAATCCCTCCAAATCCTCGAACGCCATGCTCTCCGCCTCACCTATCGCATCCGTCTCCCCTCCGCCATGCGGATCCTGTATGATCTCATCCCCTTCCCCCACCTCCTCCTCTTCCTTGAAAGGATACGGATCCTGTACACCTCCTGCAAACTCGATCCTCCTCACCAATCCTCTCCCACCCCCACCCACTGCCGTGCCTGTATTCCCACGTCCCACCCGGTCTCCATCTCTCCACCCTCCTTACCCTCTCCCAAGGTGGCTTCCGCCAGCTCCCCCTCCCTGATGATGTCCTCCTCCCCTCCATCTACCCCTCCTATCAACTTTGATCCTCCCCCCCCACTTCCTGTGTCCTTTCCTTTAGGCACCCTCCCTCCCTTCTCTCTCCTTTCCCCCCTTCCTCCACCCCTCTTCCCCTGGGCTTCCCCTCCCCCTTCCTCCCTTCCCCCCTATCTCCCCTGCACGTGGCATCTCTGTTCTCCCCTCACCCTCTCCCACCCCCCCTCCTCCGCTCTTGGCAGGTCCCTGGGCTCGCACACGCTACGTGGACTTTCGCACGCCGGAGATCATCGTCATCAGTGTCTCGTGTGTGTGCCTTCGTTTGTGTTTAGTGTTTGTTCGCCGTCACGCCACCACTGTTCACGTGTACCGTCGCCATCATCCATGTTATGTGCACCGTGTCAACTAGTGTTAGTGATGTTTCTCGCCCAGTGTGAGCGGCTCCATGTTTTTTGTTTTTTAAGTGTCTACATTTTTTGCCCACCGTTTTGATTGTATTCTCTGTGCCACCTGTATGTATTACTTGTTGTAAAACTCAAGGCTGAAGAGCGGCGTACTCTGCTGCTGACAGCCCGCCTTGTGTAAAGTGATCAAAATCACAATAAAGAAAAAAAAAAAGCTACATAAGTAACGGTACGCCCATAGTTGCACTGGGATTTAACACAAATATGCAAGGGGAGAAATCACAATGCGTGTTCTTCAGTGCTCGACTGTGCATCCATTACTATTATTTCTGCATTTTGTTTGAGTCATGAGGCAAAATTAGTATTTTTTTCAGATAACGTAAGTATTAATGTCAAGCCGCTCGAAGGCTTATCACAGAGAAAGCTGACGACTTTATGAAAGTTACTAACTGACTTTAAACAAATGGACTGTTCATAAACCTTGAAAAACAGAGGTCTTTCGGGTTAGCACTGTCAAAATACACCATCTTCTATTAATGTAGTGTACAAACATTGTATTTTCCTTAAAATGTGAGAGCGAGGTGGCGCAGTGGTTAGACACTGGACGCGCATTCGGGAGGACGACGGTTCAATCCCGCGTCCGGCCATCCTGATTTAGGTTTTCCGTGATTTCCCTAAATCGCTCCAGGCAAATACCGGGATGGTTCCTTTCAAAGGGCACGGCCGACTTCCTTCCCCGTCCTTCCCTAATCCGATGAGACCGATGACCTTGCTGTCTGGTCTCCTTCCCCAAACCAACCAACCAACCAACCAACCTTAAAATGTATACCATTGATTTGTTTCCAAAACTCAAAGATCTCTAATGTAATGTACCCACCCGTCTGACAAAAAAGTGAACCACACTATAAGCATGGCCTGAAGTCAGTGTAACCTCGTACGCAAATACACCATCGGCGGGTATGTATATGATTAGAAATGTCCACTAGTGTGCGTTAGTGTTGTTCACGTTTAGTGTTGTTCCCACGCCTCGAAGGGTATACAAGGGGCGTGGACGGTGTTAGATGTTGAGTGATCACTGTTTAGGACATGGAAATGTCCCGTACACGTCATCACCATCTTACAGAGTTTGAAAGGCTCCTCGTTGTGGGTCGCCATTTGGCCGGCTGCTGGAATTGTGCAATATCCAGATTTGTGGGGCATGTGGATGTGCAGTGGCTATATGCTGGACTGCATTGGAACGTCAGAGGACTCATAGTGGTTGTCAAAAGTTCCGGTCGACGCAGTCTGCCCACCACAAGGGAGGATTTCCATATTGGGCACTAATCACATTTTAACTCATTCACATCTGCTTAGTAGCTTGATTGTCCGTGTTTGGAAGGAAATACCTCACTGATTTTGCGTGTCAGGGATCCGATAGTTTGTTGGTGGGTTTGCGGAGATATGTGGCATTAGATGTCTACGAGCGGGTAATGTAATTCGCGTAAATAACGCGCCGCTGATTTGCGTACGCGATGGTGGCGTCAGATTGCGACCCAGGTGGGTACCGTAGAATTTACATCAGGCGAATTTGGTCGCCGAGACATCAACGTGAGTTCACTATAATGCTCCTCAAATCACTGTAGCTCGTTTCTGCTTCTGAGACACGGACAGTTATACTGTTGAAAGACGATATCGCCGTCGGGGAAGACATCAAGCAAAAGGGGACACACGTCGTTCGCAGCTGATCCCATGCAAGCGCAAGAGAATGTCTCCCATAGCATAATACTGCTCCCGACAGCCTGCGTCCGTGGCGCACTGCACGTTTCGAGTCACCGTTCACCGCGATGGCGGCGTATGTGGGGACGACCATCGACCTAGTGTAGCAAGAATCTGATTCACCCGAAGAGCCGATTGATTAAAGGTCAAATCCCGATGGTCCCGCGCCAACTGAAATCGTAAGTGACGATGTCGTTGGGTCAACGTGTGAACACGTAGAGGTGGCCTGCTGCGGAGCTCCATGTTCAATAATGTAAGATGAATGGTGTGCCCCGAAACACATGTGTTTGCATAAGCATAGTGCTCTTTTGGCAGAGGTGCAACCACCTGCCGTACTCTACAGAGCAGACAAGCCTCCCAACCCCCATTCTGTTGGGTTGGGTTGTTTCGGGGGAGAAGACCAGACAGCGAGGTCATCGGTATTATCGGATTAGGGACGGACGGGGAAGCAAGTCGGCCGTGCCCTTTCAAAGGAACCTAAATCAGGATGTCGGGACGCGGGATTCAACCGTCGTCCTCCCGAATGCGAGTCCAGTGTGCTAACCGCTGCGCCACCTCGCTCGGTCCCCATTCTGTGAAAAGTCGTGGAGGTCCAACCATTTAGCGCCTAGTGGTAATTTCACTGTCCTATCTCTTTCCGTAGATGCTCACGACAGTAGCACGTGAACATTCGACCGGCTTCGCTGTTTTTGAGATACTCGTTCAATGGCTCTGTGTAATAATAATCTGCCCTTTGTCAAAGTCGCTTATCTCAGTATTTCCCAATTTGCAGTTCATATCGGGGCGGCATCCGACGTCGTGACTGGCACTGGTCAAAATGTTTTATCTTATCAGTGAACAGATGGAAGCAGTATCGCGTACGTAAGGTACAAAAGGGCAGTGGATGGGTGGAGCTGTCATTTGTACTCAGGTAATTCATGTGGGAAGATTTTCTACGGGATTGTAGCCACACGACGGGAATTAATAGACTACCAACGAGGAATGGTAGTTGGAGGTACACGCATGGGAAATTCCATTTCGGAAATCGTCAGGGAATTCAATATTCCGAGATCAACAGTGTCAAGAGCGTGCCGAGAATACATTTCACGCACCACCTCTCACGACGGACAACGCAGTGGCCAACGGCCTTCACTTAACGACAGAGAGCATCGGTGTTTGCTAGAGTTGTCAGTGATAACGAGCACACCGTTAGGTGGCTTGCGGAGTATGGATGTAGATGTAGATGTAGATGCGTGAAATAACCGCAGAAATCAATGTGGGACGTACGAGGAACGTAGGCCGCGCGGGGTAGCCGAGCGATCTAGGGCGCTTTGTCACGGTCCGCGCGGCTTCCCCCGTCGGAGGTTTGAGCCCTCCCTTGGGCATGGGTGTGTGTGTTGTCCTTAGCGTAAGTTAGTTGAAGTTAGATTAAGTAGTGTGTAAGCTTAAGGACCGATGACCTCAGCAGTTTGGTCCCATAAGACCTTACCTCAAATTTCGAATTTACGACGAACGTATCTGTGAGGACAGTGCGGTGAATTTGGCGTTAATGGGTTATGGCAGCAGACGACCGATGCGAGTTCCATTGCTAACAGCACTGCAGCGTCTCTTCTGGGCTCGTGACCATATCGATTGGACCCTAAACGACTGGAAAACCGTGGCCTCATCAGACGAGTCCCAATTTCAGTTGGTAAGAGCTGATGGTATGGTTCGAGTGTGGCGCAGACCCCACGAAGCCATCCACACAAGTTGTTAACAAGGCTCTGTGCAGGCTGGTGATGGTTCCATAATTGTGTATGCTGTGTTTACATTGAATAAACCGGATTCACTAGTCCAACTGAACACATCATTGGCTGGAAATGGTTATGTTCGGCCACTTGGAGACAATCTGCAGCCAAGCAGAGATGGAACTTTTATATATGACAATGCGCCATGTCACCGCGCCAAAATTGTTCGCAGTTGGTTTGTAGAACTTTCTTGACAATTCGAGCTAATGATTTGACAACGTAGATCGCGCGACATGAATTCCGTGGAACATTTATGACAGATGATCGAGAGGTCAGTTCGTGCACAAAATCCTACACAGGTAACACTTTCGCAATTCTGGACGGCTATAGAGGCAGCATGGCTGAGTATTTGTGCAGTGACTATCAACGACTTGTTGAGTCCATGCCACGTCGAGTTGCTGCACTACGCCGAGGAAAAGGAGGTCCGACACGATTTTAGGAGGTATCCTATGACTTTCGCCACCTCAGCGTATTGCTACAGGCAGTTCAGCTCCCAGTGTTCCTTGTGTGTCTGGACGATAAACGAACTCGAACTTTCAGTTTGAAGCAGTTGCGCTCTTGCCTGGGGGTAGGAGGGGTGTCGCCCCCCCCCCCCCACCCCCCACCCAACTGGCTCTCAGGGAAAGGGAAAGATACATTTTACTCAGCTGATGGCTCCACGCACTATAGGACTTAACATCTGAGGTCATCAGTCCACTAGACTTAGAACTACTTAAATCTAACTAACCTATGGAGATCACACACATCCATGCCCGAGGTAGGATTCGAACCTGCGACCGTAGCAGCAGCGCGGTTCCGGACTGAAGCGCATAGAACCGCTCTGCCACAGCGGCCGGCTGTTATTCAGCTTTTTAATAGGGTAGGAGCTGGAACTTTTACGGTTACTAACAAGTCGTTATTCGTCTTCCAAAATACTAAAAAAATACTCCATACCCTCAGGTATAACCCCCCCCCCCCCCCCACCGCCTTTACAAACCATGGTATGGGCGCCCTTTATCTGAAGTACACTGAATAGCCAAAGAAACTGACACACCTGCCTAATATCGTGTAGGGCAACCGCGAGCACACAGAAGTGACGCAGCACGACGTGGCATTGACTCGACTAATGTCTGAAGTAGTTCTGGAGGGAACTGACACCATGAATCCTGCAGGGCTGTCCATAAACCCGGAAGAGTACGATGGGATGTAGATCTCTTCTGAACAGCACGTTGCAAGGCATCACAGATATGCTCAATAATGTTCGTGCCTGGGAAGTCTGGTGGCCAGCGGAAGTGTTTAAACTCAGAAGAGTGCTCCTGGAGCCACTTTTGTAGCAATTCTGGACGTGTGGGGTGTCGCATTGTCCTGCTGAAGTGCAGAATGGACATGAATGGATTCAGGTGATCACACAGGATGATTACGTACGTGCTACCTGTCACGGTCATATCTAGACGTATCAGGGGTCCCATTCCACTTCAACTGCACACGCCCCACACCATTACAGAACCTCCACCAGCTTGAACAGTCCCCTGCTGACATGCAGGGGCCATGGATTCACAAGGTTTTCTCCATTCCCGTACACGTCCATCCGCTCGATGCAATTTGAAACTAGACTCGTCCGACCAGGCAACATGTTTCCAGTCATCAACAGTCCAATGTCGGTGTTGACGGGCCCAGGCGAGGCATAAAGCTTTTTGTCGCGCAGTCATCAAGAGTACACGACCGGGCCTTCGCCTCCGAAAGCCCATATCGATGACGTTTCTTTGAATGGGTCGCAGGCTGACACTTGTTTATGGCCCAGCACTGAAAAATGCAGAAATTTGCGGACGGGTTGCAGTTCTGTCACGTTCAACGATTCTCTTCAATCGTCGTTGGTGCCGTTCTTGCAGGATCTTTTTCCGGCCGCAGCGATGTCGGAGATTTGATGTTTTACCGGATATCTGATATTCACGGTACACTCGTGAGATGGTCGTACGGGAAAATCTCCACTTCATCGCTACCTCTGAGATGCTGTGTCCCGTCTCTCGTACGCCGACTAGAACACCACGTTCAAACTCACTTAAATCTTGATAACCTGCTACTGTAGCAGCAGTAACCAATCTAATAATTGCACCAGATACTTTTTTTGTTATATATGCGTTGCCGACCGCAGCGCCGTATTCTGCTTGTTTACATATCTCTAAATACGTATGCCTATAACAGTTTCTGTGGCGCATCAGTGTATTAATTGTTTTGTCGGCTCTGCTCTCGTAACTGCTACATGATTCCCGATTCCATAATGTTTTTCACAAAACATACGTCCTCGGAGCAGAAGATCAAAGCGATCTCGCTGCATCTCTAAACATGTAGGTACTCCCTTTCATTTTTTTTTCGCGGTCTTCTCAACATAGGTCCGTTCATGGTTACAAGACCAGTGCTGATGCAGGCTACCGTTTCTTCCAGATTATGAGAACTTGTAGATCATACATTAGCCCGTAAGTGTTCTCACAGAAAGCATTGTAAGAAATTGGGATTAGGCGAACGTGTAGGCCATAAAACTGGAGCTTTTCAAGCAGGCCATTTCCCGTGAAAGACAATGCTCAATTGCCGTCACACGCGAGTGCCTGGGAGTAGGTGTAAGCCATGACGGCGGAACCAAACACTCTACTTATTTTTTATTTTTTCATTTATTTGCTTCAATGAAGACTATAGCTGCTGCCCGACGGTGACAGCACGGGGCAGGGTCTTTGATAAGGTATTTGTGACATTGATGATACATTCTATACGACTCTCGGTGTGGTGGCCCATCTGAAAACATCACACCCGAAGTCTCTGGGATGTGGAAACAAGTCAACAACGTATATATTGTTTAAGTACAATACAATGTTCGTACACTACCTTAATAGGAGGTAGTGTACTTCCGACAGTACAGAACTGGAAGAGGTACGTTTTTAGAATTTAAAAATAGTCTATTTTTCAAAGTCAGTTAATGTTATTGTGGTCTTCAGTTCAGAGACTGGTTTGATGCAGCTCTCCATGCTACTCTATCCTGTGCAAGCTTCTTCATCTTCCAGTACCTACTGCAACCTACATCCTTCTGAATCTGTTTAGTGTATTCATCTCTTGGTCTCCCTCTACGATTTTTACCCTCCACGCTGTTCTCCAATACTAAATTGCTGATCCCTTGATGCCTCAGGATACGCCCTACCAACCGATTCCTTCTTCTAGTGAAGTTGTGCCACAAATGTCTCTTCTCTCCAAGTCTATTCAATACCTCCTCATTAGTTATGTGATCTTCCCATCTAATCGTCAGGATTCTTCTGTAGCACCACATTTCGAAAGCTTCTATTTTCTTCTTGTCTAAACTACTTATCGTCCACTATTTATCGTGGATGATAAATAGTCAGTTAATAACTTTAATAAAATCATAAAATTTCTTTATGATCCGTTTGACAGTAACACTTATTCCATCTTTTTTTTTTTTTTCTTTATTGTGATTTTAACACCTTATACAAAGGCGGGCTGGCAGCAGCACAATACGCCGCTCTTCAGCCTTGAGTGTTACAACAAGTAGTACATAAAGGTGGCACAGAGTAGACAGTAAAAACGGTGGGCAAAAAATGTAGACACTAAAAATCGATAAAACATGTAGCCGTTCACGCTAGACGAGAAACATCACTAACACTGGGCGACACGATGCACAGAACATGGATGATGGCGACGGCACGTGAACGGTGGGGGCGTGACGGCGAACAACACTACACACAAACGAAGGCACACACACGAGACACTGATGACGATGATCTCCGGCGTGCGAAAGTCCACGTAGCGTGTGCGAGCCCAGGGACCTGCCAAGAGCGGAGGAGGGGGGGTGGGAGAGGGTGAGGGGAGAACAGAGATGCCACGTGCAGGGGAGATAGGGGGGAAGGGAGGAAGGGGGAGGGGAAGCCCAGGGGAAGAGGGGTGGAGGAAGGGGGGAAAGGAGAGAGAAGGGAGGGAGGGTGCCTAAAGGAAAGGACACAGGAAGTGGGGGGGGAGGATCAAAGTTGATAGGAGGGGTAGATGGAGGGGACGAGGACATCATCAGGGAGGGGGAGCTGGCGGAAGCCACCTTGGGAGAGGGTAGGGAGGGTGGAGAGATGGAGACCGGGTGGGACGTGGGAATACAGGCGTGGCAGCGAGCGGGGGTGGGAGAGGATCGGGGAAACGAGCGGGTGAGGAGGATCAAGTTTATGTGAGGTGTACAGGATACGTATCCTTTCATTATTCCATCTGTAAAAATACTAATTATACTTCATGATTCAAACGAAATGTAGCAAGAGATCCACTACAGAATGCCCATTGTGATTTCTCCCCATGCAGATTTGTGTTGCATCCTAGTATAGCTGTCGAGATCCTGGTTCTTAACAAGTATTGAAACAGTGAACATCAAATATAGCCATGACTTGAGGCAAATAAATGAAAAACTAGTTGTCAGTTGACAGGCAGTGGACTGCACAGCTGCCGCCACCAATACACCAGAGGGAGCCTGGCTCTGTACGCTGCCTCTGCGTTGCTACTTCCGCTGCGCTGCGCTGCCTAAAGCATTGTGCCAGCAAGTCCTCAGAGAGCTGTTGTACTGAGGGATCTGAGTGATTTTCAGCTTCGCGTACATGACCATGTGTGATGAAAGTAGTAGAAAGAGGGGCAGATCGAGGCTGCACACGCCCAGGAAACTTTGAAAAAGTGTCAGACATGGCGTGATTATACGCATTCAGTCACGTGACTTCGGGTGTTCCACGAGGGAGTATTTCGAGAGACAGAGCGGTGCAGGAGCGTCTATGGCTTCCTTTGGATAAAGTGGTGGAGCGAACGTCAGCTGCTCTACAAAACAGCGAACTATCAGTGATAAAAATCTGCAAGGAGAAATTGGCGAAAAAAGAAACAGAAAAGTCATCTACATCATAGACACCTGCGAAGATGAGGCGCCTTGAGAAGAGGGTCACAGTTCTCGACTCTGTTCAGGAAGATGCTATTTGTCTTCAGGTATATGCGTATCACTCAAGGAAAGAGTATCCGACACTCAGAAAGCTACATGCTAGCCTTGTAACAATGGACTTATTTGAGGATACTAAATCGTTATTGTTATGAGTCGTGAAGAAGTTAGGACTCCGTTATAAATTTCTGGCCATTACTGGAACTCCAAGATATTGCAGTCTGGCGATGCCGCTTTCGTAGAGAATTATTAGGGACAACTTTTGACGATATCGTTCGGCTTAATGAAACATGCATGAATGCGGAACACAGTTAAAAGAAAACAGAGAACGATACCATCAGCTGTATTATGACAGCTCCTATCGGCAGAGGAAAAAGAATAATTGTAGTCATGGATAACTCTCCATATCATTCGGTTGCACAAAACAAGGCGCCCATGAAGTCAAAGAAGAAAAACGATATTGTTTGCTGGCTAGAGAAACGTAAGATACGGTTTGACAGTAACTTGATCAGGACATAATTATTGGAACTTGTGTCACAAAACAAGCCAAAGAACCCACTTTACATTGTGGATGAGGTACCCAAAAAATATGGTCATAAAGTGCTCAGATTTCGTCCTCACCATTTCCACTTCAACGCAAAAGAACTGATTTGGGCTCAGGTTAAATGCGATACTGCTGCAGAAAATAAAAAAGTTACGTCGACCGAAGTGGAACGGATTTTGGAGGAGACAGTTGAGAAACTGACGCCAGAAGACTGGCAACAGATAGTGAATCATGTGGAAGGAGTGATACAAGAAGTGTGAAACACTGAAGCGACACCGATAGTTCCGCTGACTCTGGCTCTGAATTAAGCGGAGTCTTCCCATTTGCCTGATTACAACATAGTGTGTAACTGTATAGTGTGCTTTAATTAACGTCTATCTTCCATTAAAACTTGTGTTTCTGAATTTATTTCGTTCAGTTTCCTGGTGTGAGACTGACGAATACTATTCGTCCGCATTCAATCATCTCCTTAGTTAGACTGAATTTTAAATATATTTCATTTTGTGTAAATACCAAGAGGTTATTTGACGTGTGTAATAGTTTTCGAGATATGCAATGAAAAGAAGGAAACTTTTCCGGAAGAGAAAATTTCTCCATTTTCAATGACCAACGTAGCACTCGCTCTAATTAAAATTAAGGAAATATTTTTGGGAAACTCAAAGATTCCGCCGGATCTATGCTACACGTAATTTGCAGAATTTTTACATTATTTTTGTAGAAGATAGAGATTTTCAACTTCATGGTTGTTACAAGTTAAATACCGACACAATTGCATAAAACGCCATTTTCAGAAGCAAATACGTAGGAGACGCAATGCCTTACGGAGATTTTAAAAGATTTGTTGCCAAACGAGATATTTTAGTAATCAGAGAATAAAAAAGTATTGCTGTGAGGGCACATGTTTTTTAGACATGAATTTGAAAAGTTGGAAGTTATTTACGGATGGGAAAATTTAACTTGTTTAACAAACATTAAAGCAATTCTTGTCCTAATTAAAATTAAGAACAGATTTTTGACATAGTGAGAGGGATTATAGAGTTGTACATTATATGTGAATTTGAACTTTTTACTTGGTTCTTGTGGAAGATAGAGGCTTCAAAGTGAATATCGCAGCAGAGAGCTGTGCGCTGTGGCGGCCGCCTACAGACTGAACTTGACGAGGCAACGCCGCAAGTTTGGAGCTTGAACGTCAAGTGGCAACTAATTTCAATCAGACAGTAGTATGACAGACTACCGCCACCATAAAAAAAAGGTTTGTGAAATCATGGACTCACGCGAAAAATGATGATCGACAACGCTCACTTAGTTTTATTTTACGTAAACTGGTACTTGAATAGTGTCGTATCATTTATTAGTTCATAAAATACTGTTTACCTGGAGAAAACAGGAAACTAAAGTTTTATTAATTGGATTCGCGATTAGAAGCAATATAACAAGAAGTGAAATAGGGAATAGTTACTTAAATGACTTGGTGTAGCGTATGGGGCACCGCGCTTGTTTCCGGGACAAGCACCTGAGTGAGAGATGGATGGAGCCCATCCATACACGTTAGCTGGTGTACCGGTCAGTCTGGCTTGGTTTTTGGTGGCTTCCCTCCCTCCTTTCGACAAATTCTGGGCTGGTTTTCAAATTCCGCCTCATAGAATACGATACACTATCAGTTTAAACTCGATAACACACGGAATAAAGTTTACACAATTCACAGACAGATGTCGCATACGACTACCATCCTTTAAGTTAACAGGACTACAGAAGTGCCAGGAAGGGCACCCGGCCACAAAGTTAAATAATAAAGTAAAGTTTGCCAAATTATGAAACAGCGGTCGCCGCACTAAACGGGATATTCGCTAGGGAATAAGAGAAGAAGAAGGAAGTTTCCCCAGGTAGCTGTAGAAAGTCTCATTCTCTTTCCTTTACTTTTTACATACCCCAATTACGTGATTGGGACTGGCTGTTTGAAAAGCTTCCTCCCGCCAATATGGATCGTGCTCAGCTTTTAGCCTGTACAGATGGCTTGGGTAACATGCGTGTCTTAGGTGCGTCCTGACGATAGATCATAGTATCACGTCTGCTGAGGCTCAATCCGTAAAACCACGGTTTTCGTGGGGTGTTAGATTGAACATGGGAATAAAATCGTCTTCTGTCCGTCTGTGTAGTGAACCAATAGATGAAACACTCTTCTTGGGAACATTTTATGAATTCGTTACTGTGTAGTGGGCAGTGAGTTATCATGTCATCCTTTCCATCGCCAAGACACCCACCGTTTAGTTATGACAGGTCCATACATGACCATTAATTATGATTAAATTAGTGTCTTCATGCTTAAATTTGGAAACCCATATTTCGTTCAAAATATCTGTTAAGTATTTATTTGGACCAGTCGTTGTTTTGTTTCCGTTTTCTAGAGTTAACGTCTTTGAAATTGGTGACATTCCGTACTTTATAGCTGACAAATAATCTACTTAACATCAACAGAAGTATCTTTAGTACATAATTCTAACTGTTTCTGAGAAATGCATAATGCATTTGTGCACTTAAACGGTCCTCCAACCGAAATCCTATCCTCCAGTATCCACAACTATCTGCTGTTGTAAAATCGGTCGCGTATGACCTCGAGGTGAATTCCACACCACTGGTGAAATTTGCACCGTTGTTCGAGGTCCGCGTTAGTAGTAGGTCCCTCTATAACTTAATGAGTGAGTGTTCAAAGGATGGAAGAAGACACTGCTTGTTCAAACCAACCTTCAGGTTGCGGACAGCTTTACATATTCTTTAAATACTAACCTATTCCTTGCCAAAGTCTATGATGTACAAGCATCAAAAAACCTTTCAGAATGCGCCAGAAAAAACAGACTGGTTATGAATGATTAATTATTTAAGAAAGGCTATGCAGCCAACTCGTTGGTTGTGGGAGTGATTCGCGACTTCTATAAAAACATCTTTATACGCTTTATTCAACCTGACATTGCAAACTCCTGATAGGTTTAGTTTCAAAATGTGTCACTTTTTATCATCTATTGTCTGAAAGTTTGCAGATTTCCATTGATGTAAGTAAAGTAAGTGTCCTAAATATCGCTCCTGGGCTTAATGTTACTTACACCTATGTAAGATTCGATGACATGCATTGATCTTCCAACTTTGAGATACAACTACATACAGCACTACCAACGACATACATATCAGTGAGAGGCAAGATATCGGTGGAGTTGCAAGTTTTCTAACCTTATTCATTATTATTTTGAGCTGCATCTTCCCAGCCTCCTTAGCCAATGTCGGTAATGTACGCCTGTGCGGTGGCGCCTGGTCCTGGGGTAGCCGGCTCGAATCCTTGTGCTATAAGACGTTTTATTTGCAGTATTTGCCCGGCAAAAGATGGAGAGATTGTGGCGTAAATTTTCTGGTCACTAGACTTCGGTTCATGCCCACCTTGGTGCTATTCGAGGGGAGTAAGCTCCGCGCTGAACCTGGCTTCATCCCCTTCTTCCTCTCATCATCACACAGCACTAACACGATACCACATGTCAGTATACACACATCCATCACAGTCACCTACTCCGAATAGATGCCGTTAAGACACAGCTCTTTCCACTTGGGCAGCTTAATAGTCATTTGGTGCCTCCCGCCAGACAATATCATACGAGTGTTCCGTGTTCCTCTGAACTTCATTCACGCCGAGGAATGACCGGGTAACTATGATCCACTCTTCCTGTTTCATGATATGAAAGGGCGTTAAATGCGGAATCCAACAGTAATGTATTTTGCGAAAAGAAAACTTTTTTAGCTTGAGTTTTTTGTGTTAGTGTTCCAACTTACCTGCATGCATAATGTCGCCCGCCATCAAAGTTGGGTGAGACGCTACTCGTATGAGGGAGAGGGTAGAGGGAACGAAGCACAAATGTTGACAAACCTGTACTCTGGAATTAACTTTAAACCCATTCGTTTTACAATCCCGAAAGGTGCGCGGCAAGAACAACTGTTACTAGGACTCTGCGTTTAGATACATGGTGTTTTCACCAGTGTGAATTCAAATCTCTCTACTTTAGATTCATCATACTGGCTGACTCTTCTAGGAATCTGAACAGCAAACTACAACATGATGCACAACACCTCTCTTTTAGAATCAGCCACTGAAGCTGAGTGAGCATCTCCTTAACGCTTTCGCGCTTGCTAACCGACCCTGTGACGAAACGCTCTGCTCTTCTGTTTGGTAAGGGTGAGAAAGACACAAGTAACTGTTTATCGAGGGTTTTTCCATAAGTGAACTGTTTTTGCCTGTAAAGAGTGTTAAATTAAATATGCAATATTCTTTACTGTTTGCATTATTGAGAAACTGAAATTAAAAGCCTTTCTACATTTCACTATTTTTCAAAATGCAAACGGTTTTTTCTTTTAAACGTGACATGTCACTGTATCAATTCCTCAGTGTGCTGTGTTGATGAAAACGGCGTTTCCTCTGTAATTAGTATGGAAATATTAGTAGACAAGGTCCTAGAAAAATGTTTATTAGATTCTGAGTCGTGTCTAGTGAAACACTGATTGAAGTACGCGGTAGTAAGACGTAACACTTTGAATGTTTGAAAAATTAAATTTTCCAATGATTAGTTATTCTTCCCGTATAAGCCGTAGTATCATAAAGTTCAAAATTGAATTTATATTTCGGTAAAACACTATTATCAAAAGATTAAAGCACTTCTCGCATAGCCAATCGTAACTGAGATCACATTCCTTGTGCTAGAGATGAATAAATTCTACTCCTAAGAAACGGTTCAGATGGCTCTGATCAATATGGTACTTAACATCTGAGGTCATCAGTCCCCTAGAACTACTTAAACCTAACGAACCTAAGGAAATCACACACATCCATTCCCGAGGCAGGATTCTAACCTGCGACCGTAGCAGTCGCGCGGTTCCGGACTGAAGCGCCTAGAGTCGCTCGACCACACCGGCCGGCTACACATGAGAATAGTTAACAAGGCTTGGTTTAATGTTGTCAAAAGAAGGAAGAACCGTCGCACAGTCTATGCCGTCTGCCGATGCAACTATTATTGTGTACACAGAGTATCAGGCACAAGACGAACTGCGACCGTCCAACAGCATAAATGTAGGCGAATCAATCAAATTTGTTTCTATTGGCTCTCCGTATTTCCAGTAAACTTAGGAACACTTAGGTAGTCGAAAGCCATTAAAGGATCGATCACTCCACGTACCAGTTTGGCTTTACACACTTACATTAACATTTTCTGTGCTGAGAAATGTTAGTTTTCTACAAATATTATACTGAAAAGAGCAGAGAAATTTTGATAGCTCTTAGTCGAACTGTCCTAGACAAACTAAAGGCTTGTCTGTGAAGATGTGACAGTTTCTATCAAGAGGAAAAAAAGTTAACTTTCTTAATTCCTGTAGGTCTATGCGCGTTGTGTCTCTTGACAGTGTCACTTTAGTTGAAAGCTCAAGTTTACTTCAAACAGTATCCTTATATCTTTTAAAATGTTTCGTTGTGACGAAAGAGGTGAGAACAAGTTATGCCAGTGTTATGTGACCATTAATCTCTTGATCCCTGTCACCAGAGTCTTAGCCCGTACTTTGGAAAAGTAGTTAATGCGGAATATTGTCTCCCCAGAAAGGCGACCGCCTCAGGCGCCGACACAGCGCAATCTAATCTTGTCCCTGGCTTGGATATTGGTCTATGCCTCAGCTTTTGTTTTTAATTACCGCGAGATTGAAACATGAAGCCAACAAAGCTCGGCCCGGATATTGCACTGTCTTCTTCTTAATGAGGATATAAGCAAAATTTTAATTTTTCGTTGCCAAAGACATCGACGAAACTGAATTTTATAACGAAGACGGTTTTTCGTCGTCATTCTATGGGGAGAGTTAAAATTAAAATATCGAGCGTTATTAGCACACAGAAGTGCTCTAGAGACTTCGTGTGCGTCTTTAAGTAGTGCTGCTGTGGGCTCTGGTTTAAACAGCAAAGACCTCGCGGAGAGCGCCTTCTGGAATGTCAAAGATATACATTTTACTTGACTTAAATGCGATGAAATGACTTAACATTACGAAATAATGTTGTATTAAATTATTGAGACTTATTACGAAATAACCTAATATATTAACTGTTTTTCTGCGGAGATACATCCATTTGCCTTGAACCATCTGTTAGTGTTTTCAGATATTTTATTACTTCTCTGCTCAGTGAGAGGGCTGGTATTTATTCCTACACTTGCATCATTTCTATACTTCTATCATATGCCACAAGGACAAAGTTTCCATTTTCTGACAATCCAAATAGCAAATCTTTTAAGTACCATGTCAGATTGCTTCAAATTATGAAGGTCTATTACTGTGATCGACACTCTGTTTTTCGTCATACAGCTAAATTGAAAAGGATGAACCAGCAGTATCTGCTAGTCCATAACATTTTCAACTTTTGCAAAAGAGTTACTGTAGAATTAGTTTCTCTTTGGTAGACCAACTGCGAGACATAGCAGTATATACTAGTACTTAATATTTTTAAATTTTGCAAAAGCGTTACTGTGAGTATTAGTTTCTATTTCGTCAAATCTACCCACAAACTGCGTAGACCAACTACGAGACATTCTAAAGGCGAAAGGTGATACGTAGCCATTCGGGAGCGGCAGTGTTCAGATTCTGTAGCTTCAAGAGTGTAGATGTAGAAACGGAAGAAAGTTACAAACCGAGTCGACGTCTCGGTCGTTAAAGACTTGCACAAACTCATTATGGACGAGGATGGGTAGAAAGTATGCCTCGCCCCCTTTGAAAATCTCAGCATTCGCCAGACCTTATTTTCGGACACAGCGCGAAACGGAAATTCGGATGCTCGGTAGGAGATCTGAAACAGTGATCTCACAAATGTAAGGCCAGTTTCCTAGCCGCTGCGCTACCTCACACATTGAAAGTATATGATGACGACGTAGCAGAGGTTCCAGCAAATCCCTGAAGTGCTATGGCGGTACACAAGAAAGACCAGTCACTTATCTCGGCAAACTGCGGAAATTGCATCAGAAAGAGAAGAATAAAAGCTTATGTCAGGCTCTTTTATGGTTATGATTTCAACTCCGTAGCAAACAGCTGTCTGCATTCATGTCTACACTCTACGAATCCCTGTGAAGCGTCTGGCAGAGGGCGGCCTTTATTGTACCAAATATTGAGGTTTCTTCTCCTTCTGTTCGCGATTGGAGCGTGGGAAGAATGCTTGGACGCCTCAGTGTGACCTGTTGTTTCTCTACTTTTATTTACACGATCTCTTTGGAAATGAAACATTGGAATCCAAGGGATACTGTTAGTTTTACCCTGTAAGTCCGTTTTATTCCTAGGTTCTCGTGATATTTACGGCGTCTTTCTACAAGTGTCTGCCACTGAACGTTTTTCAGCGTTTTGGTTGCACTTTCTCGACAGTCCGTCAAGGCTTTCATCAATCGCACCTTCCATCTCTGGCTACGCTAGATGTCCCATGCCAGTCTGGGCTGATATGGCTCCTACACACTTGAGCAGTGTCCCAGTTTGAGACGTAAAAGTGTTTCGTATGCAGTCACTGTTGGAGAAAATGCGGTTTCCCATTTTCCAGCCGATGAATCGTAACTTGCAGTTTTGTTCACATACAATTAAGACTAGTTCGTTCCGCTTCATATCTCTCCACATTGTGGTTCAAATGGGTTCAAATGGCTCTGAGCACTATGGGACTTAACATCTGAGGACATCAGTCCCCTAGAACTTAGAACTACTTAATCCTAGCTAACCTAAGGACATCACACACATCCATGCCCGAGGCAGGATTCGAACCTGTGACCGTAGCAGTCACGCGGTTCCGGCCTGAAGCGCCTAGAACCGCTCAACCACCGCGGCCGGCTCCATATTGTGGCCCCCAATTATCTGTGTAAGGTGACTGAGTCTGTGAAACATCAGTCTTACAGTCAAGCAGTCAACAGTTAACAGATTTTACATTTCCTGAAGTCATAAACAGTGGATTCTTCAAAACTAATGGCTAATTGCTAGTTTTTCATCAGGATGATGTTTCATCAAGCTCTAAACAGTTGTTTTTCCAATTTTTACCAGAAAGAATTTTCTCATCGGTAACTGGACGCCGCACGTAGTGGCCGCGTGGTTTGAGGCGCCATGTCACAGCTTGTGCGGCGCGTCCCGCAGGAGGTTCGACTCCTCCCTCGGGCGTGGGCGTGTGGTTGTTCTTAGCATAAGTTAGTTTATGTAGTGTGTAAGTCTAGGGTCGCTTAAGAATTCACACACATCTGAACATTTGGTAATTCGACTCTATGGGAAGAACATGAGATGGTAACTAATACTATCATGATAAGCGAAAATACTATTGTACTCCCATACGGCACGTATCTTTTTTATCGTGCTGCGCATTACGTATTGTAACACGTGAAGTTGCTGTATAATTTATTTTGAAGTTCGTGGCAAGTTTCGCTCAGAGACGATTTACCAGTACAAATTTTTGTGATTAGTAGGCATTGCATATACAACGTGTCCCATGAGAAATTGTCAATATTCAAAGATATGACAGAGACGATCATTAGAAGCGCAAAAGTATAGTAATCATGGGCTCTAAAATGCATACCTTAAGAGTTATGAGTACTTCATCTTCGATACTGCGAAAGAAATCTCTGCTATTGCAAGCTCTTTGCTTTCTTTTTTAAAGAGTTTTGGCATGGATGAAAGCAAAAAACAAATATTCAATAAACATGGGATCTAAAGTGCATACCTTGAGAACTATAAGCACCTGTTCATCTTCGCTACTGTGAAATACATGTCTTCAACTGAACAAGTACTTGCAGCACTTAAGTTATACATGCACCGAATGAAGCGGTGCAGCTGCGAAGTCACTGACCTCTGAGGGAGATGGTGTTAGCTCTGCCTGATGTAAGTTTTGCATGGCTTTCCTAACGCCGGGATGGTTCCTCCACCAAAGCTGTGGCCGACCACCTGTCCTATACAGCCGCGCAGTGCTCGCGTACTTACTTTTACACCGATTCATTTCGTAGTGTTAAGAACGTCGAGCTAATTTCTGTCTGCTAGAATATCCTGAGTCCAGTCATAAATCTGATTCGATACTCGGTAAGCTCTTGTTTTGTTCAGTAAACGACAACGCGGAACTGTATCAAAGGTCTTCCGGAAGTTCAGGGTAACGACGCCGACCTACGCTCCGTTGTCTACGCGATCTGGATCTCATGGACGAACAAACTGATAAGTTTCACAAGTCTGTTTGCGGAATCCGTGTTGTTCTTGTTTTTTTTTTTTTTTTGATTTTTTTTACTGGAAATTTTAGCTCTGTAAAATGGTCACAATGCGTTAATATAAAACGTGTTACATAATTCTGCAACAGGTTGAGCCAGCGGTATTGGTGTACAATTATGTGCACCTCTCCGGCTACTCGGTTTGAATACTGCGATTTTTCCAATCGCTTTGTACCGTTGTTACGTCAGCGACCTACGATAAGCTACTACTAGAAGAGGATAGTTACTTTTGTAGAAAACAGGGAAACTAGTGAATCTTGACATTATCGTGTGTTTTATAAAAAGGAAGGTAACGAGTGAAGGAAGTGATACCAATTTTATTGTACTCTGACTGGCTAAAAGAATCACTTAAAATTACTTTACGCTTAGAAATATCGGAGTCAATCACGTTTGGAATTAAAGATAATTCATAATGAGACTCGCCATGGTGTTTTAAATGACATAGCACATTATTATACGATTCAGTACATAGTAAGGAGGAAAAATTCAGCTCTCCCTAATCTAAATTTGGTAGTTGTCACATAATGGGAAATTATGGGCAATGATGTTTTAAATCACATATAACTTTATTATGCGATTCAGAATACGATAGAAATGAAAACTTCATCTCTCACTAAACTAAGTTTGGTAGATATCATATGGTGGGGTACTCAGGAAAAAGAACACCGTTACAGATCGTGTGATTAACCGTTTCTTGTGCTGTTCTTGCAAACAAACCTCACGATTGCTAAGGAAGATAATTGAATTGTCCACTACCTTCTCTGACGCATAAGTGAGAAACAAAGCTGATTATCACGGGAACGACCAGCTATGTTATCGTCTCTGCTAGAAACTTTCGTCAGAGTAGCTGTATTCCTGTTGTAGACGCACGAGACATTTGTATAGCGTTTACGTTCTTTTCTCCGATGCTACTCCAGTATTATCATTAAACACCATATCACGTCATCTGAGAGAAGAGGATGAATCGTATTACGATCTCTACAGCATTAAATATGAATTTCCTACCAATATATACAACATATTAGAAAGTTTTCTGCAGTCATATAAACTATTCCTCAAGTGGAAGTCTGATTCTGTCTCTAAAGGAACGATTTTATAATCCTGCTGTATAAGTCAGGAAGGCTTTTCAGAATCATTCCTATCTTTTCAGAAACGGTTGACTGATAATAATGGAAGGGTTTGATCTATATCTCATAAACTCTTAGCATTACTGGATAAGAAATATTATTACTATGAAACTCAACTTTCTCATAATAAAGGACTTGAAATGCCTTATTTTCATGTTTTCCACGTTTCAGATAATTCTTGTAAGATTAATGATATACTAATCTGCACAAATTTTGGTTTTCTATTACTAAACAGGCAATAAAAAATTATTAATCATTTTACTGGAGTAATTAAACACTTAACATTGTGATCTCATGCGACTGAATAAGATGTCTCTAAGAAGAGTCATTTTATTTTTGTAAATACCACGTATTAAAAGTTTATTGAAGGGAAGTCCATCAGTTAATAGGCTCAGTGTGTATGGACGGATGCCATCTTACCATTGCATCTAGTTGTAAATAACTATCGTTGATTTATGGTTCACTGCTGTTCATCATTTTATAGCAGGAGATTGCGCTGCACACGGGGACATTGTTTATAACACTCATCCTGGCCGATTCTGCTTGCTGTAAATAAAATGAGAAATAACTGCGCGTTATATTGCGGACAGTCAGCTGTAAGCTTTTATCTGGCGCGCAGCAAAACACAGCCCATCCCCAAAGTTGGCGCGAGTTTTATTTCACCCTGTCTCTCTCGCAGGAAGGAACGCGCTTGCCGTTAATAATTTCGCCAACTTTATTCAGCTTACTTTCTCGTTATAAATAGTCTTCCCTCGATTTAATTTAGGATGTGCGTTTGCGGCAGCGGCTGCAACTTTTGTTTATACGAAAGCTCTGAAACTGAAGGAGAGTTTTATTGAAAAGTCGTTTCTAGAGATAGTTTGACGCTTAACATAGCGGTGCTTCCGCAGACTGTTGACGCATTTGCTAAGACACACTTACTTAATTACTAGAATATAGACGGTGAATCGTCGACGAGTGACGGGACAGCGAGGTTGATTGTCGTGGTTCTCCAGCCGCATGATGAGGAAGATTGCAACAGCACCAACATTAAAATAGATTTCATTTATTAGGAAGGTTGATACTTGATTACTATCGTTCTTTTTAACCACAGATTGGGAGGCGACATCAGCTAATGGGAACATGACAGAATAAACGCTCGGAGTATTACAGTTACTTATAGGGTGTCCATAATTATTGTTCCAGTTTCAAAACGCTGTAGAAGAGAACCGTTGCTTAGAATAATGTCAAATTTGAACAGCATATTATTGACGCAGGGAGAAACGTTAAGTAACAAACAAGAGGATGTAACGGAAATTTTACCAATAGATGCTCCAAGCGTCTTAACGTAAATGGGGTCGGTACCAAATGACAGATGAATCGCAATACGCTGCTCTGGTCTGAGTTGCACATTACATCTTCCACACTCTTCAATGTCCATGAATTCACTAATTCGGCAGTCAACAGTTGTGGCACTGTTAGTTAGGTAAGCCCATCCACCACGGAAAGGCCGTACCACATCGGATGGGAACATTCGGCCTTTCATTGTCCTGAGGCCAAAACAGCATAAAAAGCAATTTGCATCGGTTTTTTAACTGTTCGGGGTTTAAAAACCGCATAATTGAAGAGTTTTTAGCAAACAGAACACAGCATGTTGTTATCAATGGAGAGACGTCTACAGACGTTAAAGTAACCTCTGGCGTGCCACAGGGGAGTGTTATGGGACCATTGCTTTTCACAATATATATAAATGACCTAGTAGATAGTGTCGGAAGTTCCATGCGGCTTTTCGCGGATGATGCTGTAGTATACAGAGAAGTTGCAGCATTAGAAAATTGTAGCGAAATGCAGGAAGATCTGCAGCGGATAGGCACTTGGTGCAGGGAGTGGCAACTGACCCTTAACATAGACGAATGTATGTATTGCGAATACATAGAAAGAAGGATCCTTTATTGTATGATTATATGATAGCGGAACAAACACTGGTAGCAGTTACTTCTGTAAAATATCTGGGAGTATGCGTGCGGAACGATTTGAAGTAAAATGATCATATAAAATTAATTGTTCAAAAAATGGCTCTGAGCACTATGGGACTCAACTGCTGAGGTCATTAGTCCCCTAGAACTTAGAACTAGTTAAACCTAACTAACCTAAGGACATCACAAACATCCATGCCCGAGGCAGGATTCGAACCTGCGACCGTAGCGGTCTTGCGGTTCCAGACTGCAGCGCCGTTAACCGCACGGCCACTTCGGCCGGCAATTAATTGTTGGTAAGGCGGGTACCAGGTTGAGATTCATTGGGAGAGTGCTTAGAAAATGTAGTCCATCAACAAAGGAGGTGGCTTACAAAACACTCGTTCGACCTATACTTGAGTATTGCTCATCAGTGTGGGATCCGTACCAGATCGGTCTGACGGAGGAGATAGAGAAGATCCAAAGAAGAGCGGCGCGTTTCGTCACAGGGTTATTTGGTAACCGTGGTAGCGTTACGGAGATGTTTAGTAAACTCAAGTGGCAGACTCTGCAAGAGAGGCGCTCTGCATCGCGGTGTAGCTTGCTCGCCAGGTTTCGAGAGGGTGCGTTTCTGGATGAGGTATCGAATATATTGCTTCCCCCTACTTATACCTCCCGAGGAGATCACGAATGTAAAATTAGAGAGATTAGAGCGCGCACGGAGGCTTTCAGACAGTCGTTCTTCCCGCGAACCATACGCGACTGGAACAGGAAAGGGAGGTAATGACAGTGGCACGTAAAGTGCTCTCCGCCACACACCGTTGGGTGGCTTGCGGAGTATCAATGTAGATGTAGATGTAGATGTAGATGTAGATCCTTCATTGAGATGGTCATGCTGGGCGTCTCGCACGCAAACAGAGGAACAGCTGTGCGCCGCCTGTCTTTTGGTGAGCGCCTTCTGACACTTACAGCGCCATCTATTGGTCAAATTTCTCTTTCTACAACGTTTTGAAACTGAAACTTTAATTATGGACACCCTATGCTTAGACTAAATTGCTCCAATGCTACCCGGCCGGTGTAGCCGAGCGGTTCTAGGCGCTTCAGTCTGGAACCGCGCAACCGCTACGGTCAAACGTTCGAATCCTGCCTCAGCCATGGATGTTTGTGATGTCCTTAGGTTTGTTAGGTTTAAGTAGTTCTAAGTTCCAGGAGACTGATGACCTCCGATGTTAAATCCCATAGTGCTCAGAGCCATTTGAACAGCTCCAATGCCAAATAGCATACTGGGCAGCAAGTTTCCTCCAGGGAAATCGATGAGCTGCTAAGTTTCCAGCTACCTCCCAGTTCATGTCCATGTATTGAAGATCCTTTGCAAATGTTCGTTTCCAGATCGTTCGCCGTCTTCATCTACTTCTGTACCCATCCGTTGATTTCCACAGCAGTACTGATTTCGGAATTCTTCCACCTTTCATGAGCGGATCATGTTTGTTTCAGTCTTCTTTCAGCATCGATTTTGTGCATTCTGCGTAGACCACTTCTTCTCAGCACTTCACCATTTGAAACGTGGTTGCGATATCTGATCTTCAAAATTCGCCTCAAGCATTATTGATGAGAAACATTGAGCTTGTGTGCTGATTTTGTTGACATTTTCCAGGTCTCAGACCATGTTTCTTTCGATCATGCAGGATGATAGAGAAGTGAAACGGAAGGTTTGTGGACATACTTCTAAACTCCAGTTGTCATATGGGTCGGATTCGTTGGAAGAGTGCAGAATATTCCCCATTTCTGTTAGTGAAGTCCACATCTACATCCCAGTTACACAGATAAGGTTGCCGAAATATGGAAATCGGTCACATCTTTCAGTGCCTTCTGTTACACTAAAATTTGAGTAGATACATTTCCACTACTTAAGGGCACTGTCTTGTTTCATCGCTACTTATTTTTAACCGTTCATAACTGGCCATTCCATCCAACTTTGTAGTCATTAATTGTAAACTTCGTGGTGTTTCTACCATAAGAAAGATATCGTCAGCAAAATACAGATCCGTAAACCTATATTGTTCCTTTAAACGTATGTCTGTGCTGGAATAGTCCATAGTTTTTATCATTATGAAATCAACGACATATATGAAAAGAAATAGTGACAAAATGCATCCTTGTCTGACGCCTGTCAGAATACTAAAGTAAGGGGTGTTCTCATCTTCTTTTCTTAAACTGCAACTCGAATCTAGATTCAGGTTTCTGAAAAATCATTGAATTCCATATAGTTTTACAATAATCCACAATGATTCTCGATGTATACAGTCAGATGCTTTTTTTTTAAAAAAAAAATAATCGAAGTTTCAATGCAGTGGAACTGTATGCATTGTTCTACTACGTTTCACATAAGAAATATTTAAAGGGCTTATTACAATAGTAGTACAAGTCCATTAACTCGACTTTTCTGTCTATAATGCTTCTGAAATTAATGGTCGAAACAAACAGAAAGAAAGGTTCGTCTCTAGCAAGAGGCCATATACTTGAATATTTCTGGTATCTCAACTGCAGATTTCTCACCGCTCATTTAACTTTAGGACTCTGTATCTCAGAATGAACAAAAATGGACCTGTACCACTATTGAAATAAGCCCTTCATTTGTTCGGAGCAGGATCTCCCACATCGAAAACCAACCTGTTCTTCTCGTAGTTGATAGCCTGCTGTTTCTTGATTAGTTTATTGAAGAAGGAGGCTGCGTACATCTGACAAAAAATACGTTATTGTGGTGCTTGTGTTATTGCGAATTACGATGCAAAGTTCCTTCGGACGTTCATGCGTACAAGTGCGAAGTAACTTTGTAACGTAATTCGGAGTAACACAGGCACTGCAATATGTATCTATCCGCCGACTCCGGGCAAGCGACTTCCAAGTAAAATGTCTCCCATGTACGGGAGTATACATAATGGACGTACGAGTACACGATGTGGACACATCATACGGAGGTTTTGGTCTGACCGTGAGTCGTGCTCGGATAGCCGAACGGTAAGGTGACCGCTGGTAATAAGCGGCAAATCCTGATTCGAGTCATAGTCCGGCACAAATTTTCACTGTCTTCAATCAATTATACAGATCGTGGTTTTTCACATTCGCAACTGCGAATACATTTCTTGTATGTCTGACACCAAAAATGAAGTACCAAGAAGACATAGTGTGCAACCTCTTATATTGCATTGTATTGTTTGGAACTGGGGACCTTGAAACGACGGAGAGGCTTCTCCCCACCATAGCCTCAGTGGTACACAACCCCACAACAGGCTACAGCAGTCCACTCACCCTACCGCCGCCCCATACCAAACCAGGGGTTATTGTGCGGTTCGGCCTCCAGTGGACCCCTCTGGGAACGTCTCACACCAAACGAGTGTAACCCCAATGTTCGCGTGGTAGAGTAATGATGGTGTACGCGTACGTGGAGAAAGTGTTTGCGCAGCAATCGCCGACGTAGTGTAACTGAGGCGGAATAAGGGGAACCAGCCCGCATTCGCCGAGGCAGATGGAAAACCGCCTGAAAAACCATCCTCAGACTGGCTAGCACACCAGACCTCGACACTAATCCGCCGGGCGGATTCGTGCCAGGAAGCGGCACGCCTTCCCGCCCGGAAAGCAGTGCGTTAAACCGCACGACTAACAGGGCGGGCCTGCAACCTCTCACTCGTACACACCATCGGCGGATATGTAAGCGATAAGAATTGCAATTCTCTGTGACAGGTAGAACGGCCGCCAGACTGCACTGGTGCTGTTCGTATTTAATGTTGTTATTAGCCCTGGTAATGTAAATATGGGGCATGAACAGCGTCTGATGGCGAGTGGCCATTTCCAAAGCCACAGAGATGCCGCGTATTCTTATGAGACAGCATTATCAGCACCTGACAGAGTTTATAAGGAGCCTCTCTGTGCCTCCGATTGGCCAGCTGGTCGAATCATGCAGTATCCAGATTTGTGGGACATTCGGATGTGATGGTGCCCCAGTTTTAGACTGCTTGAAGATGTCAGTGCAGTCATGCTAGTTATCAACGTTTCGGTCGACCACTCTGACCACCATAAAGGAGGATCACCGTATTGGGCACCATCGGCGCCTACGATCCGAGAACAAATATCGGATTTCGTGCAACATTCTGTTCAAGTGCTTCAAATGGCTCTAAATGCTATGGGAATTAACATCTGAGGTCATCAGTCCCCTAGACGTAAGCCTAACTAACCTAAGGACATCACACACATCCATGCCTGCGACCGTAACAGCAGCCCGGTTCCATACTGAAGCGCCTCGAACCGCTCGGTCACAGCGGCCGGCTCAACATTCTGTTTCATCCCGTGTCATTGTCTGGAGGTTAACAGCAGCCAGACTGTAGAATCACCGTCCCATAGGTTGGGTGCCGTTAACACCACAACAGAGACGTGTGTTTTTGGAATGGTGCCGTGACTGGGATGCTTACATAGAGAATGGCGTCGCATTGTATTCAGCGATGGGTCGCGGTTCTGCTCTACCCTGGATGACCAACGTCGATTAGTATGGCGCCCACGTCGGGAGAGGTCCCACTCTTCCACTATTTTGGAGACGCACGCCCTTGTTACTCCTGTCTTTACGGTTGGAGAGCCTTCGGGTCTGACTTCAGATCGCGGCTTGCAGTGATTGGGGGAATTCTCGCAGAACAACGGTACGTCAGGGATATTCTGCGTCCTCGTGTGTTACCTCTCATGCGACAGTACCGTGATGCGATTTTTCAACGGGACAATGTTCGATCACAGATGGCACGTGTCTCTTCGAACTGTTTGCGCTTGGCCGGCGATATCCTCACATGTCTCCTATAGAACACGTGTGGGACCAGCTCGATGGTCAACTCTATCCCAGTGTCACTATTCAGAATATGAAGGACCAGTTACAACAGTCGTGGGCCAGTCTGCCTAAGGAGAAGATACAACGGCCTTATGAAATCTTCCCCAATCGAATCTGTATCTCATTTACATGGCACTCCGCAAGCCACGTAAAGGTGTGTAGCGGAGGGTACCTCTGGCACTACTAACCGATTCCCCTTCCCAGTTCCACTCGCGAATGGCGCGTGGGAAGAATGATTGTCGGTAAGCCTCTGTATTAACTCTAATAGCTCGAATTTTCTCGTCGTAGTCTTTTCCTGATCTGTATGTGGGAGGAAATAGTATGTTGTACGACTCTTCACGGAACGTGTTTTCTCGAAATTTCGATAGTAAGCCTGTCCGTGGTGCATAACGCCTGTCCTGTATCGTCTGATAGTGGAGTTTTTTGAGCATCTCTGTAACTCCCTCGTGCAGATTAAACGATCCCGTGGCGAAACACGCCGCTGTTTGTTGGCTCTTTTCTATCTCTTCTATAGTCCTGCCTGGCGAGAATCCCAGATTGATGAACAGTGCTTAAGAATCGATCGAACAAGCGCCTTGTAAACCACCAAATCCGTGGATGAACTACATTTCCTTAAGCCTCTTCCTACGAATCATAATCTGGCATCTGCTTTTTCTATTATTCTTTTATGTGGTCATTCCACTTAAGGTTCGCTCTGCATAGTTACTCCTATATTTTACGGCAGATACTGTTTCCAGAAATTTGTCATATATGTACATTACTAAATTATTTATTTAGCGACATGTTTCAAGGTGATCCCTTATCATCACGTTATATTGGCATTACAAAAGCATTTAACATACGTGTATACAGATATTAAAGTTTCTTTACACAACTGTTGTGTTCATCCTGTGAAGAGAGAAAAGGATAATCTAGTATGAGTCCAGGTCACTTAATATAATGGTATGTTGTTCATATGAAAATATTTATAAAACACTCACTCACTTGGTCGCGGCGGAGGTTCGAGTCCTCCCTCGGGCATCGGTGTGTGTGTGTGTGTGTTGTCCTTAGGATAATTTAGGTTAAGTAGTGTGTAAGCTTAGAGACTGATGACCTTAGCAGTTAAGTCCCATAATATTTCACACACACAGTCACTCACGTCGTTCTTGTGGCGTGGCATTCTTGTTATGTGCTGAAGTAGACGAATATACAAAGCGATATCACCTCATACCAGATTATCCTTCCGTTTCATCACAGTTTTTGTAATGCAAATATAGTCTGATGATGAGTTATCACCTAAAAATATGTCGCTAAATAAATAATTTGTGACTGGTAACAGTATCTGAAAACCTTTTCATATCTGTCGGTTTTTTCCGTTAAGAGCAATATACTGTGTGATCAAAAGAATCCGGACACCTGCGTCGTTTGGGATTTACCGGAGTGATGTGTGGTTTATGAGCAGCCACTCAGCCTTGAAAACCAAGTTTTCTCACCTCCCGCCTAACTGTCGTAGTACTTGAACTGGATCCTGATGCAGTCTGGAATTCCTGTGTGATGGTCTGGATATATGTCTGCCTGTTATACATTACGACCCTCTTCAACTGTCAGCGGTCTCGGTCAGTCGACAGACAAGGTCGGCCTGTACGCTTTTGTGCTGTACGTGTCCCTTTTCGTTTCCACTTCACTATCACATGGGAAACAGGGGACCCAGGGATGTTTAGGGGAGTGGAAATCTCGCGTACAGACGTAAGACACTAGTGACACCAAATCACCTGACCACGCTCGAAGTCCGTGAGTTCCGCGGAACGTCCCATTCTGCTCTCTCACGATGTCTAATGACTGCTGAGGTCTCCGATATGGAGTACCTGGCAGTAGGTGACAGCACAATGCACCTAATATGAAAAACCTATTTTTCGGGGGTGTTTAGATACTTTTGATCATTTGGGATCTATCTTAAAGATGTCTTGTATCCACTCAGAAAAGCATTTTTCTCAGGAAACAGTTGATCGTGACGGTGTCAAATACTTTTCCGAAGTCAAGGAACATGGCGCTATGAATCTCATGGAGGAACAGAGCGAGCTGAGTTTCGCAAGACTTCTGGCTGTGGAATCCGTGTCGATTTTAACAGAGGAGATTTTGGTTTCCAGAAACATCATAATTCTTGAGTATACAACATATTCTATGATTCTACAACCGGTTGACGTTAACGATATAGGCCGATAATTATGTGCATCTGTCCTAGAACCCTTCTTAAAAACTGGAATGACCTGTGCTTTTTTCCAGCCGTTAGGTACCTTTCGTTGAAACAGCGACCTACGATACACTGTTGCTAGAAGGGGAGCAAGTCCTTTCTTGTTATCTTTATAGAATCTTATAGGTATATCATTAGGTCCTGATGCCTTTCCACCATTAAGCGATTATAGTTACTTTTCCATTCCTGCGATCGGTTATCTCAATATCCGTCATTTCGACGTTCGTATGATGACTGAAAGGAGAGGTGGGTTTACAATCTTCCGCGGTGAAACAACTTGGAAACACTGAATTCTGTATATCGGCCTTGTTGCTGTAATGTTCCGTATCGGTGTCAGTACGACCACTGAGTGAATCAGGCTAGTGGGGGTGCATCGCCATACCGATAAGTAGCCTTATGTTGCCAAGTTCTTTGTACATTTTTCTCGATGTTGCAATCACTGAAGTAACATCACAAACCCTCTCAGCCTGTGAAGTTTCACTTCTTTTCCTCTCCTGCTTCTGGGTGCTTCACCTTTTGTCAGGCAATGTGTATGAAGAAAATTATTTTGAGTTACGTTATTTAGCACATAAGGGCATTGAAACGAATATCTGCGATTTATATTTGAAGATTTTCAAAAGAAAATTCTCTCTAATTTACAGTCTCTAAAGTCTTAACAAATTAGTACCTTTCGGAACTTATTTACATGGGTTGGATAAAAAGTAGTGCCAACACCGACGTAACATGAAGAAAGTACGCCAAATGGCTCTCTGACGCTGATAGCAGAGGGTCAGCTGAAGCAGTGTAGTGAGCGGCGGCGGCTGTGTTCGAGTCAGTTGCAGTGTGCACTGTCTGAAAGCGCGCAAGGACTCTTGGAGTTCCGTAATAGTATGTTTACGAAACACGACAACTTGCGTGGATCACGATTGGCTTGGCACGTTGTTTCCTTCTGGCGCTGCGCCCCGTCATTCTTCGCGACAGTGCACGATGCCACAAGAGGAACCCCGTGCAGCAGCTCCTGCGTATATGGGGGTGGGAGACACCGTATTCACCAGATAAGAGTCCGTGGGATTACGACTTGTTGGCCAAAATGAAGGAACCTCTTCGTGGTACGCGCCACAACACAAGACAAGACATCATCCGTGCGACAGGGCGGTTCTTCCCAGAGATCGAAAGAGATGGATGCGCTGGCAGTGAAAAACGCCTTCTACTTCTGTGTGGGAAGGTGATCGAGATGCGTGACGATTACGTTCAGAGCATGTAACACAGTGGACGTCTGACAGTAACGTCTGGAATGAATTATAGCCGTATTGCCACTACTTTTTACCCAACCTGTGTAGATTAGTAGCTGTATCATGGAAGGTAAAAAAGATGTTTACTATGCAGTAGTAAAGTAAAACTGTCATCTTTCAACAGCACAGTGCTATACTACACATTCTGCTATCCATTTGCCTTCCTCTGATCATCGAAATAGCCTCCCTAGCCAGTTATAGGAGGACCTGCAGTTTAACGCGGGCTCTGAACTACGATGCAACTTAACATTTTTCCCATTAACAAGCCATTGTCTATGTAGAAGAATGGAATATGTGAGAGGAATAGACTCAGGACTGAATCGAGATCGGAAGTCCGCATTTGTAGCCAGGCGCTTACCCACTGAGCAAGCACATTAAAAAAATGAGCAACGAGATTATACTGGGCCAAACGTAAACGAAAAACTTTGTTACAGACGTTGTAACCTCATTTAAAAATAAATATTAGTAGAAATTTATTTCGGACATAGAAAGTTTCAATTTATCAGCAGAAATAAATCAAGACGTTGGCCAGTGGAAAGAGACGGGATCAATTTTAATTAATGTGCACACCGAAATAACTGCCACCTTACATTGTTTCCGGATCCAATAATTACTACTCAAAATGGTCAATACAACAAGCAGACACAAGGTGTAGATTGTTCGATTTCATTATCATAATTTTCGCCAAATGAATTATTAATGAGTGAAGCACCCGACGCACTGCATCACGGAAGGAAAGATCCCGCTTCTCTTCCTGGGCAAGTTTTGCTTCACTACTTCGATGGGAACCCATCCTTCCTCTATTTAACATGGCGGTGGCAACTCTGTATCTGTTTGCAGTTGCTGACAAGTCCGGTGCCCATGGATATGAGGGTAGAGGTGGACATCCGCTGCCGTCGGAGGACATCTCACACAGTCGGAGCGACATCGTGCCGCGACCTGGCATAGCCTATGTGCTTCATCATCTCTGATGTATTTCGAATATTAGAGCTTGATTAATCATATTTTACCTTTCTTTCTGAGCTTGCTGAGAAAAATTGGAGGGATATTCCACCTTACACAAGACACCCTTTGTTCATCTTATCTTTACCTAAATATATTTTAGCGCTTTCTGTACCATCTTCAGTGAGATTTGTTATTTTTCGGTCTTAAATGACGCTAAGAAATTTTTGTGCAGGTACCTTCATAACTACCGCACATTTTGCAGCATGACGTAACTTTTGAACCAGTAGCCTTGTTTACCGTTCTTTTCGGTGTGTTGACACACTTTTCTTCTGTATTTTCTCCGTTAATGGAAGTAGATGGTGACACACGTATTTGCAGTACGGTCGCGAGTTGCAAGACTTTTCAGCTGACGCCACGTCGGGAGACTTGCCTGTCGATGACGATGAAATGATGATAAGGACAACACAACACCCAGCCCCTGAGCGGGGAAAATCGCCGACCCGGCCGGGCATCGAATCCGGCCGCGCTGCATGCCAGTCAGACGCGCTGACCCCTCAGCTAAGGGGGAGGAGACGGACAGCGACAAATGAAATCCGCTTATGACGTTGTTGGCCGGGAGTCCCCTTCTAGGGAGATCGGCCGCCTGCTGCAAGTCTTTTTATTTGACACACCGTCGCCGACTGAGTTGTGTGCCTATGCAGTCGTCTTACATCTTCCAGAAGCGATTGATAACTGGATGTGAAGGTAAGGAACAGAAATTATTGCGTTTCACCAAATATAGAAAATGTATGATCCCTTATTCGAAAATGGTTAAACACAACTAGAATCTGACGTACCATCGAAATCTCTAAGAAAAACAGTGAATCGTGATAGAACTGCCGGCCGCGGTGGCCGAACGGTTCAAGGTGCTTCAGTACGGAACCGCGCGACTGCTACGATCGCAGGTTAGACTCCTGCCTCGGGCATGGATGTGTGTGATGTCCTTAGCTTAGTTAGGTTTAAGTAGTTCTAAGTTCTAAGGGACTGATGACCTCAGATGTTAAGTCCCATAGTGCTCAGAGCCATTTGAACAATTTTTGTGATACAGATGAAACGATCACAAAACCTAGTTCAGTTGTATTGGAGGAAATAATACTCGTCGGCACAGTGGCGGGGTTCTTAGCTTTACAGCTGGAGGCGCCAAGACTGAAAAGTCATGTGATAGTGATATGCACATATACAGAGGGCGGTAGTATCGCGTACACAAGGTATGAAAGGGCAGAGCATTGTTGGAACTGTCATTTGTACTCAAGTGATTCATGTGAAAATGTTTAAGACGTGATTTTGGCCGCACGATGGGATTTAACAGACTTTCAACGCGGAATATGGTTCAAATGGCTCTGAGCACTATGGGACTAAACTTCTGAGGTCATCAGTAGCCTAGAACTAAGAACTACTTAAACCTAACTAACCTAAGGACATCACACACACTCATGCCCGAGGCAGGATTCGAACCTGCGACCGTAGCGGTCGCGTGGTTCCTGACTGTAGCGCCTAGAACCGCTCGGCCACCCTGGCCGGCTTCAACGCGGAATAGTCCATGGAACTAGACGCATGACACATTGCATTTCAGAAATTATTAGGGAATCCAATGTTATGAGATCCACAATGTCAAGAATGTGCCGAGAATACCACATTTAAGTTACTATCTTTCACCCCGGACAACTCATGGGCTGATGGCTGAGCGTGTCTACGCCACTGCCAGACAATGGCCGTTGCTTCTGGCAGTGACTATGTTTACTTGCCACGGTACCTTCATCTTCGGGTGACACAACAAGTTCTGCGTTAAACAAGCGGCAGGCTTCATTTCGTTGCTATTTCGCTGAAAACTCGCAGTCCATCTGTAAAAGAAGGTCTTGTTAACACTTCGACACGCCTTCTCGAAATACGATGTCTGTTAAAAAATTAGGAACATTTGTAATTTCGCACCTGTGGTGTGGTTTGAGCGAAATGGGTTTGGGATCCCTGCACCCGCCTGTGTTTCGTGTGTAACTGTTGGAAGTTTCATTGTTGTATGTCTGTTAGTTATTGTTCAGTGCTGTATTGAGCTGAACGTTGTGTCGCACAGTTTGAAAATTTAGAGATGACAGATTTAGGGGAGCAGTGCGTCTGCAATAAATTTTGCGTGAAACTCAAGAGAGCCAAATGATGCAGCAAGCCTACGGTGATGACTGCTTTAGCTGTACTCGACGTTACGAATGGTTCACACGGTTTAAAAATGGCCGGACGGAAGTTAAAGGTGACCTTCGCTCAGGACGTCTACCGACAACGCTCAAGTCAGGAACATCAACGAAATTGTGTGGGTCAGTCGAAGACTGACTGTCTCAGAGATTGCAGAAGAATATAACATTTTGGTTAGATCATGTCATGGTTCAAATGGTTCTGAGCACTATGGGACTTAACATCTTAGTCCCCTAGAACTTAGAACTACTTAAACCTAACTAACCTAAAGACATCACACACATCCATGCCCGAGGCAGGATTCGAACCTGCGACCGTAGCAGCCCCGCGGTTCCGGACTGCAGCGCTAGAACCGCACGGCCACCGCAGCCAGCACATCATGTCATGAAATACTGACGCAGCATCTTGGAACGCATCATGTCACCGCCAAGTTCGTCCCACGGCTCATGAGTCAAGACCAGAAAGATCTTCACCTCGTAATCTGTGAAGAGAATTTGGATCGCGTAGATGAGAAAGAGATGTTCCTTAAGAGAATCACAACTGGTGATGAGACGTAGGTCAATGGTTATGATGTTGAGACCAAGGTTCATTCTTCAGAATGGGCTGCGAAAGGTTCTCCAATACCAGAAAAATCATCATGAATTAGTGCCACATGGGCAAAGTGTTAATCGATGGTACTATCGGGACGTGGTGCGACGCGGACGACAAAATGTGAGAAGGAAACGGTCTGAATAGCGGCGCTACAACTCAAGACTCGTGCATCACGCACCCGCCCATTCATCTCTGTTGGTGCGTGACTGTTGCACAACAAACGACATCACTCTGTCGCCCCACCCTCCGTACTCCTCCTACCTGGCCCCTGCGGACTATTTTTTGTTTCAAAAGTTGAAACCCTTGTTGAAAGGACAAAGATTTGCAACGATAGACGAGATAAAAGAAAATTCGAAGACGACGCTTCGCGCGATCCAGCAAGAGGCGTACCAAGGCTGCTTCCGCAAGTGGAAATGGCGCTGAGAGTGGTGTATCAATTGTGGATGAGAGTATTTCGAAGACGACAGTCCACAATAAGTAAAAGGTAAGCGTAGAAAAAGTTTGTGGACGAAGTTCCGGAATTCTTTGAACAGGCCTCATAAGCTAGTCCGCCTCACTGCTCAGCATACTGTCTAGTGACCTGTACGGCGCCCAGGTGACAAGCGGGATAAATGGTATGAGGTCGGAAGGCATCCAAATCACACGACAGGTTCAACTGTTATGTGCGACAGTCTCTCCGACTCTCTCTATCTCTCTGTCTCTCTCTCTCTCTCTCTCTCTCTCTCTCTCTCTCTCCTGCCTGCCCTCCCCAAGACAGCAGCTACCTGTAATTAAATTGATCGTGAGTGGTGTGTGAAATACTGTGTGATTTGCTGCAGGAGTAGTAGAACCCCAGATATCAGCCCAAATATCGTTGTATGAATTTCTCATATTTTGTTAAATCATTTCACGCGAATGCTGGAAATTTTTGTTCAATAACAGCAGCCACCCGTCATATCGTTATACAATCGAGTTAGCCCTAAGTATAAGTTAACTCATGGTGCACCAGAAAATGAACTGTTATCTTCCTTCCACCATCAGATATCAAATAAATTCCTATCCACGTAAATAGAGAGATAAGTAATGACTGTTACTGTGTTGTGAAGTATCCGAAACTGTAGCGCATGTGACAGAATATTTACCTACTTACTACTGCAACCGGTTGGTCACCAGTACAATTCCATAATCTTTCCATCATTGCCAGTTATGAGCATCTAAATTACGAAAGTCATGCTTCGATACGTAATGGTGAGCACATAGTCCCTTTCTGATGTTTCGCAAGAGGAAAGACTCCCTTCACGTTTTCACATAAATTCCGGTCCCTGTCCTGTCTTTCCGTTCTCATTTCACAACATCAACGTGCGTTGAGTGTGATTCTTTTACTTCTCTTCAAAGGCAGGATCTCCGTATCGTAAGCCGTTTCGTGACGCACAAAGTAGCGTCACATTCGGAGTTGGTTCAGTATTTCTATGAAGCTTACCTGTTGACTAAACAGACCTTTTACACTTCTCATCCTTGAACCTTTTTATACCTCTTCTCCCAATCGCATAATCGGCTGAATTTCTTGGTGCAAGGATAACATTCAAAAATCATTTGAAAAATAATTTATTTTTTCGTAGATGAGATGTATTCACAAAATTTTTCAAATATGCATCTCTATTTGCATATATGAATATATCTACTACTTTTATTTCCTCACTAATGGATTTGTATGGTTGCTCCATCTTAAATCAGCAAATATGTGAACTGCTATATCTTTCCTTCGAGTGACACGTTATTTATCATATAAGCTGTAATCAATCAGTTCCGTATTTTATTAGGCGTTTACTGTACTAAACCCCGTATTTTATCACGGCAATCAGTTGCCGACCTTATCTAATAAGTCATTTAAATATGTCTCGAATACCGATAGCATTTTTACGCGTATCTAATGTCCATCTGATGCAATGCTACCTTCTGACGTCAAGAATACAATCAGATTGTAAATTCGTACGTCGGTCTCATATGTTGTGAATATTCCGTAAGTATGTGCTTCGTTGCCGAAATGGCAGTGCTGGACACGCTGGCAGGTCTCACGTTGGCGAAGAAACCCGCCATCACTACGAATGCTATTATGGCTTCTCTACCTCGTAAAGCAACCGAACCGAGCGACCTTCTCGAATTCCTGCTGGTTCCTATCCAGACCACGTCTCCTTATGAAAGTACAAGACTGCTTATAATAAATTAGGACCCAGAGCTACAAGTATAGTGCTCAACCTTCGATAGGTATTTCTTCTGTACGAGCAGTACTACTAACATAGCTGAAGACCAACGAACTATATTTTTCTGAAGTCACTGAATGTGTATTGCCCCTTAGAGTTTGCTAAGAATATTAATTTTCTTATGTTCGTAGTCCTTAGTGAAATTTTTCATTTAGTGTATGCTGGTTCCAGTTATCTTTCTCTTCGCTAATCTGTGATCTTTCTGTAGAATTACGTAACTGTTACGCTCGAAATTCTGTAGGCTGGTTTATTACATTTAGTTCAGAACTTCTAATTCGAGTAAGTGAATATGTCTATGAAGCCTTTCAAACGCGTATTTTACGAAAACGTAATATAAGTTTAGATTTTGGCAGGCTGTAAACACTGCGCAAGATTCTAAAACAAAGGATATACATACATATATTTGAAAAATGTGTCGTGGCAAATCATAAAAAATTCCGAATTTGTTTTACTTGTAGCGGCTATTTAATGCTGCTGGATACTCGTGTCCTATTCTTTGACACACATAGAGACAACTCTCCCAATAGCGTTCCGTGACAGCTCTCTACCCCGTCTCCTCAACGTAAGTTTTATGCAATTTATTTCTCGAAAGAAAAAGCAGTTATTAATTGAGACGGATTAAGAAAGATAGACAAAGTAAGGAAGACAAGGAAAAGTTATAATTCGGCTGGAGACGGAAGCTTTCATCTTATAATGTTTGTTAGCGGCACGAATGATGGCTACTTTAAATAGTTACTGCGGCTGTCTATATTCTGTGTTCAAGTTGCGTGGGAGCGGCCTTAATAAATCCGGATCCGTAGAATTGTTAGGAGTTTGCTGCTGTGGAAGAATGTTTAGCGACGCTTCCTCTTCCCAGGCTCTTTTATAATTCCAGGGAATCCTCTTGCAAAGTTGAATGACCCCTCCCCTTCTGCATAAGTTTTTCCATCTCATATTCTTATACACGTATGTAATAAGACTTTAATTTCGGGCTACTGACTTGTTCTAAATCTCTCTGGAGTTCCCTAATGTATTCAGAAAACTTAATTACTCGTTGTCTCTTTTAGAATGTCGGAGAAAAATCACAAGATTGAAGCAGTGGAGCGGCCTGGGCTGGATATTTACCCTAACAAGGCGTTTTGTCGCTAGCTCATTTCATTTCCTGTCGGACGTTTGAAGCACGACGCGAATTAACTTCTGCTCTCCTTATGAAGGAGAGCGGCCGTTTGCCTACTGACGCCTATATTGTCTTCGAGCCGGAAACTCCAATGGGTTACATTAAATTAAATACGCACTAGAAGTCCGTTTGTTTTAAACTACTACACTTGCTGATAGCACATAGAATTAAATTGCAGCGAAACACATTCCTCCGAGTGTTTCGTAAAGTAATAGTTCAGGTTTAAAGAGACGGGCTACTTTGTGGACTGCTAGGAAAAAAAGGTGTGCTTCTTAGAGAGCAAAATGTCTGATTGGAGATTTAGCCCAATAATTATTTGCGACAAAAAAATGGAATTTATCTTTCAAGTGGTAGTTATCTCTCCCCATGACGTCTGTTCTTATGTGATTGTAGTGCCTGAAGAATAAATTGAAACTTCAATACCAGAACATGTATTTATAGTTCCAGAATATCCGGTTCCCGTAAAATAATGTATAACTGCTGTATTTAATTTGCAGTTTCCTTGTTTACAAACTACTGTATCATCATTTATAACACGAAGACACATATTCTGTACAGTTGTTAATTAGCTGATAAATGAACAAGCAATTCAGAAGAAGCACAAATAACTTTCCAGTATTTCCGACTGTTATTATTTTTGACTGAAATTTCATGATATGTGAATGGCTATAAGCTTTTAAACTAGGCTTATGTGATGTACACATCTGTTACCGCCTTCAAAGTCCTTGGGAAGTCCCAGACCAGCTTTCAATTTCTCCCAATTTTTGGTTTCACTATATCAAGACGAGTGCTGGTGAGCATTTTCGAATTGCATGCTTCCAATATACAGAGTAAGTAAACATCCCATTTATTACGCTAACTGCTGGAATAATAGCTTAATATCCTGTCAATAGTATGATGTACGTGCTATGCGACAGACTAGTCCTTAGCTTTTGAACCCACAATAAGTGACACAATTGCTTCATCAAATCTGACATGAAGTTGGTACCTTGGTGTCATGATTATTACCTCAGGAACACCATACTTCAGCAACCACTTATTAACCATGCTTGCTGATTCAGAATGTCCACCATTGCAATGTATGATTAGAAATGATCAATAGTAGTAAGAATATATCGGTTTCCCAGTGGCATATGGCTAAGAGGTTCTAAAACAGCCATTCCAATCATCTTGAATGTATGGTTGCTTCCAGTAACCTCTGTAGTGGTATTTGTTGATGGCTCACATCTGCCCGTTCCACACGAGGTACACAATTCCTTGCTCTCCACCAATAACGTTCCGCCAGTCTCCGATCTGTTATGTACATCCTCCTCACCCAGACAGTACTTTCTCATGTGCTTCATTCAACACTTTCTCTTTTTGCTCAGCATGCACTACGATATGTGGCCCTAGCCTGTAGTTGGTGTCAGCTGCTTGCACTCGCTATGACGTAGTGCCTGCACCCGCATCCTCCTTGCTACGTCCATCTGTGTCATCATGACTCTTACCTGGAAGGATCCTTCAACTCCAACTGCCACACCACAATAAAGTGCTGTGTTAGCAATTTTCAACTTTCTCCTGTACAATTAACATCTGAAATAAGTTACACCATATGTTGATCCTAACACCTCTTTTTCTGTCATATAGTAGTTTCCTTGAAGCTCTTTTTAACTGCTGTGATGCCTGTGTCATTGGATACTCCTTACCCTGTAATATGTGGCTGAAAACACAACCTACCACCCAGTTGGGAGCGTCCTATGACAGGATAAACTCCTTCTTATAATTCTAAAAGGTCAATACATGGCTTGTTGTAAATTTCTCTTTTAATTTTTCGATTGCAACTTACATTCCCCAGGCCACTGAAATTTCATATCCTTTCTGAATAGACGCCCAAGGAGTCATGCAATATCTACAAATCCCTTCACAAATTTGTACAATAATTTACCAAGCCCAGAAACGACTGCAGCATCTTCCTCATCTGGGGCATCACATAATCCCTCACTGCCTGTATCAACCTAGGATAGCTCTCCTCTCTGTTCCCTTCGTATGTAACGCAGCTGTACTAGCGTCCTGTCTAGATCATTTTCGTATAGATCATCTGAATTGGCGAGTAACAACCCTTTGGCCAAACTTATTTGATCAGTGCCAAAATCATCTACGCTGACGGGAACCATTCTTTTGACTTTTATTTCCTGAGTGTGTACATCACTCCTACCCACAAAACATAGTGACAAATCCAACACATCATTGTCTTCCAATGGTTCTACCACATGTGGTGAAACTATTTCCCGGTATGTTGCGGCACTTTATGGTGGAGTTAAATATCAAGGATTATAGGCTTGTAACATTTTCGTGTAGAGTTAACATGGAAAAATGAGGAGTTGCGGCGTATGTAAAAGTTGGGCTCAAAGTCAAAAATACTGAAACAAATAGTTTTTGTGTTTATTAGAATCTAGAAGCTTATGCGTATGTGTTGTTACTGCAGAATGGTCCTCTGGTAATTTAACATTCTACTGAGAACCTATAGGAAATTTTCAGCCTTTTTTATAGACAGGGCTCAGGCTGAAAATTTAATGTGGACCCAGTTGCTAATGGATTATCTGGTCATGATGCACAATTAATGGGGATAAACAGTATGGCAATATAGAGAGTTGCTGACGTCAAATTCAATTTATTACACAGTAAGTTTGTGTCAGTCTTTGAAAGCTGCTCTCCTAAAAAATTATCCAGAAGGTCTATTAAAACAACAAGAAACCTGTGGATAACTGAGGGAATTAAAAGTTCATATAAGAGGAGGAGATAAGTTTATAATATAAAGACCAGAATAAAACAAGATCCCACATCATTAGCATACTACAAGAAATGCTGTAGTATTTTAAGGAAACTAATTAAAATGTCCAGAAGTCTGCACATCCTGACAGAAATAGATAACTCATATTAGAGGAATAAAACCATATGACATATTGTCAAAAAGGAGACTGGACAGCCAGTCAGTGTACAAGATACCATAACAGTTAACCTAAATGACAATGTTGTGACTGATAAATCACGATCTCCAGATACTTTTAACAATGATGTTCTAAATATAGCAGAAAAAATAGGATTAAGTGGTTCAGTTGAGGAAGAAAGGGAATACGTAAAGGTGCCATTTCTTGAAACATTAAGCAACTAGAAGTAGAGCCACCTCCTGCACAGAAATTAATAGAAATATAAGTATTCTAAAAGACAAAAGCTCATGAGATGTTGATGGAATTTTAAACAGAATTCTGAAAAGTTCTTCCAACTTAATGTGTAATGTCATCAGTAATATATGCAATGCATTACTTGCACAGGGAATTTTTCCAGGCCGGTGAAAATATGCAATTGCTAAACCTCTTCATAAGAAAGATGACAAGAAAGACTGAAACAATTATCATCCAGTTTCCTTACTGAAACCTTTTCCCAAAATATTCGAAAAATTAATGTACTTAAGAGCAGTCTCACACTTAAGATGAAACAATTTACTTCGTATATCACAGTTTGGATTCCAAAAAGTAGTTCCCCTGAGAATGCTGTTTATACATCCAATCATTAAATAGTACAAGCACTAAATAATAAAAGATTGCCAGATGGTATTTTTTGTGATCTTTCCAAGGCGTTTGACTGCGTATGCGGAAGGTTGTGATGAATAATTCCACTTAACATTCAACAAGCAGAATTAGTACTTTTTGCAGACAATACTGGTGTTACAGGTATAATAAATCCCATTAGAGAGAACGCAACAGAAAAGATGGTAAATGATATTTTCCATAGAGCTATAAATAGTCCTCAAAAATGTACTCTCGATAAATTTTGAAAAAAAAGGACTATATTCAGTTCTGTACAGCAAATAGAGTCACACCAGCAATTGATGTAGCTCATGAGCAGGAGTCAGTAAATAGAGTAGAATGCCCAATATTTTTGGGTGCACATATTGATAAAAACTTGAACTGGAAGAAGTATATTATTAAGCTTCTCAAAGAGTTGAGTTCAGCTACTTTTGCTCTTCATATAACTGCTAACGTCTCCTCACACATTTTGGATATTTTCCTTCAGTAACGCCTTATGGAATCATTTCATGGCGTAGCTCATGGCTTAGAATGAAAGTATTTATTGCACGAAAGTGAGCAGTAAGAATTATATGTAGTGTCGCCCATGAATCTTATGTAGGTACCTCTTCAAGGAGCCTGGCGTTTCAATTGCGCCGTCACGGCACATTATCCGCTAATGAAATTCGTCATAAGCAATCTATCACAGTTTGAGAAGAACAGTGATGTCTATGTCTACAACACTAGAGCGAAAAATGACCTTAATTACTCATTATTAAAGCTTAGAAAGAGTCCAGCGTACAGCAACGAAAATTTTGGTCGTTTGCCAAACATCATAAAATGTCAGACAGGTAGCAAAACAATTTTTAAATCTAACTTAATGACTTCCTGCTTAAGAACAGGTAACCAGTAAAAAATCTTGTTTTTAAGTTTAGTTCCATGACAAGTACTAAAATAATAATGTGTTCATTCATGTTAACAACCAATCATTTATACATATTCAGTAAATTGACTTTTTCCACATTATTTCCATAAAAGAATCCTTCAGATGATCAGTGGAACATGTAACTATCATCCGAATTGAGTCTTAGTGACTTCACCCGCAGATTAATGAAGATAGAAGAACTATGCAGCTTTTTATCACTGGCGACAGTTTCCCCTAGCTGGAACAATGTTCCCCTCCGTCATACCATGCGTTGCTTAAGATCGCTTTAACCTGATGACTAACCAGAGAATCCAAACCCCAAATTGCTCAGTACATTTCTCCTATATGAGGCACAACTTCCATATTCGCTCGTAATCCTTCCGACCCAACCTGAAAACAAAACCATGCCTCCCCAGCGACTCTACGTCACTGTTGCCTGTAAAACGCACCTTATAAGGTGAAGAACTCAATTGTCTCTCGTCCAAGGGCTCGAAACTCACCACTGACACATGTGCCCCTGTGTAAAATAAAAATCTACGCTTCTTACCATTCACACCACCAACTAAGAGACGCTCCACCTCTGCATACATTTTCGCTGCGTCGAAATTGAATGGGAATGCCATCCGGTGGTCTTGCAGTACCCGTTAGTGTTTAACGGTTGACTTTCCCTCTCGTTGTAGGTGCTCAACCATGCCACACTTTCCACAATTTGACTGGCGACATTAACTCTTTATGTACCCAGAAAATTCAGATCTGTAACACTGTAAGTAGGCTGTTTAGGTTTTCTTATTGGCAACGTTACGTAGCGCTCTGTATGAAAATCACTGACTGTGCTGTGTGCAGTCTGTGGCTAGTTTGCATTGTTGTCTGCCATTGTAGTGTTGGCCAGCTGGATGTTAACAGCGCATAGCGTTGCGCAGTTGGAGGTGAGCCGCCAGCAGTGGTGGATGTGGGGAGAGAAATGGCGGAGTTCTGAAATTTGTAAGACTGGATGTCATGAACTGCTATGTATATTATGATTATTCAACACTATTAAGGTAAACACATTGTTTGTTCTCCATTAAAATCTTTCATTTGCTAACTATGCCTATCAGTAGTTAGTGCCATCCGTAGTTTGAATCTTTTATTTAGCTGGCAGTAGTGGCGCTCGCTGTATTGCAGTAGTTCGACTAACGAAGATTTTTGTGAGATAAGTGATTTGTGAAAGGTATAGGTTATTGTTAGTCAGGGCCATTCTTTTGTAGGGATTATTGAAAGTCAGATTGCGTTGCACTTAAAAATATTGTGTGTCAGTTTAAGCCCAGTCACGTATATAATTTTTCTAAGGGGACGTTTCATATGTCGACACTTAGCCGAGGATACCTCACTGGAATCTTCTGATTTTTTCTTGTAGTTTGTGTAATTAGTGTAGGTTTTGTTTATTGCTTTCTGTAAGAAAGTTAAGTGACCACCTGCACATAATGCGTTGTGTGGAGCTGCGCGACAGACGCCTGGAAAAAAGCCATTAGTGTGTGCCTTTCAGAGGCACAGGTGGAAAAAAAAGGGGCCATTATCCTCGCTATTGACATTTCTTTGTAGAAAGCATCGCAAATACGACACGCTCAAACTTGAAAACATATGATTATACTGTGGAGCTCTTAATTTATGATATTTACTAAAATGCCTAATGAAATGATGAGAAACATTTTACATCTATTGTCTTTCTAGTTGAGAGTTTGCTCATTTTGTTTGATATCAAGTTTCTAGCTGCAGCAGCATTGGTTAAAATAAAATTTAATAGATGTACTAATATAAATATTTTATGCCTACAGATCCAGTCAATTATAAATTTATGATCTAATTCCAAGACAACGAGGGCACATAAATAGACATTTCCCTTCACAGGAACTGCATAAATAATTTTTTAAACGATTTGGAAACTTGTCTGCTACAGTAACTTATCGTGATGCATCACTCTAGTATTAAGATGTGACATAGGTATTAGACATGGCCATCTTTAGTGTAATATTTTTTCTGATTGAGCTTTGTCATGTTTAGATATAAGTTACTGCATTTGCTGCTGCTGTTTGCCAGGCATAGTGCTACTAAATTTCACTTTGTATTACTCTGTTAAGCTAGTTTTACTACTGATTTATTTTTCTTGTTGCTGCACATTGGCTCATATTAGTTGTAATGTTGCATTGCTTGGTAATTTAGATTTATTGCAGCTTTCTTTGACAATTTCCATTTTTTTCATTGCTGTTTGTATTAATTGTTTTATGCTGCTGCATTGCCTTGTCCCTTAGTATATATATCTGAGCTCAGTAGATTTAAGTTAGCTTAAGAGGGGGTAGACTATATAAGAAACTAATTATGGAGAATAGGGAAAGAATGCATTGAGAAGTAATATGAAAAAGATTTGGGCCAAAATGAGTATTGTACACTGAGAAATAATTATTTTGAAAGAAATATGAATAAAATACAGAAAGCAGGTATAGATAAGACTTTTTGGGAATAATGATGAATGAAGGGAGATCTCCAAGAAGTAAAAAAAGTTCTGTTTGCAAAATACTGGAGTAAAACAAACCCTGTCCTTTCCTTGTATTACTCCGCTATGTGTTTGTGTACCCTTGTATATTCGTGTTTTTCCTGTCTTTATGTGTTTAGCTGATATGAGTTACGTTGTAGAATTTTTCTAATACTATGTTATTTACTTTGTAAAGATGTTAGACATTATTAATTCTGTTCTGTTTTAATGCTCATGTGTGAAGTTGATGTTTCAAAAGTTATTCTGATCTTTATGTATTTACTTATGTCATAATTCCTGTAACACTGATGTATATGTTTATTTCTATTCTTTTGTAAAGCCCCTATTACTACAAATGTTATCTGTATTATTATGTTTTTAATGATGTATTTTGTACCGTTGTTATTGTATTCTTATGTTATAAAATTGTAATTGATACCAGTTCATCATATTATTAACTTGTAAGTTACATTTCACTGCACACGTTTCTGTTGGTCATAGTATATGGACAATATATGAGAAGTAGGGACTGTCAGTGTTTGCACGTGTGTTAATAATTCAGCAAGGGACTGGATAACAGCATTGCTGGTTCTAAGGACAATTCCAAAAACTGTGTGAGTGCAGAAGTGGTGGTTTATGGACTTGCTATATTCTCCGTAAGACTCTTCGATGGTGATTGTGCACCAGCACAGTTGCAGCAGATGGCTGCTGGCCATCTCTACAAGGACTACAGTGGTTCTACTCTATGATGACCTACCTACCAATATTCTTCAAAACTTCGACTGACTCTGCGGTGGGTTTGCTCTGTTGTGGCCCATTACCTGTCTGCATGTCAAAAGTCAGCACTGTCTTTTCGTTGGAAGGACAACACTACTTCTTCAAGACTGCATGGAAATCCACTACTTCCGTGTGCATTTTCTTCTACTGCTCAGACTTTGAGAAAAACACTGCTATTTTACTGTGATGAACGATCAGAACTGTTTTTATGGACTGTGAGAAAATTTTAGCTTTTGACCAACATTGTATCAATAAGTGTGTGCATTTGATTTCTTTGTTATTGTAATTGTGAAAAAAATTTTAACAAATATGTATTAGCCAGTGCCCAAAAAAATTTGTAAAATTTTTTGTGGGAAGCATGGGGGCTATGTAAGTAGGCTGTTTCGGTTTTCTTATTGGTAACGCCACGTAGCGCTCTGTATGAAAGTCACTGGCTGTGCTGTGTGCAGTCTGTGGCTAGTTTGCATTGTTGTCTGCCATTGTAGTGTTGGGCAGGTGGATGTTAACAGAGCATAGCGTTGCGCAGTTGGAGGTGAGCCGCCAGCAGTGGTGGATGTGGGGAGAGAAATGGCGGAGTTTTGAAATTTGTAAGACTGGATGTCATGAACTGCTATGTATATTAAGATTTTTCAACACTATTAAGGCAAATACATTGTTTGTTCTCTATTAAAATCTTTCATTTGCTAACTATGCCTATCAGTAGTTAGTGCCATCCGTAGTTTGAATCTTTTATTTAGCTGGCAGTAGTGGCGCTCGCTGTATTGCAGTAGTTCGAGTAACGAAGATTTTTGTGAGGTAAGTGATTTGTGAAAGGTATAGGTTAATGTTAGTCAGGGCCATTCTTTTGTAGGGATTATTGAAAGTCAGATTGCGTTGCGCTTAAAAATATTGTGTGTCAGTTTAAAGACAGTCTTGTATAATTGTTCAAAGGGGACGTTTCAACACTTTATCCCCGTTGAGAAAACATTTGCTTTTTCTCGCACTCTTATTGCGATGTCTATCTCCTGGAACTCTGTAGCTATCCTAATGGCGGCGGTGAAATCTGTCGAGGTTCTTGTCCTTACCTTCCTTGACATATCAGGTGGCTGTCCCCTTCAAAAGCATCATTCTCCGTTTGGTCATATGTGTTTGCATTGATCTTTCGGATTCTATCCACAAAAGTCTCTACTGCCTCGCTCTGCCTCTGTGACACCCCATTCAGCTGCTCCCGAAAAATGCTTGTGCAGTTGTGTTTGCTATAGCGCTGCAAAAGACCTCCCCCTAGCTGCTTGAACGTGAATGTGTTTTTCAACCCTTCGTTGTACTTAGTGAATGTTTTCGCTTTCCCTATCGAGCGTAACTTAGGCATTTGTAAAAACTTGTTTGTGCGTCCAGAACCCCAGCCTAGTAGCTACCATCAAGTCAGCTGTAAGTGATAATACATTCTTCATTGGTTTACCAGAAAAGGGGGAAACCAAACTTGCGATGACTAAATTTAATGAAGGAGCGGTCAAACTAGATGAGACCTTACCATCCCTCATAGCAACTAGCTGCCTATGCATTTCCGAGTTATCTATTTTCTGCTGCGCTACTTGGTTTATCAAAGAGTTAACTGGCTCTCATTCAGAAGTACCCAGTGACTCGGACTCGGGCATTATGAAATCCCTATCCATCAAAACCCACCAAAGCACCATAACGCGGCACAACCAAAACAACGAACACACACAGACAAAAATACAATACAGGTAATCTGAAATAGTTTTTCTAAACTGTATGCCTAATCATAAGCGACCTCGACTCCGTGAATTGTCTACCAATGTAGTCATGACGATGAGATGTGACGACTTGACTGTTACTGTCTCGGACGCTTGACTGGTGCTCTGTCCTAATAGGCTGCACTGTGTGCACCTCACTGGTGTTCCCTAATGTTCCCACGAAATTGCAAAATGTCGACCAGTTCCTCCGGAAGGTTCCTATGAGTCACGCTTCGTATTCATCTCCCTTACACACGACCCAGGAGAACAAATTAATTTATCCACTCCCCCCAATATGTTTCTCCTTGTCTTTAGCTGCGACTGCAGACGAAGTCATAGAATCGGCTGCTGACGTCCGTGTCAATGGTGGCTGGTGTTGCGGCACCCACTTTTGTCACTAAAATATAGAGGCCAAAGGTTGATGACTTCTGCCGGTGGGGTTGCGAAAAGGTGGTGGGATGTTGTTGTGTTGTATTAGTGAGCGAGCTGTAACAGTGGTGGGCTCGCTCTGTAGTGGCAGCACCGTCCAGGACGAGTGCTGAAGGCAGTGGGTGTGAAGGCATTCTGCGGTCTGCGGTGATGCCATTTCCTCAGCAGAGTCACTGACTCGGATGCGTATTGTGGCGCGTGTGCACCGATTGTTCACCACTCTGCGGATTAGGGCAGGACACACCAGATGGCACGTAACCTCATCGTCGAACCCATGAAACCTGCCCTCAGCAGTGATGCCAGTTCTTGTCAGGAGAGGTAGACAGTTACAGTATGTCTGCACAGGCAAAGGCGGTCGGGTGGCTGCAACGGCTACCATCCAGGACAGAAGACTGGCAACAGCTGGAGGTAGGTCCAGAGGTGGCCCATAGGGTGTAAGGTGCTAAGGCAACAGCATGGAACTCAGGGTCAGCAGCAGTCGTGCTGTTACTGAAGGCCGAGTCTTGTGGTGGTCGCTTGTAGAAACGTTTCGCCTCGTAGACTGGTGTAGACCTCTCGTCGTGGATGGTGCCTGCTAGTCTGAATAAATCAGTGTAAAAATGAGGAGTATGGCTTGGTGCAATTTTTTTTTTATCAAAGCACCGCTTCCCATCACATATCTTCAAAAAAGCCTATGGCGTGGTCGTGAGGTAATCGGGCCTCTGAACCTCAGTAACTCTGTCCTCCTGCAGCGTTATTACAGTGTTGGCCCAAGGACCGCAATGTACTGACTGCCTAGTGTTATAGTAGTTCTTGCTGTATCTGACATAACATTTTTTAATGAATAAACCGCCATTTGACAGTGTATTACTGTATTTAGCTTCTGTACTGTCTAGCTGTCGGCTTTTATGCCCTTATCAAGAACAAAGCTGAAAGTTCTTAGATCATTAACACGTCATATCCGTTAAGACTGTTGTGGCTTGGCAAGACAGCCAAGGCACTATGAGGAAGCCGAAAGGCACGCGTTTAAGCTCACGCAGGCTGGCGTGAGGTCTGGAACTGGACAAGGTAATTAATATAGCCAATAACGTACGTAGCTGCTGGAATACTTAACTTTAATCCACAATTGGTGAACATCGGTCTGACGGTACATGCATCACAAGATAAATAGCAATTGATAATGGCGCCTTGCTAGGTCGTAGCAAATGACGTAGCTGAAAGCTATGCTAACTATCGTCTCGGCAAATGAGAGCGTAATTTGTCAGTGAACCATCGCTAGCAAAGTCGGCTGTACAACTGGGGCGAGTGCTAGGAAGTCTCTCTAGACCTGCCGTGTGGCGGTGCTCGGTCTGCAATCACTGACAGTGGCGACACGCGGGTCCGACGTATACTAACGGACCGCGGCCGATTTAAAGGCTACCACCTAGCAAGTGTGGTGTCTGGCGGTGACACCACAAAGACAGTCGAAATATTGCATGAGTATGGCTCAGTGCCATCGAAAACTTTTTGACGTAACGGTGTTTGGTCGATACCGGGCTGGTCCACGCCCACGCTCTTTGCTGTAGCCGCTGCAGAAAGTTTGCTTCACTGGCGAGCCGCGTTGGGTGCCACGTCTTCAGGGGTCTTCACGACTACGTCTTGGCACCATGGTACATGGATTCGACGCCCTCCGCTCTGCACTCGCCTACAGTGGGTACTAGTCTGTCGAAATGAGCTATAGATAATACGTTTTGTTCGAGGTGCCCCTGACTTATCCTGCCCACCTATATCCACCAGAGAATCTCAAACCGCTACTTCATTGTCACTGATAGTCGTTAAATAATATTATAGCTTTATAGTTGTCAGTTCTGGTTGGTTACTAAATTTCACATTAGTCGAAATTTGACATTGTGAAATCGATGATGTGGACAAATATATGTTAATTGCTACAGAAAAGTAAAGCAACTAGCCACTGTTAATAATGATGTTTATTAAGAGCAAAAATTAACAGCTTCCAACCGACAGTGTCATTGTCAGATGGCTGATTACATTGGGCTTGTGCCGTAAAGGCGATGTTGACTGTTTTCTGTTGTGACGAAAGTTTCTTGGGGTGATAATGGCCTACATCAAAAATGATATAAGAAAGAGGACCACTTTGCTGTAATTGTGCCTAACAGAGAACTAACACGTGGACAGCTTACTGAGATACGAACTGAGTTCGTTCTGTGTTACAGACACTGAAACTGCTACGTTATTTTGTAGCACCACTCACTGTTTTTTGAAGTTCATATTTAACAGAATTCTGAACGCTGAAGATATAAACAGTGTCGTGTATGTCCCCCACCCCCCGCACCCCGTGCCCCTCACACACGGTAAGTGGTGTATTAGTTTTGTATTCTAGTGCAGTCTCTCTCTCTCTGTCTGTGTGAGTGTGTGTGTGTGTGTGTGTGTGTGTGTGAGTGTGTCTTCAAATTTAGTAACGCAAATGTGAAGTTGCTTCCAGGGTAGCGTGGTACTGAATGAGTAGGGCCTCAAATTGTATTTAGTGCACAGAATTGTGCCGTAAGCAGGGGGGGGGGGGGGGGGAGGTGTCTAATTTATTTGCTCGAAGATTAAAGATTACAGTATGTTGGAAGCGTGGGCAATATTTCAGAATACCTGCCGAGGTCGCCATATAGAAAACGACTAAACGCACCGCTGTAATAAATATCTATAAACAACAATGAAAGTAAATTTGTTTATTACAAGCGAATATACAAATTACACAGTCGCTGCACTCCAACAAACTTGAAGTAAGATAATTCTGTCATGTGAATAACAAGGACTCTCATTCCCTCTGGCTGTGAGTTGCCATACTGCGGCACTAGGCTTCTCTCTTCTACTTGTGACCTTGTTTGTAACGAGATGGTGACTGATACACAGCTGGCGATGGGGAAAATTTGACACATTAAGCAGCGTGTTCTGCGTGGCTCGAGTGTAATATACGCCGGCCGACGTCTTTAATACAAGTTAATATTGCACCAGCTTAAAAAAGTTCCGCTGATGGCTGAGATATTTCAGAAGTTTTCCTTACTGTGACGCAAACAAGGTGCGCCAGTGCCCCATGTTGTGTGATGTAGATGAGGTCGGAGTTTGCCAAGAAAAGCCCTTACACGGAGAGCAGCCATAACTAGAGGCGGCTTCATTCTGTTGCGCCACACCTCATTTTCTGCTCTTTGTTTATTGGTCGTAACTTTTTTATTTTCTCGAAGGGTTCCTGTTTGTGTATATTGCCTCACTTTATTCACCCTTACCCTTATTGAGTCTGAATTAATTTGTGCTAATGCGGTAAGTGAAGATGCTTCGGGGAGATGAAGCATCATCGCCGCTCACCGTCCTGGTATTTTCATCAGTCCGCCAGAGCGCCGCACTGAATACTGAACGATGCCGTTCGCCGCTATTATGAAGCATTTCACTCTTCAAGTAGTAGCCTGGCTCTGTATCGTCGACTAGTACTGCTGGTTTACTCAGCCTTTCAGCTAAGCACATAGTTCCAAACTAAAATTTTGCCAGCCGATAATACCAAAAACGCTCTCGCAACTTTTAGTCTTGAATAAAACAAAAAAAAAAAAAAATCGAAACCATCTATTCAGTCAGTCACTGAACTGTAACATAAACAAAGATGGAAATGAGCATGCCGCAATTCTGAGTTCAGTCTTCTGAACTATATCAGGACAGCAGACTGAAACACGATTTCTCTTTTCAATCACAGCACGAAAGCCGAAGTGGCGAATATTGAGATAAATGATACTTCAAAACAAAACCAACTAAAATCGTTCATCAATGGAAAGGCACTTGTACGACTCTGTACAGATGATGCAGAAAGATCTACTCCCCTCCTATGGGCAGTTTATCGTAGGAGCAAGAAGAGTAACTTGTGACTGAAAAACGAAGAAACAAACCGCAAGTCACTCCCATTTGCAAGAAGGGTTGCCGGACAGATGTATCTGACTGTAAAACAATATCACTGACTTCAGTCCGTTGCAGAATTATAAAACCGGCATTATGACCATGATGGGAAACGAAAATATTTTTAAAAATCAACGTGGATTCTGCAAATAAAGATCTAGCGAAACTCGCTCGCTATATTTGGTCGTGTAAATATGAGTGTAAGATCCAGAGTTGCCTCCTGCAGATGAGAGTATTAGAATCGTAGTGGATACCTGCCAAAGCATTCACGACAACGGGCCAGAGATTGGAGCGCTCCTAAAAAACACTGAAGCTGACATAATACTAGGCACAGAAAGCTAGTTAAAACCTAAAGCTGACAGAGTGAGATCTTTGCAAAATTTAATCGTGTACCAAAAAAAGCAAAATTGTTAACGGAGGTGGTGTTCTTGTCGCAGTAGACAAGAAACTCGAATTTACCAGCATAGAAATTGAAGTAACTTGTAAGACATTTTGGGCAAGACTCAATATCAAGGGTGGGCATAAAATTATAATAGGGCCTTCCTATCGATCACCAGACTCACCTCCAGATGTAAACGAAAACTTGCGAGAAAATTTCACTTCGCTTGTACATAAATTCCCTAATGACACTGTAATAATTGGAGGAGACTTTAATCATCCAACCCTCAATTGGGGTGATTAAAGTTTGTTAGTGGTGGGCATGACAAGACATCTTGTGAACGTTACTATATGCCTTCCTCGAAAATTACTTCGAACAGATAGTTCAGAACCCACCTATGATTGAAATATATTAGATCTAATGACAACAAACACACCTGATTTCTTTGTGGAAGTCCACATCGAAACTGGTCTCAGTGACCATGAGGCAGTTACAGTAAAGGGAAACTAAAATAAGCAGTAGGCTTTATGTGTTCAGCAAACCATACAGAGAAGTAGGAGTGTCTTATCTCAATGAGGAACTTGACACTTTTAGCTTCTGAGAGGATCATCTAGATGAACTATGGCTCAAGTTTAAAAGAATAATTGACCATACACTGGACAGATATGAATCCAGTAGAACAGCTCATAATGTGAGAGATCTTCCGTGGTATACACCCACTGTAAAGAAACAGAGACTTTGGCATAATATGAATAAAACAAAGCATGGGGCTACACATAGAGAGATGCTGAATGAAACGCGTGTACCAATCAAGAGATCAACGCTTAAAGCCTATGATGAGTACTGTAGCCGACCATTGTCGAAAGATCTTTCACAAAACCCAAAGAAATTCTCGTGGTACGTAAACGCTGTTATTGGCATCATAGCTAGTGTCCAGTCATTCATGGACAAGACAGGAACTGACATTGAGAGCAGCAAAGCAAAAGCAGAAATGATTAACTCTGTTTTGCCACAATTTAGTTCTTGTCCCTGAAAAAATGAGTGAAACAGGTATTATATTGTATTGTACGTTAACTGGAGGCCTAGAAACGACGGAGACGCTCCGTCCCCGCCACAGCCGCAGTGGTCCACAACCCCATGTCGACTACCGCAGTTCACTTCGCCCCTCCGCCGCCCCACACCGAACCACTCTTTCAGGGTTATTGTGCAGTTCGGCCTCCAGTGGACCCACTCCCCCCCTGCCCCCCCTCCAGGGAACGTCTCTCACCAGACGAGTGTAACCCCTATGTTTGCGTGGTAGAGTAATGGTGGTGTACGCGTACGTCGTGAACTTGTTTGTGCAGCAATCGCGGACATAGTGTAGCTGAGGCGGAATAAGGGGAACAAGCCCGTATTCGCCGAGGCAGATGGAAAACCACCTAAAAACCATCCACAGACTGGCCGGCCCACCGGACCTCGACACAAATCCGCCGGGCGGATTCGTGCCGGGGACCGGCGCTCCTTCCCGCCCAGAAAGCCGTGCATTAGACCGCACGGCTAACCGGGTGGGCGAAACATATGTTAGTGTCAGTGGCGTCGAGAAGCAGCTGACATCGTTAATACTGCACAAGGCCCCAGGGCCCGATACAATCGCTACCATATTCTACACCCAGTTTGCGGCTTAGTTACCTCCTCTGTGAACTATAATTTGTAATAGATCCCTCGAACGAAATACCGTGCCCGGTAGCTGAAAGAAAGCGTAGGTCACACCTGTCTACAAGAAGGGCAGCAGAAGTGATCCATAAAACCACCTTCCAATATCCTTGACATCGATTTGTTATAGAATCTTAGAACATATTCTGAGCCCAAACATAATGAGGCATCTTGAACAGAACGACGTCTCCATACCAACTAGCATGGATTTCGAAAACGAAGATCTGGAGAAACTTAACTCGTATTTTTCTCACGTGATATCCTCAATGCCATAGATCAAGGCAATCAGTATTATTAATAGTGTGATCGTATCAGGTATCAGACGAAAAATGTGACTAAATTGAGTATTTCTTGGTAGGGAGGACGAAGCATGTCATCTTAGATTAGGGGTCATCGACATATGCAGAAGTAACGTCGGGTGTACCCCAGGGAAGTGTGTTAAGTCACTTGCTGTTCATCTTGTGTGTTAATAATCTTGCGGACAATATTAATTGTAACCTCAAACTTTTCGCGGATGATGCAGTTATCTACAGTCTGAACGATGCTGTGCAGATATCCAATCAGAGTTTGATAAGATTTCAAAGTGGTGCAGGGACTGGCAAATTGCCTGAAATGTTCAGAAATGTAAAATTGTGTACTTCACAAAACGAAAAAAACGTAGTATCTATAATGTCAGTGAGTCGCCACTGGAACAGGTAAATGCATACAAATACCCAGACGTAACGCTTTGTAGGGACATCAAATGAAACTATCATATAGAATGAGTCCTGGATAAAGCAGATAGTAGACTTCAGTTTATTGGTAGATTACTAGGGAAATCCGATCAGTCTACAAAGAAGATTGCTTACAAATTACTCGATCGCCCCATCGTAGAATATTGGTCAAGTGTGTGGGATTCGTACCACGTAGGACTAGCAGTGTTTTTGAATGTGTACAGAGAAGATTAGCAAGAATCGTCACAGGTTTGTTTCACCACGGGAGTGTGTCACAGAGATGGTGAAAGAACTGAACTGGTTGAAGACTGACAGAAACTATCCCAAGAAAGTCTACTATCAAAGTTTCAAGGACCGGCTTTAAATGATAACTCAAGGAATACACTACAACCATCTATATATTGCTCTCATAGGGATCGTGAGGACAAGATAAGGTTAATTACAGTGCTCACAAAGACATCTAAACGATCATGCTTCCCACGCTCCATTTGTGAATGGAAAGGGGAAGAAGCCCTAATAACTGGTACAGTGGGACGTAACCTCTGCCATGCACTTCACATTGGTTGTGATGTAGATGTAGATCCAGACTGCGGTAGACAATGGTGCTCAGCTTGGTTCCGGGTTCCCTGGCTTCTGAAAGGCATTCGGCACATTTCTGCACTGTCGTTTAGTGGATAAAATACGAGCTTACCGAGTATCGGACCAGATTTGTGATCCTAGATGATGTAACTCAACGTACCGTTCATAGCAGGATGAAATCGACAGAATTTTGGGAGTACCCGTGGGAGTGGGGCCGTTACTGAGCACGCTACATTGTACTGCTCTAGCGGATAACGTCGGAAGATCCGACAGACTGCCGATGATAATGGCTGCAGGATGATTGCAACGCTAGAAAACGGTACCGGAGTGCAGGAAACCTGGAGAAGGTCGACGACTGGTACAGAAACTGGCAGTTGACCCTCAGCCTAAGTAAATACAGCGTTTTCTTGTTCATAAAGAGCCAGAGTGATCCATCACTGTTTACTTACTGCGATGGCAAAAAATCATCGCAGTCAACAATAAAATACCTAACAGTAACAATCCCGAGGCATCTAATATGGAACGAACACATAACACTAACTGTAGGATATGATTCAGCCACGAAGAAATTCATTTTACAAAACGGTGGTTCCAACTGTTCTAGAGTACTGTATTTCCGTTTGGAACTCATACCATACAGGATTAGTAGAAAGAGAGAGATAGAGATAGAGAGAGAGAGAGAGAAGAAACATCGAAGAGCGGCGCGTTTGGTCACTGGTTCATAAGTAAGCATTGGGCAGTCCCACAGATACTCATTAAGCTACAGCAGACGCTACAAGAGACGTTTTATATCACAGAGATGTTAAAAGCGTGGTTTTACTTTTACATTAGTGTACTCTTGAAAAATATTCTCCGCAGGGACGTCTGGTTAATGCGGGTTTATCTTTTATAATTCTGCTGCCTATCACGAAGAGGGATACTGACCTGGAATCCAGATAAGCACATGAGAAATTAAATTTGGCGATATACTACAAGGGGCCATCAAAAACGTAAATCATGGCGACGTTATTAACAAATACGTCCAACTCGACCTATTCTTTTCTTGACTGCTGAAGACAAATAACGGTAGACATCCGTCGGAGAATGAAGAATGTGTATGGGATAGCATGTCTGTAGAAAATCTCCATTGTGGAATGGTGTGCCAAGTTCCATGCTGGTCGCGATTGAACACAAGGTGCTGGTCGATTCGGGAGGCCAGCCACATCCATCACGGAAGTGGGAAACACTCGAGTACGCTTTCTATAGCCCTGATGTCTCCGCATGCGGTTATCACGCCTGTTATCCCTTAGAAAAGTCTTGAAGGGTCGACGATTCCTTTCGGACGAGGATGTGCAGGAGTCAATCAAGGACTTCTACATGCAGCAGGACACAGAGTTTTACCAAACGAGTTCTTCAACCTGGTGCGTCGGTGGGACAATTGCCCCAATGCCTAGGGCGATTTTGCCTATCACGGAAAGGGATCCAGAGCTGGATACTAGATAATGATGGCTTGAGAATTTAAATTTGGCGATATACTATAAGGGACCATCAAATTTTTATTTTATTTTAGGGTGTTGCTGCAGCTTATATAATTATGGACTGTACGGTCTTGAAACGGAAACGTTTTGATCGACCGCTATTCTAACACAGCCAACGGCCTTGTCGCAGTGATAACGGCGGTTCCCGTCGGATCAGCGAATTAAGCGCTGTTGGGCTTCGCTAGCACTTGGATGGGAACCGTCCGGGTCTGTTAGTAAACAGGGTGCACTCAGCCCTTGTGAGGCCAATTGAGGAGCAAATTGACTGATAAGTAATGCCTCTGGTCATGAAAGCTCAGAACTGCCGGGAGAGTGTTGTGCTGACCACATGCCCCCCAATCCGCATCGAGTGACGCCTATTGTCTGAGGATGACACGGCGGTCGGTCGGAACTGTTAGGCTTCCAGAGTCCTGTCCGGAAGGAGTTTTCAGTTATACGAACACACTCTTCCGTCTACACCACAGCCTATGACGATTTTATCTCACGGTGATTAGTACACTTGAATATGGGCAGTCAAGCAAATCAGAAATGGTGTTATGCAACGGATAATTTGAATTTATTCAAGCAAATAGGGCGAAGGTGACGTTAGGAAGAGTGCACTAGGCTCTATCTCACTGCACATGCCTGCTTATTACCTATTCTTCAAGACACTCAAATATTAAATTTGCGTTATTCTTTTGGGGACAGGCGGACCTGGATGGATGGGAAATGGAATGTTCGATGGAAAAATCATTTAGAGCAATGGCATAATTTTTTTATTATGGAAAGTGATAATTTATATATGCTGAACATAGGATTGTCAGCAACAATATTTCGAGATACATTCATGAAACAGAATTTTTATGGTGCACACAGGGGTACACATTCTAATTTATGACTCCAATTCGTAGCTTCTAATTCATTTCACGGTTTCGTCTACATATATCAAGGCGGAACACTGAGGATAGACTGATCATTTTGAGTGGAATCAGTCTTGTGTTCCAGACATCATATTTCCAAACCATGAAACCAGGATCATTTACATTCACACACATCCAAACTGTGTGAGAGCAGTCCCAGGTAGCGCTACGATCTATGCCCACCAAAGTAACCAGAAAACGAACAGAGGAGGCAGTGAGCAGCATCGCGTCAAAGCCAAGTGTTGGCAAACTATTCACTAAAGATCAAGAAGCAGACAACGAATAATAGTTCTCCACGGATTTCGGTATTCGTTAGGGACAAAATTTCGTGTTCTACAAGATGCGTGCCCCCGTTAGCTGACAGCTATGAAATCATCAACGCATGGAGGTCTAAGAAACAAGGACAGTGAAATCAGTCACAAAAACTTACCATTTAAGATAAAACTGAATTTTTTACAATATTCTCTAAACTATACATGGGCAAGTAAATACACATACAGGATAGATCGCAGTCCGCAGCTCGTGGTCGTGCGGTAGCGTTCTCGCTTCCCGTGCCCGGCTTCCCGGGTTCGATTCCCGGCGGGGTTAGGGGATTTTCTCTGCCTCGTAATGACTGGGTGCTGTGTGATGTCCTTAGGTTAGTTAGGTTTCAGTAGTTGTAAGTTCTAGACGACTGATGACCATAGATGTTAAGTCCCATAGTGCTCAGAGCCATTTGAACCATTTTGATAGCTCGCAATGGCTATAGCACTGGACTAAGGACACAAATAGTGGTAGCTCAAAAACTGGACAATGCATCCGGCGTCACATCGCGAAACGATCCTCTAATATAACCTAGTTGAAATATAATGGGTTAAGCACTTCTAAAAACTACACTATCGCATTCAAATATCTTGATCCACAACCGAACAAGGCAGCTCTAGGGAGCATGTCTGCATGTCTATTCACTTACCAGTTCGCCGCAAGAGTGGCGAACATGGTGCTATGCCGAAATGGTTCCTCATCCTAAAAGGATAGGGCGGGGGGGAGGGGGGGGGAGAGGTGAGAAGTCCTGCTACGTCAGATCACTGCAGGTATGGCACCAGGAGTCGCGGCATTGCTCCCACTGCGACCGGCTATTTTAGTGTTCCTCGTTGGTACTGTATAAGCACCGTGGATCTAGATCTTGTCACTGGTCCCCTATGTGGCGGCGCTCGTGGATTCCTGTGTTCTGGTCACGTTTTTACGTACTTTTCACTATGATGACATCGAAGGCAGCCCCTCCCGTCGAAGTTTCGCTATCGTCGAATGGGTCTTCAGTTTCCTTGAACCTCCCATCGTTGACCTGTGCCTCCGGACTGTAGTAGAGCTCCATACAGGGGACGTTTGCGACTTCTCTGTGATGTTTTATTCTTGAAAAGGGGTCATAATCCTCGACTTGATACGTGACGTCCAACAAGCGACGAGGGATACAATATGGTCCAAAGCAATGCATTAATACCTTTTCCGACAGTTGCACTTTCGGCACAGGCGTAGAAATTCATACCAAATTTCCTAGGCTGCGTCTCACTGGCCGTATGCGTTATCGATCTTTCTCCTGGGCGTACAGGGTCAGTATGCAACCTAGTTGTCCTGCTTGTTGGTCCTAGTAATGAGGTGTTCCATGTTGCGATCGTGAATGTGGTTCAGCTGAAACGAGAACAGTGTATCATTGTCGTTTCGGCCCTACAATCTTGGAGCCGAGAGCACAGTGTGAAGCCTTTAGTGTTTTGAATCGCTGTGTTGTATGTGAATGTGGCAACGCGCAGTATTATATTCCAGTGTCGCTGTTCGACATCAGCGTATATTGGGAGTATATTTGCCAATGCCTTGTTGAAATGTTGTGTGAGGACATTCGTCAGTGAATGGCAGGCAGGTGTTATTCTGTGAATAATGTTGCGCAGTGAAATTATCTCTGACACTAATCTCGACTGGAAAACGCTTCCACGATCAAAGACCATCACATGTGCTACAAATGATGTCTTCTATAAGGAACTTTGCAGTTTCTGGAACTTTGCCAGTTGGCACAAATTTGGTGACAGCATAGTGGGTGACGTAGTTAGTGCAGACTATTATCCATCGATTATCACCTATAGACTTCGGGAACCTCCGCAATAAGTCGATTCCAGTTCGGAGGAATGGCACTGCTGCAGGCGGGATTCATACCTGACGTCCGGGAGGTAATAAACTACTGGCCATTAAAATTGCTACACCACGAAGATGACGTGCTACAGACGCGAAATTTAACCGACAGGAAGAAGATGCTGAGATATGCAAAAGATTAGCTTTTCAGAGCATTCACATAAGGTTGGCGCCGGCGGCGACACCTACAACGTGCTGACATGAGGAAAGTTTCCAACCGATTTCTCATACACAAGCAGCAGTTGACCGGCGTTGCCTGGTGAAACGTTGTTGTGATGCCCCGTGTAAGGAGGAGAAATGCGTACCATCACGTTTCCGACTTTGATAAAGATCGGATTGTAGCCTATCGCGATTGCGGTTTATCGTATCGCGACATTGCTGCTCGCGTTGGTCGAGATCCAATGACTGTTAGCAGGATATAGAATCGGTGGGTTCGGGAGGGTAATACGGAACGCCGTGCTGGATCCCAACGGCCTCGTATCACTAACAGTCGAGATGACAGGCATCTTATCCGCATGGCTGCAACAGATCGTGCAGCCACGTCTCGAACCCTGAGTCATCAGATGGGGACGTTTGCAAGACAACAACCATCTGCACGAACAGTTCGACGACTTTGGCATCAGCATGGACTATCAGCTCGGAGACCGTGGCTGCGGTTACCCTTGACGCTGCATCACAGACAGGAGCGCTTGCGATGGTGTACTCAACGACGAACCTGGGTACACGAATGGCAAAATGTCATTTTTTCGGATAAATCCAGGTTCTGTTTACAGCATCATGATGGTCGCATCCGTGTTTGGCGACATCGCGGCGAACGCACATTGGAAGCGTGTATTCGTCATCGCCATACTGGCGTATTACACGGCGTGATGGTATGGGGTGCCATTGGTTACACGTCTCGGTCACCTCTTGTTCGCAGTGACAGCACTTTGAACAGTGGGCGTTACATTTCAGATGCGTAACGACCCGTGGCTCTACCCTTCATTCGATCCCTGCGAAACCTCACATTTCAGCAGGATAATGCACGACCGCATCTTGCAGGTCCTGTACGGGCCTTTCTGGATACAGAAAATGTTCGACTGCTGCCCTGGCCAGCACATTCTCCAGATCTCTCACCAATTGAAAACGTGTGGTCAATGGTGGCCGAGCAACTGGCTCGTCACAATACGCCAGTCACTACTCTTGATGAACTGTGGTATCGTGTTCAAGCTCCATGGGCAGGTGTACCTGTACACGCCATCCAAGCTCTGTTTGAATCAATGCCCAGGCGTATCAAGGCCGTTATTACGGCGAGAGGTGGTTGTTCTGGGTACTGATTTCTTAGGATCTATGCACCCAAATTACGTGAAAAGGTAATGACATGTCAATTCTAGTATAATATATTTGTCCAACGAATACCCGTTTATCATCTGCATTTCTTCTTGGTGTAGCAATTTTAATGGCCAGTAGCGTAGTAGCACGTGCTTCCGTCGCAGCCATTCCTAACAGTGGCTCACATAGAGTCTAATGGATCGGCAGAGACCAGGCCAGTGATACTTGAGTCTGATTCGTTGTAGTCTTCACGAATATCGGCTGACCAGATGTTGGAGCGTCGTGGAAACACTGCAGGATCGCTGGTTGCAAATGAGCCGGGATTATGAGTAACTATTTCCGATTCATGGGATGATAGTGCCTCTTATACAATGTTCCGTTTATTAACTGGAAATACCCTTTGGCATGTCCCCCATTCTTCAAGACTCGTATGGCATTCAGCAATGCTTGATCTTCCCTCTGCTCAGCAGAAATCTCATTTAATGAGGAGATGACTGATATCTCTTCCACGCTGCTTAGTCCCCCCCAAATAAATACTTGCGTTTGCGTTCGTTTTTGTTACACATTGTGACGTCACACTCCTGAAACGTCAGTGCTCATATCACCGAGAGACCCGACGGAGCCTTCTGGTTAGTCAGCCAGCATAGAGAATAGTGATCCATCAGATCGGTGAATGATTTGCCAAGTAAATACAGCCATAACTTGTTGATGGCCCAAACAACAGCAAGGCACTTTTTCTTTGCTGTGAATTAGATCCTCTCGGACTTCGAGATTACTATGGAAGCATAAGGTATTACCTTTTCAGCACCTTCGTCAGTTGGTATTAGAACTACTCTTATGCCAGAACCGCTAACGTCGGTGTGACGTTCTATCTCAACATTCTCATAATACAGTGCTAGAACTCGAGAAGACGTTGCTGCCTCATAAAGGTCAAGGATAGATATTTATTGCTCCTCGTTCCAGGAAAATTCGGCGTCCTCCTTCTGTAGTCCTTGCAAGAGACGTGCATTAGTACCAGTGATATCCTTTGTGAATCGCTGGAAGTAAGTGCACATTCAGAGGAAACTTCTCGTACTACGAATTTGCCGAGGAGTTTGAAATTTTGTGGCCGCTCTAGTTTACTCTGGATCGGGACGGAATCCATCGCCAGTCTCTAGATGCCCAGAAGAGTTTTATTCCTTGGCCGATGAAGAGGCACATTTCTGGAGTAGGCAGTGACCTGCACTCTGAACACACTTTAACACGGTTGTCAGTTAGCTTAGGTGTTTTTCAAATGTCTTCGAGAAAACGACAATATCATGCTGATAGGGAAGACACTTCATCCATTTAACGCTCGTAATACCATTTTAAAATTTTGAAAAGCATATTTACGGTTTCTAATGAATTCTTTTACCAAATTCCATAAACGTTAATTTTCTTTAAAACTTAACACAAAAATTTCAGTCTAAGTAGTGGATGTGACCATTCGCAACAAACGTACAGAGCCGGCCGGTGTGGCCGTGCGGTTCTAGGCGCTACAGTCTGGAATCGCGTGACCGCTACGGTCGCAGGTTCGAATCCTGCCTCGGGCATGGATGTGTGTGATGTCGTTAGGTTAGTTAGGTTTAAGTAGTTCTAAGTTCTAGGGGACTGACGACCACAGATGTTAAGTCCCATAGTGCTCAGAGCCATTTGAACCATTTTTGAACAAACGTACACTACTGGCCATTAAAGCTGGTGCACCACGAAGATGGCATGCTACAGACGCGAAATTTAACCAACAGGAAGAAGATGCTGTGATATGCAAATGATTAGCATTTCAGAGCATTCACACAAGGTTGGCGCCGGTGGCGACACCTACAACGTGCTGACACGAGGAAACTTTCCAACCGATTTCTCATACACAAGCAGCAGTTGACCGGCGTTGCCTGGAGAAACGTTGTTGTGATGCTTCGTGTAAGGAGGAGAAATGCGTACCATCACGTTTCCGACCTTGATAAAAGTCGGATTGTAGCCTATCGCGATTGCGGTTTATCATATCGCGACATTGCTGCCCGGGTTGGTATAGATCGAATGGCTGTTAGCAGAATATGGACCGGTGGGTTCAGGAGGGTAATACGGAACGCCGTACTGGATCCCAGCGGCCTCGTATCACTAACAGTCGAGATAACAGGCATCTTATCCGCATGGCTGTAACGGATCGTGCAGCCACGTCTCGATCCCTGAGTCAACAGATGGTGACGTTTGCAAGACAACAACCATCTCCACGAACAATTCGACGACGGTTGCAGCAGCATGGACTATCAGCTCGGAGACCATGGCTGCGGTTACCCTTGACGCTGCATCACAGTCAGGAGCGCCTGCGATGGTATACTTAACGACGAACCTGGGTGCAAGAGTGACAGAACGTCATTTTTCGGATGAATCCATGTTCTGTTTACAGCATCATGATGGTCGCATCCGTGTTTGGCGACATCGCGGTGAACGCACATTGGAAGCGTGTATTCGCCATACTGGCGTATCACACGGCGTGATGGTATGGGGTGCCATTGGTTGCACGTCCCCGTCATCTCTTGTTCGCATTGACGGCACTTTGAACAGTAGACGTTACATTTCAGATGTGTTAAGACCCGTGGCCCTACCCTTCATTCGATCCCTACGAAACCATACATTTCAGCAGGATAATGCACGACCGCATGTTGCAGATCCTGTGCGGGCCTTTCTGGATACAGATAATGTTCGACTGCTGCACTGGGCAGCACATTCTCCAGATCTCTCACCAATTGAATACGTCTGGTCAATGGTGGCCGAGCAACTGGCTCGTCACAATACGCCAGTCACTACTCTTCATGAACTGTGGGATCGCGTTGAAGCTGCATGGGCAGCTGTACCTGTACACGCCATCCAAGCTCTGTTTGACTCAATGCCCAGGCGTATCAAGGCCGTTATCACGGCCAGAGGTTGTTGTTCTGGGTTCTGATTTCTCAGGATCTATGCATCCAAACTGCGTGAAAATGTGTTGACATGTCATTTCTAGTATAATATATTTGTCCAATGAATACCCGTTTATCATCTGCATTTCTTCTTGGTGTACCAATTTTAATGGCCAGTTGGGTAATATTCGTGTTTTCACTTTCAGGACCCTTCTTACACCTCATTATATATTCAAAAGTATGTTGTGGATAGATGCGAACGACACTTAACGAAATTTGAGTTTTTTCACAATACACCCGCCCAATCACTTGGAAGAACACATTATGGAAAATACGTTGGTATTGCTAGGGTTAACGTGTCGGAGCAGGTTGTCCGTCATATTGTAATAGGCGGCTGGAGCATTACGTAGTCCAAACGGCATAGCTTTGAACTCATATATGCCATCAGAAGCTACGAAGGCAATCTTTTCGTGGTCAGCCTCGTCGGCATAGATTTGCTAGTAGCCTGTCTGTGTGTACGTAATAGAGAAATATTTTGCTCCTACAACAGTCCAGGGTGTCGTGAATGCGCGGTAATTGATCAACGTATTTCTCTGTGATTTTATTCAGTCGTCAGTAGTTGACGCCTTTCTTCTTCACAAGGACCATCAGAGACGAATGAAAATTTGTATCAAGGTCATGAATCGAACTGGGATCTCCTGCTCACGAGGCAGATGCACTAACCATCACGCCACCCTGGCACAACTTCATGGACTACCCTCGCACGCCTCCCTCCTCAGTCCAAATTCGTGTTCCCGCCTCGGCACACTTACTATTCCTCCTACGCTCGAACAGCATTGCAGAGGCTCTCCAACTCCACTGTAATAGCACCTCAGCATCGAACGAAACGGAGGACACTGCCTGAAAGCCAGGCATAGATGCTTCAATCACAGAAGGATCTGCCGTTTCGTTTGATGCTGAGGTGCTGTTCTAATACAGTTGATGAACTATTTTTACGATCAGCCTGACAACGTGCAAGCTAATTCGCACAACCAGTTCCGCACATATGCTCCTTCGTTGCTCTTTATGGTTTTCTGTTAGTCGGCACACAGTGGAAGAGTGCGTCAGCACTACCAACAGAGACATTTAGTTGTGCAGCGACGTGTTTGATTGTGATCCGTGGTTCACCTCGAATGAGAGTGGCCGCACGTTCCAACACTGAAGGAGTCACAGCTGTGTGCGGCCGGCCGGCACGCGGGAGATCGAACAGGTTTACGCAAATTTGTTGCGATAATGACAAACGCCTCGCACAGCGACTCACCGTGCTTTTGTTGACTGCCAGGTCTCCATAGACTTTCTGCAATGCTCTGTTTTTCAGCTCTCCGCTTGGAACGCACCCCCATTACAGCCGCCATTTCGAAGGCTACATATAGCGCCGCCACCTTTCAGAACTTCATCAAACTATAGCTGCGGAAGCGGGAATATTCCACAATATCCCTCAACAAATTCCGCATTTTTTTCAACCTAAACTGGCTGAGACATAAATGTGTTTCATTACTTACTGAACATCTCTCGATAAAGTGTGTGTAATGCAAATATGAATTCGAAAAGTAGTGCATGAGAACTGAGACACAGTGGTGAAGGTTGTCCAGAGAAGTCGTATGTACAAATCACCTATTCTTGATAACTTAAATATGTACTGGTCGTGGCGGTCTAGCGGACGGAGCACTAGACTCGGCCCTGGAGGTCCCGGGTGGCGGCCTCAGCCTGGTATCAAATTGCTCTTCCCGGGTTTGAACAGCACACATGCTCATGAAGTTCGGATATCTGCCGAACCAGATACGAATATTAGTGCACGTGCGGTACTTGTTATCAATCATGCGACACACCTGAAGATGACGTCATTGGAACGTCGAAACTGGTTGCCTAATAAAACAATATCAAAATAACGGCTGTTGGTATTGTATTATTACATTTCATCGACCAGCCGCTGTCCCACGCTCCTGAGCCCTAGATGGAGTTTCCATTTACTGATCTTCTTTTTGGTCATCTTCTGCTTCTCTTAACCGGCCGCTGTGGCCGAGTGGTTCTAGGCGCTTCAGTCTGGAACCGCGCGACCGCTACGGTCGCAGGCTCGAATCCTGCCTCGGGCTTGGATGCGTGTGATGTTCTTAGGTTAGTTAGGTTTAAGTAGTTCTAAGTTCTAGGGGACTGATGACCTCAGATGTTAAGTCCCATAGTGCTCAGAGCCATTTTTTTTTCTGCTTCTCTTATCCTCGACTGTTGAATGCATATTTCTTCGAGGTAGGTCCTCCGTGACCATAAGCATCACATAACAGTATAATAAAAGGGTACTGTTTCCCACAGTTTCATCCTACCAAATTTACACGGTGTCTGATATCAGTGTTGCCAATTTGCAATTCTTTCACGTCCATTCTCTGTCGATAAAATCCACTGTCACAATTACATTACAGATGTTTTGTGCTACTATTATGCAAGGGGTGGCGCTGTGAAGCCCTAATAAGTGAATAGAGTGCACCACCTAAACCCTATTTCGTACAGCGAACGATGTGAGCGTACTGTCATTCTACCTTGCCCACTATATGGCCATTAATATAGCGGGCCTGCGCGAGGTATGTTAATTGAGCAGTTGTCGCCAGAAGCGGTCTTTGTTGTCAGCTATATTGACCACGTTGGAGCCCGTGTCGAGACAGTCAGATCGCAATGTGAAACATCGCCAAGCTTGTGCTGATATTATATATTTTGTTTCTGTGTGAAGTGAATACTGTGAAGAATCACGTGACAGTTACTTCTACCCAGGGCTGCTCGATCCAGTTGTAATTGACAACTGCTCTCGCCTGCAACGATTATGTCTAGAAACATAAATAGTAGTACCACATTGAACTATGTCCTTGCAGTGAAGCGTTATGCCTACCATCACACTTTCAGTGTTTATAGACTTTATTTTCGCACTAGATCGCAGATTCTCAGAGTTTGCGTGTTCAATTACGAATGAACAACAATACGTAATGGTGACAGATGTGTGATTAAGTGTCTAATGGACCTGCAATTAGCTCTACATATACTGTGCAGTTGGCTAATTCTACAGAAGCACAGCCAGAATATACTCGAGTATAATTCTCAACTTCCGGAACATCATTCGAAACTCGTCATGCTGCCTCTGTCGTTATCAAATACAGCTGCGATCTGCTGCGGTGCCAACCCAATATCCTGTGCCCAATCGAAAGGTGAGTGTCCGACGAAGAGTGTGTTGTGGTACAGTTTGGCGTTAGCGGTGATATAAACCGCCTTGTGCAACTTCAAATTCCAGATGCACCGTATGCGCGCATAGGCGACAAGGGCGAGAGCAGCCGGCGGCGGATGCTGGCTGCATTTTGCTGGCGCCGCCCTGTACGTGGTCCCTCGCGCTCCCCCCAGGGTGTCCCCAAACAGCTTAGCTGCCGCCGCTCAATTCACAACCCGATCTTTACTTAGCCCCGCGCAACCGCTTCCGTGACTCACTTTTTCCCTTCCGCGCAACGCGAGCGGCGCAAAAACCGTCGCCGTCGTGTTGTGTTCACTATGACGCCCCACCGACTCCCTCGAATCCCAGCGGGCTGCGGGAGACGGAATCAGTCGTCGGGAGAGCATTCCCACGCACCGCGCAGCTTTTTCTCCGCTGCAGATCAGCTGATATTGAACTCTGGGCACCTGAGACCGGAAACCGATAAGCGCGAGGGAATGGAAACACTTTCGTCAGTAGCGATGTGTGTCAGTCGGGTATGTAATCATAAACTTTATCGTATGTGGTATTGTTAACACTTGAGAGAGCAAATTAACTTTGGTATCCCAAAGGGATGCAATAATTGTTGGAGTGTTTCTTAAATGCATAGTGAGTAAGTCAATGTTTGCAATTTATCACCATTTTATGTGCGGTATATTTATGTATGTATAAAAAGCTTACGACAATGTTGGCCGGAATATAGTCATTCAACTTCTGAATCGATTCCGGATAAAACACAGGTTATCTACAACTTGTACAGAAACCAGACTGCAGTTGTAAGAGTAGGACAGGAAAAGGAAATTTTCAGCCTATCCCCAGCATTATTCTATCTGCACATAGAGCAGGCTGTAAAGGAAACCAAAAACGAATTTAGATCAGAAATTGAAAGTTCTTTGAAAGAATTTCAAAGGAAGGACGGATATTTAATATCACTCTACACGTGATATTAGTTTTTGCCTCTTGTTTTGTGTGACGTATTGTGTTTGATATTTCCTATATGATGCCGTAGTCGCACATTTTCAGGTACTTCGCTTGTTATTTTGTGTGGCGTGAAAACATTACTGCATCCCTTTAGATACATTGTTGCAGTTCCACGTTAAGAGTATTAACTATTGCTTTATAATTCGAAACTGCACGAAACCGACACCTGAAGCGTGCACACATCCTCGACAAGAGACAAGAAAATAGTTTATAGGAACACTTGCGACGGAGAAACGTAAAGAATTAATTGAAGATACTAATACGTGGCTAAACACTGAAAGTCTCTACTCACGCTGGCCACAAGAAAAAACCATCTCACCATTCGAGAGTAATTCATCAATGAACATAGGTGCTGAGCGGTACATCCCAGTGCACTCACACAGATATATCGTTAAGCCCTTACAGATGGCGCAGCGATCGACTGACGTGCTCAATCGCGCACGCACTGCCTCTAAATGAGCATACGGAATTAGCGATCAGTGAGACATTTCTGTTCGAAGCGGACATTGCATGTAAACATGGGTAAAACTAAAGACGTGACAGAGTGACAAAAATGGGCAATCGTGTTTGGCCGTACGCATGGTCATACGGTGTGTGAAGTTTCTGAATTTGTTGGTGTTTCGCGACGGACTGTTCAGCGTGTCTACAAGCAGTGATGTAACACACGTGACGTCACAATTGTGGACGGACAAAGATCTTGACTGAGAGCGACTGGAGACGCGTTTCACGGCTTGTGAACCAAAATCCCTTCCATATTCGTCGGGAATTGCTGTAGGCTGTGAGTGGAGGTACATCCCAATCCGTCAGCTAGATAACATTTCGACGGGAACAGAATGCATGGACATCTGGAGTCGGTCAACTTGAAAAAGGCCATTGCCCGTATAGGCACATAAAGACGACAACAGCAAAATTCATCAGGCTGGAACAATACGTAACTGATTTTCTGAAAACTCCCCTATCCCGTTACATCCTACTGGCCTGCAAAATCACTTGCCTTGAATCCCATGGAAAATCTGCGAGGCATATTGGAACAACAGGTAAAACGCCGACGTCAGCATCCACGCGATTTGGTGGAATAGCGTGATCAGGTCCTCAGCGAGTGGCTTAACCTGGTTGTAAAGAACCTGCACAACCTTGTAGACTCACCTCCTGACCGAATACAGACAGTTACCAAATGAAGAGGTGGAATTATACGGTATTAAATGATACTTTTAATGATTTTTCTAGGGATCACTGATTGTCCGGTGAGCTTATGTAGCAAACAACGTAATAAAGATAAGAAATATCTTCGCTGGACATATCTTTCACAAAAGCCAACTAAAACAGTGGAACCTGCCTCTGGACATCGGAGTTGATACACTTCTTAAACATACCCTGAAGAGCCAAAGAATCTGCTTCACTTGCCTAATATCGTGCAGAGCCCCCGCGAGCACGTAGAAGTGCCGCAACACGACGTGCCATGGACTCGACTAACGTCTGAAGTAGTGCTGCAGGGAACTGACAACATGAATCCTTCAGAGCTGTCATAAAATCCTTAAGAGTACGTGAGGGTGGAGAAAAGAATGTTGCAAGGCCCAGAAATACTCAATAATATTCCTCTTTTGGGAATTTGGTGCCCAGCGGAAGTGTTTAAACCGAGAAGAGTGTTCCTGGAGCCACTCTGTAGCAATTCTGGACTTCTGGGCTGTTGCATTGTCTTGCTGGAATTGTTCAAGTCCGTCGGAATACACAATGGACATGAATGGAAGCAGGTGGCCAGGCATGATGCTTACGTAACTGTCACCTGTCAGAGTCGCATCTAGACGTATCAGGAGTCCCATATCACTCCAACTGCACACGCCCCACACCATTACGGAGCCGCCACCAGCTTGAACAGTCCCCTGATGACATGCAGGATCCATGGATTCATGAGGTTGTCTCCATACCCTTAAACGTCCATTCGCTCGATACAATTTGAAACGAGACTCGTCCGCCCAAGCAACATGTTTCCAGTCATCAACAGTCCAATGTCGGTATTGACAGGCCAAGACGAGGCGTAAAGCTTTGTGTCGTGCAGTCATCAAGGGTACACGAGTGGGCCATCGACTTGGTTCAAATGGTTCAAATGGCTCTGCGCACTATGGGACTTAACTTCTGAGGTCATCAGTCCTCTAGAACTTAGAACTACTTAAACCTAACTAACCTAAGGACATCTCACATCCATGCCCGAGGCAGGGTTCGAACCTGCGACCGTAGCGGTCGCGCGGTCCCAGACTGTAGCACCTAGAACCGCTCGGCCACCCCGGCCGGCGGGCTTCGACTCCGAAAGCCCGTATTGATGATGTTTAGTTGAATGGTTCGCACACTTACGCTTGTTAACGTCCCAGAACTGAAATCAGCAGCAATCTGCGGTAGAGTTGCACTTCTGTCATGTTCAACGATTCTCTTCAGTCGTCGTTGGTCCCGTTCTTCCAGGATCTTTTCCCTGCCGCAGCGATGTCGGAGATTTGATGTTTTACCGGATATAGATATCCACGGTACACTTGTGAAATGGCCGTTCGGGAAAATCCCCACTTCACCGCTACGTCGGAGATGCTGTGTCCCATCGCTCGTACGATTGTAACACCACGTTCAAACACACTTAAATCTTGATAACCTGCCATTGTAGCAGCAGTAACCGATCTAATAACTGCGCTAGACGCTTATTGTCTTCTATAGACGTTGCCGACCGCTGCGCCGTATTCTGCTCGTTTACATATCTTTACATTTGAGTACGCATGCCTATACCAGTTTCTTTGGCGCTTCAGTGTAGAAGCAAGACCCGCGCTTCAGGCGTCACACAAGGGCGGTGGCTCCAAATACACTGCCGGAAAAAGAACCTTTTTATAGGTTTACAATTCACTGAAGATTTGTTGATGCAACAGTGCATGTAGTCTACATCAAATGATTACATTTACAGATTCGTAGCACAAGCGGTTCTGCGGTACCAGTTGTCGACCCACGCTGAAACATCCATACTAGGCCGGCCGCGGTGGCCGAGCGGTTCTAGGCGCTACAGTCTGGAACCGCGCGACCGCTACGGTCGCAGGTTCGAATCCTGCCTCGGGCATAGATGTGTGTGACGTCCTTAGGTCAGTTAGGTTTAAGTAGTTCTAAGGTCTAGAGGACTGATGACCTCAGATGTTGAGTCCCATGGTGCTCAGCCGGCCGCGGTGGTCTAGCGGTTCTGGCGCTGCAGTCCGGAACCGCGGGACAGCTACGGTCGCAGGTTCGAATCCTGCCTCGGGCATGGGTGTGTGTGATGTCCTTAGGTTAGTTAGGTTTAAGTAGTTCTAAGTTCTAGGGGACTTATGACCTAAGATGTTGAGTCCCATAGTGCTCAGAGCCGTTTGAACCATGGTGCTCAGAGCCATTTGAACCAACCCATACTAGTACGTGATGTAGCCTCCACGGGCGGCAGTGCAGGAGCTGACTCTAGCATCCAGTGAAAACTGTCCTGGGATGCACTGTGCTACAACTGCTCGACCCGTTCACGCAGTTATGTAAGAGTTGTTGGTTGACGAGTCGCACAAGTCACTTCTCGTCCCATCATAGCCCACATGTACTCGACTGGAGACGAGTCCGGAGATAGTGCTCGCCAGAGAAGTTGCTGCACGTCTTGCAGAGGACATCGAGTTTATGAGCAGTATGTGGGCGAGCATTATCCTGTTGGAACAACACATCATCTTCCTGTCGAAGAAAGGCAAAAGAACAGGCCTAACGACATTCCGCACGTACTAAGCGCTCGCTCGCTTCCCCTCCAGAAACACCAAAGGCGAACGAAAGTTGTAGCTCATCGCACCCCAGACCGTAAGGCCGTGGGATGGGGCCAGTGTGTCTTGGAATAAATTCACTGTTCGAGGCAGTGGTCATCAGGTTTACGTGTACGCGCAAATGACCGTCACTTGCATTTAGTATCTACTTTCATCGTTGACGACCATGACACCCCATTCCATCTTCCGAGCGATCCGCTGAAGGCAGCAGCCTAACCGTGGCGTGAGTGGAAGACAGGCTAGAGGTGCGCGTGCCCGTAACTCTACTGCTAATAAACGGTTCACAAAAGCCAGTGTTGACAAGTTTGGTCTCACAAGCCCTCGTATCTTCCCAGTGGTAGCTGTACGATTTGCCACTGCTGACCTTATTATACGACGATCTTTGCGGGCGACTGTGCTGCCTGGGTATCCAGAACCTGATCTAGAGGTGCGAGAATTTTCACGTGACCACTGATACCAGCATCCTTGGACATTTGACACAGCACATCCAACTTGTGTGGCCGGTCTCCGAAAGGACCGTCCTGCCACTCGGAAGGCCATAATTTGACCCCTTTTAGACTCGCTCAGTTGGCTGTAGAAAGCACGAGTGAGTCATCATGGCGGGTTCACACTTTTGAACCATACTCAGCCATCTGGCTGTGAGCATTCCATATTAAAAGGCAGACGCAGATGGCGCTCTTATAGCTGTACCACTCTGCTATCTGTTCAAACCGTTATTAATCTGCTATCCCCCAGATGCCATCATCGGATCAAAATCGACGTCGTCTTCCCAGATATATCAATTTTTTTTCTGTGTAGATCATTAGGATCGCAGCACCACACACAAGGGGAACATTCCTGTCCCTGTGGGCCATGAGGAATTGATAATGATTCATTGGTCACGGACCGTTATTCAACCAGTGTGAGACTATTTGCTGGATGCTTTAGCAACATTGCGTGGGTCCTTGCTACGTTTTAAAGCAAAAGTTGTAGTACGTCGTTTGTAGTGAGTGACTACTGAATTATGACCCCCTGACTACTGTTGTCAGTCCTACTTTCCGTCTTCCATACTGTAATATGTGGTGGCGTTGTATTAATTTATTGGTAACAGGGTGTGACGTTGCCAACCACAATACGTCCAATATGGGACTCAAATTTGATGTGGAGATGGGACTTCATCGAGCTGTCAGTTTGGTGCTAAATGTGCTCAGTGGAACTGAGACTTTAGAAAACCATTTAAGTTGGTATAAGTTCGCAATGTACTCATCAAACAAGTCCTGCATGGAATATGTGCAACATCAAGGTATCGTCTTTAAAGATGCCTTCACAGTTTGAGGAAAAGAGAAACATCGCGGGATGGAAACATATTGTAGTGGATAGATCTTCACGAGTCTACGCTTGTACATTAGAAAATTTTGGCGGTAATCCGCTTTTTCATTACTGATTTTAGAGACTAGCTACGTTAAGATCTGTTTTATCTGATAAACTATCTCACGTTATTTTTTTCGCAGTATATTGTATATTAGTCAGGCTAACTCAATTATGTGATAGCCACACGCATGCAGATTTGTCATTTATTTCCGTATACGCCTACATTCTAAGTGTTCTTGATTTAACTATGGTAGTGACTTGTTTGGAACATTTCAGACAAACTTCGTTTTATACTCTACTATCATAGCGATGATTTGCTCAGCTCGGTCAAATAGTGCACTCAAAGAGAACAAGCAATAGACTCTAGGAAAAAACACCGAAAGCGTTGAGGAACTGTACCGACCCATGAACGCTCAACAGGAGTCTATGAGACCCGGAGAAAGCTCGGAGCAGGTTGTAAAGATGGAGCTCACCCGACAGCATCCTTGATATGCTCAATAGTGCCTATGTGAAGTGATTATGGTGGAAAGGAAGTAGGGTGAAGTTCAGTTGAGATGATACACTTAATCTTTGAGCATTTTTTCTGGTCCGAATAGTTCTTACATGGGCTAGAATCGTGAAAATATTCTAAAAATATCTAATTGAAAGTATTATTTATAAAAGTATTATTTCCAAAATGTCGTTTTCGTCATCTTAACCCAACAGTCATATAGGCTGGCCAAGAGGTCTGTGATGACGAACTAAGACAGCGATATACTTCAGCAACAAATGATATTAATTTTTGAGCTATATTAAGATTTTGTCACTTAAAAATGGTTCAAATGGCTTTGAGCACTATGGGACTTAACTGTTGTGGTCATCAGCCCCCTAGAACGTAGAACTACTTAAACCTAACTAACCTAAGGACATCACACACATCCATTCCCGAGGCAGGATTCGAACCTGCGACCGTAGCGGTCGCGCGGTTCCAGACTGTAGCGCCTAGAACCGCTCGGCCACACCAGCCGGCTTTTGTCACTTAGAAATACAATGGTAAAGAACGTAGAGACTTAACGAAAACCAAAAAAAAAAATGTTATGAGCTAGAAGGAAACGATCTTGGTAGTGCACCAAAAATATTGCTGCACCAGATTAGTAGGACACTAGAGGAGCAGGGCCGGTACGAGGACCAAATTGAAGCTCATGGCATGATCTGATAACCTGCCCATGCCTTTTGGGCAATTGCCTGAAATGCTTTCAAGGTCAGGATGTATCCTGGCACGTCCCACATTTCCTGCACATGTTTATACGAAAATTTTGTGTTGTACGTTTAAGGTCACAGTGTAACCTGATACCCCGCCCACGACTCTCAGGCGACTGTGTGACATAAAAATGAAGGTCGCCCGTCAACTATGCTCATTCTGTCTCAGATAATGATCTAAATTAACGTCATCCTCCCTCTTTCCCCTCCCTTACGCCTTCTCTCTCTAAACCAATAAGAAGACTTAAGTCTCATCTCTTCCTACCTATTATTATTATACGAAGGACCTGAGCCTGGTCATTGGTGCTCTATGAATGCTAATTAGAGAGTCATCAGGAACAGACTTCTTCTACTTAAAAATGGTGGTAAATATTACCGTAATTTACGAGGTAAGAGACTTTGGCATTTAGTGTGTGACTGGAGTGTGGATGAATTACTACAGTTTAGTGACGTCATTGCATATTCTATAAAATGATGGAAAATAATGACATAATTAATAACGAAAGGTACTTCAACATTTCAGTATGTAACTGGGGTGCTGCTGAATTACTATAAATTAATGACATCGTTACATTTTCTGTAAGCACTCCAACGTATGAGCACCTCCCATTGATATTTACAATTTTTGACCAATTTTCTCCAAATATCTACATTTTAATTCTAAGGTAAATATGTAAATACCTATCATTAAAAGTTTAACAATTAGCTCAGTATGGTATTGAAGCAAATACATAGATATTTGCGTCAAACAACTAACACAGCATGATACGCTGAAGAGCCAAAGAAACTGGTACATCTGCCTAATATCGTGTAGGGCCTCTGCGAGCATGCAGAAGTGCCGCAACACGACGTGGAATGAACTATTGCTGGAGGGAACTGACACCATCAATCCTGCGCGGCTGTCTATAAATCAGTAAGAGTGCAAGGGGGTGGAGATCTCTTCTGTACAGCACGTTGCAAGGCATAACAGATATGCTCAGTAATGTCCATGTCTGGGGAGTTTAGTGGCCAGAGGCAGCGTTTAAACTCAGAAAAGTGTTCCTGGAGCCATTCTGTTCCAATTGTGGACGCGTGGGGTGTCGTAATGTCCTGCTGGACTTGCCCAAGGCGGTCGGAATGCACAATGGACATTAATGGGTGCAGGTGATCAGACAGGATACTTACGTAAGTGTCATATGTCAGAGTAGACTTGTCAGGAGTCCCATATCACTCCTACTGCACACGCCCCACACCATTACAGAGCCTCCACCACCTTAAACAGTTCCCTGCTGAAATCTGCACGAACTTGTGGAGGGTTTGCACTTCTGTCACGTTCAACGATTTTATTTAGTCGTAGTTGGTCCTGTTCTTGCAGGATCTTTTTCCGGCCGCAGCAATGTCGGAGATCTGATGTTTTACCGGAGACCTGATATTCACGATACACTCGTGAAATGGCCGTTCGGGAAAATTTCCACTTCACTGCTACGTCGGAGGTGCTGTATCCCATCGCTCGTACGCCGACTATAAGACCACGATCAAATTCACTTAAATCTTGATAACCTACCATTGTATGTACACTCTCAACACATTTCTAAGTGTGTACTCTACACAATCCTCCCACAACAGGTAACGAATGGATAGAGAAACACACTTTAATTAAAAATAAACTAAAAAAAGGATGTGTAACCCTCTTCGTGCTCATGGATGGCGTACCAGAGAGAAAGTTTACGATTGACTGTCACCACCACTCGTGATTCACAAGACACCTCCCACCCATGCTAGAATCTCTGACCGCGATAGTATGTGGCAAGCATTCCATGCACTGATAATGTTATTGGTGAGAGAAGAGAGAGGGGGAGATCTATTCGCCCATGTTCAAGATACCTCAAATGGTTACATCTGAGGTCATCAGTCCCCTAGACTTAGAACTACTTAAACCTAACTAACCTAAGGACATCACACACATCCATGCCCGAGGCAGGATTCGAACCTGTGACCGTAACAGTCGCGCGGTTCTAGACTGAAGCGCCTAGAACCGCTCGGCCACACTGGCCGGCCCAAGATACCTCAACTCACGGAAAATCACTTACCTTGTGGGACTGATAACCTCGCTGTTTGGTCCCTTCTCCGAATCAGCCAAGCAACTTACCTTGGTAACCAGCAACGGACGATTGGCTTCTATACGTCGGCACGTGAGTATGCGTATCAAATGCATGCCAGCAGAAGCAGCAGATAATGATAAAACACACTGACCGTTACCTATACGAGTGCAGAAAGACTCTACTGCCACCAACATACATTTAGCACAAGGACCACAAAGACAAGAGAAATTACGGCTCGAACACAGGCGTATAGATATTATTTTTATTTCTCTCTCTCTTTGAGAGCGGGAAGGAAAGGAAATGTGTAGCAGTGACATGAGGTACTCTGCACTATGCACTGTATGTTGGCTTGCGGAGTGTATATGTAGATGTGAATGTAGAAATATATGTGTTTTAAAATTTAGGGGTCATAACCCAAAGTGACGTCATGATCACGTGGCCAAATTAAAAGCATAAAGCGACATAGTGTTGGACCAGCATTACGTTCTTTAGCGATTCCTCATATAAATTCTTTAGATGTGTAACAGTGGTACAGGTTATTCCGTAGAAGCCGAGCACTGTTTGCTGATTTTACCGGATGCTTTCTATACCGATGTTCAGTAACCCTATTGTTTTTGCCAGATGCCGCCATGAAAAGAAGGCAGTGACTACATCTCTGCTATGGCCAGAGGAAGTCTGGTAGGGCCTTTTTCAATCCTGCCGCTATGGCAAGAGACCTGATTTTCGAGTCTGCACGTAACAACGTTGTCAACATGAAATCCGTTTCTTTTTCTTGGGGAAACGAGTACTATCATTTCTTTTGCAGAGTATAATTGTGTGCAGCATCGTTTCTCCCTCCGTGAACTCTTTCGCGAAGATCGGTCAGAAAGTTATATAAAGATCGAAGGGATATTGTCTGCTTTGGAGTCCCTGTGTTTTGGCATGACTTTTATTATATCTTCTGCTTCTTTTTCAGATATTACCTGCCTAGATAATCACGCATGTAAAAGCACCACTTCTGGGACGTGGAAGTTGGATTTAATCAACCCAGCGGATAACAAAGGGTTGGTGTGCTGGCCAATCTGGAAGTGACTTTTAGGCAGTTTTCCACATCGCGCTAGATAAATACATCTACATCTACATTTATACTCCGCAAGCCACCCTGTCATTACCTCCCTTCCTGTTCCATTCGCGTATGGTTCGCGGGAAGAACGACTGCCAGAAAGCCTCCGTGCGCGCTCGAATCTCTCTAATTTTACATTCGTGATCTCCTCGGGAGCTATAAGTAGGGGGAAGCAATATATTCGGTACCACATCCAGAAACGCACCCTCTCGAAACCTGAGCAGCAAGCTACACCGCGATGCAGAGCGCCTCTCTTGCAGAGTCTGCCACTTGAGTTTGCTAAACATCTCCGTAACACTTTCACGCTTACCAAATAACCCTGTGACGAAAGGCGCCGCTCTTCTTTGGATCTTCCCTATCTCCTCCGTCAACCCGACCTGGTACGGATCCCACACTGATGAGCAATACTCAAGTATAGGTCGAACGAGTGTTTTGTAAGCCACCTCCTTTGTTGATGGACTACATTTTCTAAGGACTCTCCCAATGAATCTCAACCTGGTACCCGCCTTACCAACAATTAATTTTATACGATCATTCCACTTCAAATCGTTCCGCACGCATACTCCCAGATATTTTACAGAAGTAACTGCTACCAGTGTTTGTTCCGCTATCATATAATCATACAATAAAGGATCCTTCTTTCTATGTATTCGCAATACATTACATTTGTCTATGTTAAGGGTCAGTTGCCACTCCCTGCACCAAGTGCCTATCCGCTGCAGATCTTCCTGCATTTCGCTGCAATTTTCTAATGCTGCAACTTCTCTGTATACTACAGCATCATCCGCGAAAAGCCGCATGGAACTTCCGACACTATCTACTGGGCTAGTATCGAAGTTCACTTTTATACTCACTTCCACGTGGCGAACACTGCATGTAGACAGTTGGGGGACACGCATTCCGTCCTGGGAGGGGGAGAGGAGAGGGAGGTAACTGGGAGGCAACTGGAAGGGCAGCCATCCACCACTCACACTAACAATGTCAAATACGTTAATGCACATTTCCAATTTACTCTACAATGATTTTTAGGTGAGGTGTTTCTTATATGATTACGACGTGGTGGTCGGGGAGACTGATAGGGATGACGTCATAACATTGCTCATCAATTTCAGTTGCGGTGTAGATTCTGTCAAGCCTTGATGCTGCAACTGCCAAAACATACGTGTGGTGCGTTCGCATAATAGCAAGTCTCTCAACCATATCTGTCGTGTTCAGACTTCAAATCATGTGTCACAGTGGACAATAGAGGGGTGTTGTACTTTTTGAATCCGTCTCCCTTGAAATTCAGTTTGGTATTTTCCATCTTGATATAGAATTTTGACTTGTCTTATATCACATTAAGAACGTCCTCGATTGAGAAAAAATGTTTTCTGAGCTAAAATATTGCACTTATGTATAATAACTATATCATGTGTGCTAACAATCTGCTCCTAGTTTATATGCATATAACTAAAATCATAGGCAGACAGAGCGGGGTTTGTAAACGTTTCTCAGTCTTCATAGTCTGGAAATTTTGAAAAGCGATTTATTTAGTTTTGTATTTATTTTTTATTTATTTATTTAACCTGATACGATTAGGGCCATCAGGACCCCTCTTGCATCTGACCAACGTTTCGCGTTTCGCTGTTACAGTACCTTTTCTACATCATAGCTACTTAAGAAATAACAGTTTTAATATGACAAATAGCCTTAAAATAATTTGAGTGTCTATAGCGACAATGTAAGTAACACTGAGTATGAACTAATAAAGTTAATACTGGCAGCACTTCTGCTACTGGTGCTTCCATTAATAATGACAGTAATAGTAATAATAATAATTCCCATAATAACAGTAATGATAGTGTCAGATATAATAAGAATTTATGGGTGAACAAAATAAATATTTTCTGATATATCAAGTTCTGAGAAAAGGTAATTTAAAGAGATTGCACCAGCTAAGAATACTGGGAAATGAGGAAGATCTAGTTGGAAAGAAGTATGTGCAGGGGTAACAAGTGCACACAGGGACAGTGGTAATCATTATTGTTGCCGTAGTAGTTATGTCATTAACTGCATTCTGAAGATGTAGACGTTATTTAGTTCTTTCATATCATATAACGCAGAGGTTTATTCCAGAGTGGGGTTCCTACTACTGAGAAAGACTTCGAGAAAGTGGCTGAATGATGGAGTAGGACAGAAAGGATTTTGCTCTGATGGGAACGGGTGTTTCTGCCATGTTGTTCAGACAATAGTGTTAAATTCGAGGGGAGAATGAGGGACAGTATGTGTTGATAAGACAGTAGAGAAGACAGTGGGTATGGAAGTGTTTGTGCTTGTCTGCACGCAGCCAGAATAACTGTGCATGTGATGGTGAAATATTAGCAAAGACTCGAACATTACAGATATAACGAACAGAGACATTCATAACCATTTCCAGGTGCTATGAGCTATCCTGAGAAATACCTTGCAGGATAACATCGCCATAATCAATAATTGGAATTATAAGTGTTTGCACAAGTCAAGAGGGAAGAGCTTTTTATATTTTTGTAGGGCATGGAGAGATGCTGATGTCTTCTTGCACAGTGGATAGGACGTAATACCAAACCTGGGGGCCGGCTGATGCTACCTGCCTCCATGATGCCAGACATGAAACACTGATAGCAAAACGTCAGGTATGAGTGAAACCATTGTATGGCACTTTGCGGGAAATTTATGATGCTAAATCTGGCGAGTAAAATATCGAAGTCGAGAGTATGAAAGGTTTTGCTGAAATCTAAGAAGCACATGGTAGTCGCCTCTTGTGTATCTGTGCCAAGTTTCAGGTCATCTCTTACCTTTACTAAGGCAGATGTTGTGCTGCGATGTTTAATTAAACATGATTGGTATTTACTTGTGTAGAATAACCAGTACTCCAGTAGAACAATGGAATCGAATACATAACATAGTTTTCATTTGGTCTAAAATACACCTGCCAGTCTCCTTTTTAGTAGACTATTACTGTGTTGTACGGTCTACTGCCATTAAAAATATGTTCCGTTATGACTACAGTCTTCTACGATAGTCACACCTTCTCCAGATTTTGAACTGGAATTTATTTAGGAAGAATAACATGTACTCCAGCAGGGCAATGAAATCAGAAGCATAACATAGATTTTCGTATACTGTACAAATACGCATGTCAGTCCCCCTTTTTGGTAGACTATTGCTATGTAGTAGTGCCTCACACCACTAACAAATTTTCCATTAAAAAGCTACAATCTCCTAAGGTACATGCACATATCCTGATTTTGAAATGTAATTTGCGTAAGAAGAATAGCCAGTATGCTAACAGAGCAGTGGAATTGGATATATTTCCACATAGTTTACATGCAAATAACTAAAACTATAGGCAGACAGAGCATAGCTCCGTAACTCATGATTGTCTGGAAGGTATAACTCTACAGCAGCCAATTTTAGTATGTTGTTGTTACTGCAGAACGGCAGTAACACTACATAAATGTTTTATACTTCATGAGGAGCTAATCGTTTGCCAGTTCCACTTTGTAGGAAGTGTGTGTTGTTTGCAATGTGCTTGTTGTTAAACCATAGAAAGGAAATCGTAGGAAGCTTCCAAGTATTCGCTGGCTGCCGGACAGCTAGTGTTTCTGTGTGGCTTTGATGATGCAGTTGCAGCTGCCTTGCCTACTGCATAGTGCTGTGATACGGGCGGTATTCGTGCATCTTTGGTCATCTCTGACAAACTGTGAATGTGTATCTCTAATGATATGTAAACTACGCAAACATACAAAACACAAATTTACATTCTATGTCCATCATGTTCTTAGTATCATGTAAAGTAACATACGTGTAGAAGAACAAAAAGATGCTAAAATTATGATAAATGATTTAAAATTAGAAAATGGTGAGCAACAGTATTAGTTGCTAATCTGAGCCATGGAGATGGAAGTAGGTAAAATGTGTGAAGTCATTACAACCTAGCCGATTAAGGAGATGGTAATCTATTTTTGTATGAATTAATTTGTTACCATGAATTGTGACATTGTAATTACTTGCAAATAACTGAAACTGCAAAGAAAAAGAGCGCAGTTCATAAAGTTTCCTATTTTTGACTTCATAATCTAGCAGTTTACCAGCTGATTTATAACTTCCACACATATTGGTAGCTCTTACGGATACGTTTTCTCCCTCCACAGGTTGGTAACAGCATTGTTGTCAGCATCAAGGTTCGTTATTCACTAATTAAGCATGTTATTCATATTCATATTTTTCCATATTTTTTCGTATTTTCCATAGTTCCAACAATTTTTTGTTTCCATATTTTTCTATATTTTCCATTTTTTTCATGTTCTATGTGTATATCCACATGAATATTTGGGTTCTTAATGCTTATCCTAACAGATTTATTTAGCATCCAACACTGATTCGGATTTCTCCACAAAGCCAGAGGCAATGTACAAAACATCTGCAAGATCACTGGTTCCCCTATTTGCAAAATGTCAACCTGGAAAAAAACTTTCATTAGCACACAATAGCTAACTGTAACTGCGAACCGTTACATACACTAAACACTCAGACATGAATTGTGAATAACATTACCGTTTCGCAGGTAGGCTTTCTCTTGCCACAGAAGTTGTGGTTTGAAGTTAGGTAGTCACACAGCTCCTATTTGTTAAAAAATTACAGCAAAATATTGGTTACATCCGCATCCATAAGGTGATAATCTTCCACATGTAGCTGATGCAACAGTTGATCCATTACAAAATGTATTTTAACGTCAGTCAACTCCATTTTATATGACATGGTCATAGTTTTTTGTATATAGGATGTTAAAAAATGTGACGAATACTTTAATAGGTGCTAGAACTCATCGAAACAAGAAAAAGAAGTCCAATAAACATGGGTCCGGTAATGCATACTTTCTGAGATAATTCCAATAAACATGGGTCCGGAAATGCATACCTTCTGCGATAAACACATGTTTACAGGAAGGTTCAACGTGTCGTCCATTCATGGCAATGCAACTCTCTGCCCTCCGGCGTAAGGAATGACGCACCCCTTGAAGTATACCCGGTTGTTTGTTGTACCTGCTGGCACGCACTGAGGGCGCAACCCTGTAGCGTCCGCACATCGTTGATTGGCATGGCGTAGGCAGATTCCTTCGAGTGTCCCGATAACCAAAAGTCTGAGGTCTGTGGAACGTGCAGGTCAAGGTGTGCACCCACCGCTCCCGCCCCCCCCCACTACCACTCCAGCGGTCCTGAAATGGCAAAAAAATAAATAAATAAATAAAATAAAATAAAATGAATAATAAATAAATAAATAAATAAATAAATGGTTCAAATGGCTCTGAGCACTATGGGACTTAACTTTTGATGTCATCAGTCCCCTAGAACCTAGAACTACCTAAACCTAACTAACCTAAGGACATCTCACACATCCATGCCCGAGGCAGGATTCGAACCTGCTACCGTAGCGGTCGCGCGGTTCCATACTGTAGCGCCTAGAACCGTTCGGCGGTCCTTAAATGTCTGCATCAATTGTTCGTGCACATTGTGGCGACAGTGTGCTGGTGCGCCATCATGCATGAATATCATTTGTATTCGTTATTGCAAAGGCACAGATTCCAGCAAGGTAGGCAATACGTTAATGATAAGGCCCAGGTAATGCGCCCCGGTTAATCTTTGTGGTAGCACGTATGACCCTGCTAGTCTATCGTCAAGTACGCCTGCCCATACGTTGATTCAGAATCGGTGTTGATGCCCTCTTTCCTGAGTTGGAGATTTACATCTGCCCATACGTGTTGGTTATGATAATTCACAGCACCATCTCTCGTGAACGCTGCCTCATCGGTAAATAAAACCTTGTATAAGAACACTGGATCTGCGGCACACTTCTGCAACAGCTATAGACAGAACCGCCATCTGATCACGTGGCCTTAGGGCCTGAACATGCTGTAGGTGATATGGGTACTCCAATTGTTCATGAAGTATCTTCCCAGATAAGAGAGTGAGACACGCCTACTGCTGCTGCTAATCATCGCACACTGGTCCACTAAACATAGGACACGCTTCTCTGTGTCAGGCATACGGACTGTGTGGGGCCTTCTTCTGTTTGTCTTCCGAGGTGCGAGGGTACCTGTGTGCCTCAGAGCCGGCCGGAGTGGCCGTGCGGTTCTGGGCGCTACAGTCTGGAGCCGAGCGACCGCTACGGTCGCAGGTTCGAATCCTGCCTCGGGCATGGACGTGTGTGATGTCCTTAGGTTAGTCAGGTTTAATTAGTTCTAAGTTCTAGGCGACTGATGACCTCAGGAGTTAAGTCGCATAGTGCTCAGAGCCATTTGAATCATTTTTGTCCCTCAGACGCTGGAAAAGTCTGCCGAACAGTTTATCAGAGGGCACTCTGCGCTGTGGCTGTGGATGTTTTTGAGCGTAGAGGGCACGGGCTCGCAGGCTACGTCCATTTGCTAAACCATAGCAGAATATCATATCCGCCATTTCACTTGTCGTTTTGTATGTTCCCATTGCTAACAAGTGGTGGAAGAGATAAAATGTAAATGTACTACACCATTTGTACGTATAAACAGCGCAATAACAGTAAACATATAAGTGAATCCGCGTTTTGAAAAAGATAAACCACCATTAAAAGTACCCAGGGTTGACAGTATTGTACAATGAGGCACAAAGACACGAGAAAAACTAACGTAGCGTATAACACGACTCGAACCAAAATAAGTGACTGCATACCACATAATGGTAGGAAGAGTACTGTAAGACATCATAATATCCTGCCGACACATTTGACGGAGCGCCAGTGAAACGACTGTGCTAATTTCTGCAGCCAAGCGCCTCGCAGCCCTATCTATAAACACGTTTTCATTTCGGAAAGTATACGTTTTCGGCACCTTGTTTATTGGACTTACGTTTCTTGTTTTGATGAGTACTAACTAACATCTCTCAAAGTATTCTACACCTTTTTTGAACACTCTATATATATGCTCGAAATGATTTTCAATATTTGCTATAGATGCTAATTTTTTTCCCGATATGCCTATTGCTAATTCAGTGGCAGTTTTTTTGTGAGATCCACGTCTCTAGAATGCCCCGACTTTTCACTGTTGAAGCATATAAACACATCAAAAAAAATTTTGCATCACCTCGGTTGCGACTGTTGCGGAACCTGTACAGAAAATTGGGATAGAATCAACATAAACATCATTTCTGCCATTTTTATTGCTAACGAAAACCACACATTGCATGTTGTACCACCATACAGCGAGACCTTCATAGGTGGTGGTCTAGATTGCTGTACTCACCGGTACCTCTGATATCCAGTAGCACCTACTCTTGCATTATGCACGGCTGTATTCGTCGTAGCGTTCTAATGGTTCAAATGGCTCTCAGCACTATGGGACTTAACATCTGAGGTCACCAGTCCCCTAGACTTAGAAGTACTTAAAACTAACTAACCTAAGGGCATCACACACATCCATGCCCGCGGCAGGATCCGAACCTGTGAACGCAGCAGTAGCGCGGCTCCGGACTGAAGCGCCTAGAACCGCTCGGCCACAGCGGCCGGCTGTCGTAGGCTACTATCCACAAGTTCATGTAAGCACTGTTGCTTCAGATTGTCCCACTCCTCAACGACGATTCGGTGTCGATCCTCCAGAGGTTGGTGGGTTGGTTGGTTCTGAGCACTATGGGACTTAACATCTGAGGTCATCAGTCCCCTAGAACTTAGAACTACTTAAACCTAACTAACCTAACGACATAACACACATCCATGCCCGAGGCAGGATTCGAACCTGCGACCGTAGCGGTCGCGCGGTTCCAAACTGAAGCGCCTAGAACCGCTCGGCCACAACGGCCGTTGGTTGGTGGGTCAAGTCGTCCATAAACAGCCCTTCTCAGTATATACCAGGCATGCTCGATAGGGTTCATGTCTGGAGAACATGCTGGCCACTCTATTCGAGCAATCGATTTATTCTGAAGGAAGTCATTCACAAGATTTGCACGATGGCGGCACGAATTGTCGTTCATCAAGATGAATGCATTGCCATGAAGACGAATGCCTCGTCGATATGCTGCCGATATGGTTGCACTATCGGTCGGAGGATGGCAATCACGTATCATACAGCTGTGACGGCGCCATCCATGACCACCAGCGGCGTACGTCGGCCCCACATAATGCCGCCCCAAAACATCAGGAAACCTCCACCTTGCTGCACTCGCTGATCAGTGCGTCTAAGGCGTTCATCCTGACCGGGTTGCCTCCAAACACTTCTCTGACGATTGTCTGGTTGAAGGTATATGCGACACTCATCGGTGAAGAGAACGTGATGCCAGTCCTGAGCGGTCCATTCGGCATGTTGCTGGGCCCATCTGTACCGCGCTGCATGGTGTCGTGGTTGCAAAGATGGACCTCGTCATGGACGTCGGGAGTGAAGTTGCGCATCTTTCAGCCCATAGTGCACAGTTTGACTCGTAACACGATGTCCTGTGGCTGCACGAAAAGCATTATTCAATATGTTAGCGTTGCTGTCAAGGTTCCTCCGAGCCATAATCCGTAGATAGCGGTCATCCACTACAGTAGTAGCCCTTGGGCGGCCTGAGCGAGGCATGTCATCGACAGTTCCTGGTCTCTGTATCTCCTCCATGTCCGAACGACATCGCTTTGGTCGATTCCGAGACGCCTGGACACTTCCCCTGTTGAGAGCCCTTCCTGGTACAAAGTAACAATGCGGACGCGATCGGACGGTGGTATTGACCGTCTAGGCATGGTTGAACTACAGACAACACGAGCAGTGTACCTCCTTCCTGGTGGAATGACTGGAACTGATCGGCTGTCTGATCCTCCGTCTAATAGGCGCTGCTCATGCATGGATTTTTTTTACATCTTTGGGTGGGATTGATGACATCACTAAACAGTCAAAGGGACTGTGTCTGTGATACAATATCCACAGTCAACGTCTATCTTCAGGAGTTCTGGGAACCGGGGTGATGCAAAGCTTTTTTGATGTGTGTATATGTGGTGTCGTCCATCGGCAGTTAATGATAGGTGTTAAAATTGCCGAACTATCATTTTAATAAGTCATGGCTGAAAAAAAAGTCTTTACAGAAGAACATAAAAATTAATAGAAGCCGACGTCGGGGAAAATCAGTTTGGATTCCGGAGAAATGTAGGAACACGCGAGACAATACTGACCCTACGACTTATCTTAGATTAAGGAAAGGAAAACCATCGTTTATAGCATTTGTAGACTTAGGGAAAGCTTTTGAAAATGTTGACTTGAATATTCTGTTTGAAATTCGACGGTAGCTTAGGTAAAATACAAAGAGCGACAGGCTATTTACAACTTGAACAGAAACCAGATGGGAATTATAAGAGTCGAAGGGCATCAAAAGGAAGCAGTGGTTGGGAAGGGAGCGAGACAGGGTTGCAGCCTATCCCCGATGTTATTCCATCTGTACATTGAACAAGTAGTAAAAGAAACAAAAAAAATTGAGTAGGAATTGAAGTTGATGGAGAAAAATGAAAATTGAGGTTTGCCGATAATATTGTAATTCTGTCAGAGACAGCAAAGTACTTGGAAGAGCAGTTGAACGGAATATACAGTTTCTTGAAAGGATGCCACGAGATGAACATCAATAAAAGCAAAACAAGGATAATGGAATGTAGTCGAATTAAATCAGGTTATGCTAAGAGAATTAGATTAGGAAAAAAGACACTTAAATTTGTAGACGAGTGTTGTTCTTTGGCCAGGCCGAGGCAGAGAGGATATAAAATGTGGACTTCTAGACTGGCATTGGCAAGAAAAGCATTTCTGAAGAAGAGATATTTGTTAACATCAAATATAGATTTAAGTGTGAGGAAGTCTTTTCTGAAAATATTTGTCTGGAGTGTAGACATGTATGGAAGCATGGAAGTTTAGACAAAAAGTGAATAGAAGCTTTCTAAATGTGGTGCTACAAAATAATGTTGTAGATTAGATGGGTAGAACACATAACTAATGAAGAGGTACTGAAGGAAATTGGCGAGACAAGAAATTTGTGGCACAACGTGACTAAAGAAAGGGATCGATTGATAGGACACTTTCTGGGACACCAAGGTATTGCCAATCAGGTATTGGAGGAAACGGTTGGAGGTAAAAACCGTAGAGGGAGACCAAGAGATGAATACAGTAAGCGGATTCAGAAAGATGAAGGATGCAGGTTGCAGTAGCTATTCGGAGGTAAGGAGGTTCTTACAGGATAGAGTAGCGTGGAGAGCTGCATCAAACCAGTCTTCGAACTGAAGATCAGCACGACAACAACAAAAACCATCTTCTGTATCTAGAAGTTACATTAAGATCCTATAGCCTCTACTGGATATTGTGATTACACCATCTGTATAATGTTTTCTTTCTTTCTAATGTCATGTGTGATGTCATCCATCTCCCATATATCTAGTGCTCACATTAAAGTCTTTCAGATTAAGCCTAAATTTCAATTTTTCCCTCTCTATAAATATAGAAATATTCTATTCCCATTACGTATTCCCATTTTCTCATATTTTCCACATTTTCCATATTTTTCAATATTTTCCATACTTTTCCATGCTATCGATGTTTTTCCTATATTCGTTGTGTAAATTTAAAACAATATTTGTTGTGCTCTTATTGCTTATCCCACCAAGTTTACTGAGCATCCAGCAATGATTCAGAGAATCTATAAAAGTGTCTGCAAGATCACTTATTCCTCTTCTTTCCCCAGATGTTACTCTTACCGTGTCTTTGTGGCCTTTACGCGAATGTACGTCGGTGTTAGTATAATTGCTCTGCAGCCTGTTGCAAATGTTGGTTCTTAATCTTTCTCAATAGTATTTCGGAAATGAACGCCTCCTTCGGTCCAGGGATTGCCATTTGTGTTCACGGAGCATTTCTGTAATACTCACCTGTTCATCGAATCTGTTGATAACAAATCTAGCAGCAAGCCTCTGAATTGCTTCGATATCTTCTTTTAATCCTACCTGGTGCGGCGTCCTGTGTAGATGAGCTACCATTTTCTATAATTTTCCCAATAAACGTAAGTCGACCATTCGCGTTCCCTGCAACCGATCTCACCCACTCGTTGCATTTCATGTCACTTTGCCACGTTACGCTTACATATTCAGTTGGCGTGACTTTGTCGCTCAGCACCCCACTAATAATTCATTCGAACATTACAGCATTGTTTTTCCTACTCATATGCAATAATTTACATTTTTTACATTTTTAGAGCAAACTGTGCTGTCCATCACACCAAACAGAAATTCTTCCCAAGTCATCCTGTATCATCCATCAGTCTCCCAACGACTACACTTTCGCGTACACTATGGTGTCGCAAATTGCTTGTCATAGTTGCTGTACAGTGGTCCTGTAACACTTACCTGCAGCACTCTCTGTTCAGTAATGGTTGGTATTGGGGAGGACATCGTTAATATTGATACGAATTACCCTCCACGATGCACTTTTCAGTGGTTTGTGAAGTATATTTGAATGTAATTATAAACAAGGGACAATAAATTATACCGATTTTGTATGTTTATATCAGTTACTTTCTCCATAATTATCAATACGTCGAGCATAAGGAATAACATGAGCGACGCTGGCTACGGAGAGAACACGTTGGTAGAGCTTTCACAATTTGCGTCGTTACTTTCTCGCGAACACTGGTGAACTTTTGTTGTGGTGAACGTATCAGTTATCGTCACGTTCGTTTATTCTACGTTTTTACAATTTTTTATAAAACAATTCGTAATTTTCACGATGTAAGTTGCTCCACATATTGTGATATGATCTGAAAAGCAAAATGCGTCATATACATTAAGCGCTGTGGTACGGAATCCAAGTTTCGATTTGAGCGGAGGTTTGTATCTGGACGCAACATGAGCATAACTCGTTGGATAGCGGCCGTGCTTTATGGCTGCCAGATAAGGCCTCTTGGCCTCTGACGCTGCATCCTACCCTTTCGCATTTGTTACTTGGAATTACAGCATTGGATTTCGGTGGCTCGCAATTTTCCTGTACCAAATTCTGTTCACATGGGTCACGTCGTATCGCTGGGTCGGCTTTAATTCGGAATTTCTTCGAGTGAAAAACAACATAAATTATTAAAACCGGAACATGGATTTAATACGTTGCGCGTATTCAGTTACTCTTCGTGGGCGCATATCACTGTTGGGAGCGTTTGATGAGATATTACCTGTGAGCGAGAGCACACGAAAGTGCAGTCAACCTACTGAGTACTTTCAGTTCTGAGAAGCTTCGTAGTTTCATCCTTACATCGGAACTGAGTTCAGATACTCAAAACGAATCGGAAATATTAATCACTTTGTGTTTCGTCTTTTTCCTAATTTCAATTTTGCAGTGAAGAAGGAAGAAACTATGAAACTGATGGAGCACTGTAGTTACAGGGCACTTTATTTTTTCGTAGCAAGAGAAAAAAATTATAATGAAGTTCGTAGACATTGCTCTTATCGTTCGAGATTGCTTAGCATTTAATTCCCCATTTCTGTACGCAAATGTATTGGAAAGGCAATTTTCCATTGAGGTATGCCTGGATTCTCTAGATCTGCGAAATTCTTTGAACCGCGTCGAAGAGTTCCATTGTTTATGTTTACTGACTTGGCAAAAACTTGAATTAAAAAGCAAATGCCTTTCTCGCCGCCACCCCGAATTTAAGAGCTCATTTTTCTTGAGGCACTGTTGACACGTTATCAATGGGATACACTTTTCTTTCTTTTTTATTGGTAATCTTCTTTCCCCCCTCGAATTCCTCCTCCCACACACAAGCTGCTTCTCGTGTTTACACCCTTCGCGTCAATCTGCTGGCGTCCCGGCACGCGGAACATAGCAGCCTTCACTTCCCGCTGCACATACACGCCGCTTCTCCATCGTTCGGAGCGTTGCTCAATGAAATTCGTACGATATTGACATGTCTTCAAAAACTCTCTTAACAAATGTGTGAAATTCACTGATCAAACAACATTTATTTCTTAAGCTTGCAAGTGCCGAAATTTTTCCCGTAGTCCTTAAAATGTGACACGATTCGGACATGCAACTTCTCCACATTCTGTATGTTCGTCGTACAGCGGACTTCCTATTCACGCTGAAACAAATTATATCCTGAATCACAATCTCGCATTACTTCAAAATTTTACAGTTCGTACGCCGTCGTAAGTAAATTGTAATGCATTGAGACTATTTCACTGACTCCTACGGAAACTACTGTAGTTCAACAGATGACATCAAATTTGTACAGGTGACTAAATTAAAACTGTTGTAAAGGGTCAGTGGAGAAAATTAGTAAGATTTTCACAGACAAGCGATATCAGTTCACTATGGTTGTTACTTATTCTAATTTATCTTTTGTGAAGCCAATCTTAAAACTGTATCATGAGTCAGTACTGAAAATGTTACTCACCAGTTGTGGAAATGTGCGACACATTTACCACAACATGTACTGTCAAACATAAAACTCATCGTTGAGAATCTCATGTGGATGCATAATACTCTCACACGTTATAGGGTAGTACAATCTTTGATTGGGGAAATCAGTTGCCTTTAGTTTATAACTGAGCTATTTGAGAGTTTTTTGCGTCAACATGAGATATTCGAGGAAGAGCTTTGTATTTTAGAGAAAGCATGTCTGCTATTGGCGTTTATCTTTTGGCGTTTTTCCTAAGGCCTAGCAAGTATAAGGTATTGTGATGCTACAAGACGATATGGATAGATTTATGTGGTTGTCGGTATGTTTACTATTGCGATGTAAAGATTTCTCTTGTCTTCTATGACAATTGTTGATAGTGGGATGATGTACTCCCGAAACATATTGTGAATATCTCACACATTTTTGACAACTGGTGCGTAATATTCTCTGTACTGACTCAAATTCATATTTCTTTGTAAAACTGTATAATTCACTCAGATCAAAATACAAAATATTTTCTACTATATTACATGGTTTTCTACCCCCCCCCCCCCCCCCCCCCCGGCCGGTCCCCTTTCCCCGCATGCCATGTGTTGTACACACCAGTGGTAAACGTAATGCCGACATGGCTGTTTCAGTATCTGCGATTTTAGTTTTGACCGACTGTATTTGTATAGCTCGTGGTAATGGTACGCGTTTCTCCAGCCTGTAAATCCATATCTCGCGTTAATATGAGCAATGTCTTTTTGATGTTGTGCATGATCACAATGGTTGTGCTTCCTAACTTTCAATGTAGTACGTGCAAGAACTCATTTAATTAAGTCTCGACTATATGTAAAACGATAGTTTTACACATTATGAACTGTGGGACGGCAGAGGAGCCGGAATTACTTTAATTTTGTGACGTTGATTGGTTCTTTGAACGTATTACCTAAGTCTTATTCCTAGTTGTCAAGTGTAACGTACCAATTGCCGCAAGTCAGTTAATGCGAGTTAATTCTACTACACGTGTAACGCCTCTAAATTAGACAGTTTTTCAAGCAAATGCCGGGATGGTTCCTTTGAAAGGGCACGGCCGATTTCCTTCCCCATCCTTCCCTAACCCGAGCTTGCGCTCCGTCTCTAATGACCTCGTTGTCGACGGGACGATAAAACAACACTAACCTAACCTAAATTAGACAGTTTATTTAAACGAGATTTCAGAAACACTAGTTCCTCATACGGTTTGAGATTATTTGACAGACACTATTTCAAAGAAACTGGTTACAGGCGCAAGAATGTTTCCACCTGTAGTGCGAGTATTATGATTTAAACTACACACAAACTGCTTTAAATTCTCATTTAGCTTACACTTTTGCAATGTACTTTAAAGAAACTGAGACTTACTGTGAACGTTGAACTTTATGAAACTTTGACTCCTAAGTGATGAGAAGTTAAATGCCGGAAAGTTTCATTCTGGTGACCTGAACAATGTTATCTCACATTAACGTATACATCAATAACTGGTTCACTGAGGACTACTCAGAACTAATCACACCTTTCTCATAATCTTTCTTTGCCCATGTCGTAATACTAACTACTTAAAAACAAGTAAGACAACGCAGACACAACAGCATTTCTCTCGACAGTGCACAGGAAAGATCAGATACAATCACACATCCAACCTTTTGCCGTAACTCATCATAGTTATGAGTAATATTTTGAACTTTCAAATGAATAAATCTTAAAATGATATTGAATTTAAGTTTAAATTTGCAAATTGGGAACTTTAAATGCATTTAATAATTTTTGTAAGTCTCTGTGATTCATTTTAAGAGACAAAATCGGTTCAGCTGTAGACCAGGTACAATTTCCTATCACAGTTTTAGTGCTTCAGGACTAATATGTTTTATTACAAATTTATCGTTTAGGAAATATATATTGGTACAGTTAATAATTTCACTGGCCATCTCCACACAAAGTAAGGTGTATCATTTACGATCCACTTGAAGTTTGGCAGCTTCTGTATTTTTAATCTGTACATTCAGAAGAAAGCTATCTACAATACAGTAGGGGCAAAGGGAAAATGAACAGTAAAATGTTGTTATGTAGTTGTATCTTGTAATATTGTAATCTAATAGCAAATGACTCGTTTTAGTACAGAAGAAATAGTTACCAAGAATAAAAAATTGTGACATTTATATCGAGAAAAATTTAAGGAAGCAAATAAAAAGTAATATGAACTATAGGAATTCTAGTGAAACTGTTAGCAAAATGTCCAGTTGTCCCACTACATGTCATCCTCACTTTCAAGACAAATGAAAAATCCAGCATCTTCAGAATATAATAAAGTTACATATTCTTCATGAACGTATTTCATGAACGTCATCAATAACCACATATCTGAAACCTGATCACTTTGACAGACTTTTGAATACCATGATTCCTTTCCTTTCTTCTCTTTTGGGCACTACTAATACTGGTTGCTTTTCCAAGCAATTTACTTCTTTAGTTTGAGTGGTTTTGGTTTTGTCCTTGGTACATCCTTTTGGTTGGTTGGTTGGTTTGGGGAAGGAGACCAGACAGCGTGGTCATCGGTCTCATCGGATTAGGGAAGGATGGGGAAGGAAGTCGGCCGTGCCCTTTCACAGGAACCATCCCGGCATTTGCCTGGAGTGATTTAGGGAAATCACGGAAAACCTAAATCAGGATGGCCGGACGCGGGATTGAACCGTCGTCCTTCCGAATGCGAGTCCAGTGTCTAACCACTGCGCCACCTCGCTCGGTACATCCTTTTGTTTTTTACTTTGAACCACTAACGTTTGCAGTTTTCCCCTTTACGCTGAGAAGTATTGTTTTTGTTCTTAGAGCATCCCTTTGCTTTTTCCTTTGAACCACTAATGTTTTTATGGGTTTCCTTTCCTGCAGACAAAAAGTTCGAAATAATTTTTCCTTGACATTTACAGCCTCGCGTCGGTTTTCTCTTTTTTGACACAGTTTTGGGTTAGATATAACGCCTTGAAAATATGTAACGTATGCAATAGATACTGTTGATGTTTCTCTGTAACTCCTCTTTGACGATGTTTTATAAATGTTACTGATCGAAGAAATCCCTGACATTAGATCAAGAACTTCACAAAGACCAGCAACTGCTGCATGCTGCATCATCATGTGATATGTCACATACATCATGGACGAAATTTATTTCAATAAGACACTCCGTTAAAATTGAAGGTGCAAATGAGATTCGACATTTTTTTTAGGATTGAAAGGAAAAATCCTTGTTCCTATGAAACCAGCTGTTAGATTAGCTGGTGTGTTGCCCTCAGCCAGGCACTTCCAAACAGCTCACAGTACTGCACATGTGTGTGTGTTCGCGTTGCTGCAGTTGTCACGTAATTTAAGACTGCATCGTCTCAGAAATCGTCAGACGGTTTGAGAATACACTTTTCAAGCGGCTGAAGTTCACGTGTACATTTGACTGGTAGGCAGAAGAAAATTATGTCGTTTTCTTCAGCCGCGACAACAACATTAGTGTCCAGATGCGATTTAGCTCCATCAAAAACGAGAAGGTATTTCCAGGGCTCTTGTGTTTAGAAAAATGTTCAACCAATTTGCAAAGGTACTGGCTGTCATCGAACCCTTTTTCGTCATCTCAAAACAAGTACCGGCAGGTAAACTATCACTAAAATCATCCTTACGTCTCTTTCCTTTGGACAGAATCGTGGAAGGGATACTTTCGCCCACAGCATTTGCACATCAAACTTTTCTTATATCTATTCAGGAGCAGTAATATGAACCGTTTCTGGTCCCTTCTGAGCAAGCACTTCCTTTTGCCTATGAACTGTCAAGCGGTAAACCCTTTTCATCCACAGTGCATATATTTTGAGGTTTTCCTATAAAGTTGTTGTTAATGATTACCTTTCACAATTTTTCAAACTAACTTGAAACGATAAATTTGTTTCATTTTAAAGCTCTGCCTAAATTCATTACTTACCATAAGTTCTACTTTTTGCAACTTCAGGATGATGTTGAAGAAACAGCCTCAACAACGTTCTGCCAACTATCTTTTTTATTTTATTGAAGGGTGTTGTAATATTATTCATCCCACAAAACTAAACAGCTACCTTTTTAAAAGTTTGCTTGTCAGGGACACACATATACACTGTGGAGACAAAAGTGATGGGATAGCTGTATGCACACATACACATACGGTAGTGTTGCGTACACGAGGCATAAAAGGGCAGTGCGTTGGCGGAGTTGTCATTTGTACTCGGGTGCTTCATGTGTAAAAGTTTCCGACGTAATTACAGTCGCACGACGGAAATTAACAGACTTTGAATGCGGAATAGTATTGGGAGCTAGATGCATGGGGCCTTCCATTTCGGAACTCGTTAGGAAATTCAATATTCCGAGATTCACAGTGTCAAGAGCGTGCCGAGAACACCACATTTCAGGCCTCATTTTTTCAGCACGGACAACGCAGTGGCCGACGGCTTTCACTTAACGACCGAGAGCAGCAGCGACTGCGTAGAGTTGTCTGTGCTAACGGACAAGTAACACTGAGTGAAATAACCGCAGAAATGCGGCTACGGCAGCAAACGACCGCCTTTGCTAACAGCACGAGATCGCCTTCACTGCTCCTTCTGCGCTCATGACCATACCGGTTGGAACCTAGACAACGGGAAAATGATTTCAGTTGGTAGTATCTGATAGTAGAGTTCGAGTGTGGTACAGACCACACGAAGCCATGGACCAAAGTTGTCAACAAAGCACTGTGCAAGTTGGTGGTGGCTCCATAATGGTGTGGGCTGTGTTTACATGTAGTGAACCATGTCCTCTGGTCCAACTGAACCGATCTTTGACTGGAAATGGTTATGTTCGGATGCGTGGAGACCATTTGCAGTCATTCATGGACTTCATGTCCTAACGATGGAATTTTTGCGGATGACAATGCGCCATGTCACCGGGGCACAATTGTTCGCGATTGGTTTGAAGAACATTCTGGACAATCCGAGCGATTCATTTGGCCACCCATATCGTCCCGTCTAACATTTATGTGATATAATCTTGCACCGGACACGACTTCGCAGATTCTATAGAAGAAAAATGTCTCAACATTTCTTCAGGGGATTTCCAACGACTAGTTGAGTGTATTCCACAGCGAGATACTGCACTACTGCAGGCAAAAGGAGGTCCGACACGATGTGTCTCATCACCTCAGTGTATGTCAGACAGTCTAAATATTCTCCCACAAAGTTCCTTTCCTTGTTTCGAAGTTAGTATCGTGGGTCTACCAATTTTCCATTCACGGCTGCCACTTTTATTGTAATGGTGCAAGATTCGTCGAGGGATTCGGAATTCCTTAGCAGCGGTCGTCACACTCCTTGCGTCTATTGCTCTCCCTCAAACTCCCTGTGCTACTGTCCTCGCTTTTTGGCTTCGTTTTTATTACTCATGATTTTTTCTTGAGTGGGGGCACAAATGTTATTAATTTAGGCTTATTTATTTTACAAATATAAATTAAAATCGTCAGCTCTACTCTTCGTAACAACCTTCCTGTCAGAAAAGTGTTCACAGGTGCCAGATGCCACGTAAACCACGACTAATTACTTCAGAGGACAGTATGGTATGTAACGTGGTAATAATGAAAACTAATCACTCTTATTATTACAACGGAAGTAATAAGCAAGCTCACACAGGCCATGTTAGAGATCCCCTACTTTCCCTTATACAGTTTGTGACTGCTTCCATATGACTAACAATTTCGCAAATTTAGTTACACAGTGTTAAGGACTATTAAACTAGCTCCCACGGCTTATGTAACATGTAGTAGATTATTTATAAATTACTGTTGCCGCACAGAGTTCTGGGTGAACGTACTTTTTTTTCAATTTTCCCCGGCAAGCATACAGCTGAGCTAAGTCAGGTTCAACTGCAGTTTCTGAAACCAGGAAAGAAAGCCAATTTTGCAAATAGCGAACACGCAACTGGGACATTGTCACATAACACTCGCGTAGAGTGCGCAGAATGCGACCGCAGCAGAATGACTACTCTAAAACGTCATTCTGAGAGCACCGCAAGGCGAATTATGACCGAGTAATAGACACGCAAGAGTGCTTCCGCAGCATTCAGACGTTGCAGAAAGTGCTAAGCCGAAGATATCAACGCAGCAGTTGTGACTTCCACGGTGCGGTGTAGAGCGCAGACAAAGCTAGAAAACGGGTCCAAAATCGCTCATCGATACGGTTCGGTAACGTCAGAGGTACGAGATAACCAGTATAAATACTTGGACTTCTGAAGCACAGGATCAGTTGGTATCAGAGTCTCGTAGATACAGTAAATCTTCATCGAGCTGTTTTGTGCTGTACCGCCTATCGTTTCTCTGATGACTTCAACTACAACACACCAACCAGGGAACTTGATGCACTTCACAACCGTGGATTGCCTTTGCTACCATCCTTGCTGCCACTGACATGAAGACTTCAACACTTTCCACCAGCGACCCACTGGGGGTCAATCGAGGGTCACCCGCGAGATGCTACCCTCACGTCTTTGGGAGAGGTGCATTCGTGTTGCCCCCTAGCTGCACCTGTGAGCAGTTACCAGTGTCTTGGTCATCTTGATGGGAGGCCAGGACATAGTTCTGCATGACTACCGTCATCCTACACTGAGCTGTTGGCCGCCGAAAAGGGCGTAACCTGCAATGACCACGATGCCGTCTTGGTGGAACGGTTCACCAAGCTGTTAGCGTCCTGCTTGCTCGGGCAATGTAATTATCAATGTAGTCATACAGTTTCTGGATGTCTGTGTAAATTTATTCCGCTTATAGTACTCAGACTTTCTTAAATGGTTCAAATGTTATATCACACAAAGTTGTTACTTCCACACGGCCCATTTTTATATCCCTTGTTAATTTCGTTGTTTCCGGTGGTGAAACATACACTATAAGGCAACGTTTCTGAATCATTTACGGAGTATTAACTACTATAAACGGAATAAACTTATAGAGACATCTAAAACCTGTATGACTACGCCCCTAATTACACAAAGGAAGGCTGGAGACACTTGGGTAACTATGGCGGAAGTAAGGTATATCCTCGTCCAGAAATACCGTGTAACTCATGGCCAATCCTCACTTGTATTTTTTACGGTGTGATGCCGTTTGCTAATAGTCGCGCAAAGCTCACAGAGGGAACTTACATCAATTATGTGGCTGTCGCCTGTCTGGATACCGTTCCTGCTACATAGTACGGGTTGCATATATCTAGGCGGTAGGGGAAGCTGAATCTTTCAACGAGTAAAGCATAAATAATTATTTATCTGGTTAACAATAAAGGGGAGCATTTGCCACATCGAAGTAGAGAAAATTCCATACATCTTGTGTGCGTTTAATATTGTTTGTCTGTTTTACAAGATGAATCTCACAGAAAGCTATAAACATGATTTTACGTAATTTACAGACAGAATTATTTGTTCTTACTCAGTTTCTGACTAGTTCTCGATAAAAGTTTTTATTTTTTTTTCTTGCAACTAGTCACGGTTAAGCTATGGCAACTATAACCCTTTTCATGTTCGTCAACACTTATGTCTCATCCCTGCATCCATATTTTGAGAACTTTCTTAAGATTTTTAAAATACTTGTTACGTTGTAGCCGAGTGGCTGACATGGAAATGTAGTGCAGCTGAAAAATGAACAGTTCTGTAAACTACGCTTAAGCCCTGCTTTGGTTAAAACTTGAGGAAGCGATTCCAAACTTTACAGTTGCTGTTCTGGTGTTTATCTGGACAGAATGATGTCATTCTGAACTTAGATGAACATGACGGAACTTGCGACCTCACTTGTTCAAGAAAGCGTTGAAATAACCTGGTATTGACACAACTTGTCTGTTGACCACCATTATTTTATCATTTATTCATCCAAGGGAAGTTGAAGGTAAGGATCGGTTAAATCAGTTTTAGTAAGGAATCGTCCAACAGCTAGACGATCCATAACCTCCTCAATATACGGTAGCCCGAAAGAATTAATCATTTGATCGACAGATGTTGATCAAAAGCCTTATTTTTCCCTTCGATTATCTTGTAATAAAAGAGAAGCAGAGAACGATTTGAAGACACCAGTTTCTTCTAATATGTTGAGTTCAGAAGCAGCGTCTTAGTAAATGGTGCGAGGTGTTAGGTACAGGATGTGCTTGATAGAACTCTAGTTGAGTGTTGTCTCTGAGTGATTTGTGCACTTGAAAATTCTCTGCACGTCCCAGAGTGCCATCGAACAAACGTCCATATGTTTCACACAATTAATGAACCCTGCCACCCGAAACTTGCACATCAATAGCATGCAAATTGGTCTGAATATCTGATCCAAACAAACCATCTACATCTACGCCAAAAATATTGGGACTCTAGCGTGACTGACCTACTGTAAATGGCACTGATGAAGTTGTATTTCGATATCCTCCATGCAAAGATCACAACCCAAGAGCAGAGGTACTCTCGCCGTTGTAGGCTGTAAGGCGCAGGAGTGATTTTTGGAACTGAGGCTTTCCCAAGTTCTCGTAAGTAGTTTTATTAATCAACTTGACTGAAGCACCAGTATCTAACTGAAATGCTGCAGATTGATCACAAATCTGTAAGAATATGAATATTTCGCGGCCTTTTCTCTAAATATGACAGCCAGTTCTGAATTTAGGAAGACTGCTTTTACCTGCTTTGTGAGAGACAGAGCCTTTACTGTTTTCCCATGATTCGAATTAGCCAAGTTTTTAACTGTGCATGTGTGTTTATGATTTGTGCGCCCACGTCCACAGTTACTGTGAGTATTACCAGGAGGAGCGGGTAAAGATTCAGAATTTCAGATCATATTAACCTCCATTTGTCCAAATCTAAATTGAAGGGGAACAAAGTTTGCTTTGTGCTTCTTTTGCAGGCACACTTGCTGTGTGTGTCCTGCCTTGTGACAGAAACAACATTATGCTTGGCGGAAGAACCAGTGTAGGTGATCGTGCGTGGCCCAACACTTGAGACGAGACTTCAGAGGGTATGAACTTGCAGTATAAGTGGCTGGGCGCCTTGTGTCCTGCTCACCCCATGGCTTGCGGCTCTTGTCAACACGAGGTACGCAAGGTGACAGCAGGCACACTGACGTCAATTTCCATGGAGTCTTGTTGTTCATGAGCTTAGACTACTTCAAGTACCTCATTGAGACAACGTCTGCGATACTTTTGAATCTCAAAGCACATTCTTTTGTCTACAAGGTTCTGAATAATGACATCGTGAAGCATTTCGTCTTGATAAGAAGCTTCATAACTGCAATAAAATGTGCTTTTCCTAGTCGTGCCCTTGTGTTTAACGAACCATTCCTTGTGAGACTGATGATTATGACGTGCAAATAATTCATATAGCTTCCGAACGACTTCCCCAAAGGGTAGGGTTAAGGGCTGTACTTGAGGGGACAGTTTGTTACATAAACGAAACATGTGCACTCCTATCCAGAAAAATAAGAACCTGCAGTTTTGTAGGCTACGAAGTGTTCGTCGAGTTGCATGTAGCCATCGAAAGTCTGTTCTTCAGTCGTTGCTGATTGCTGGGCTTCCACGTTTACTTGTGCTTTCTAGCAAAATTTGGGTTTTGTCGATTCTAAAACTGAATAAGTGCAGTGAGTGGCAGCTCTCCAAAACTTATCATTGCGTACAAAGTGTAAATCACTTCAAGAATAGATATAACACATTTAGGAACACTGCGAGAATAATGAAAAATGAAGATATGTGGACACTTTCTGCTCCTCGCTGTTTCTAGGAAATAAAAATTTTAAGTAGTTCCACCGACACTAAAAGAGATATGGAATAGTTCAGTACACGGGAAAGTCGAATCATTTTCCGTTGAACCAAGTAATTACAAATCACTGACTCGGCGTTAGAGATGTCTGTTGTGTCCGTCGAGGTAATTATGGCGACGAACGCTCTGGAACACATCAAGCACTACACAATGATTAAAACATTATACATTTACCATGTCTATCTCTCTGTCTCTGCTCCACTAGTACTGGTTATCAATATTCGTCGGCAGTCTGAGTAGCAATAGCGTAGTGCTGGGTTCGTAAAATCTCACTGGCATCATACTAGGTTCGTAAGGTGTCACTGCACTGCTGCCCGAACACTCCTTGTGATGTCATAGTGGTGTGTGGATAATCTGAGGTGAAGCTATGTGTGTGCAAGAACCAATCACGATTGCAGGCAGTGAGGTGGTGCAAATTTGTCGTTTTCTGGTGGCATGAGTAGCGTCACCTGGCGAGCCCTCAATAACAGCGGCTCATGGTGGATAATTTAAATGGCTCTTCTGGGGAGATGAGAGCGGTGCGCGACGCGCCGTGTGCAATCCACGAAGACACTATCGATGTGAGGGCTAGGCATCTCACTGAGGGCCTGGCTAGTACTCGGTATTCCTAAACCAAAAGACAATGATGCCATTAATATCAAGCTTATATATATATATATATATATATATATATATATATATATATATATATATATAGAGAGAGAGAGAGAGAGAGAGAGAGAGAGAGAGAGAGAGAGAGTGTATAACGCTTTCATGCATTTCCATATGACGGATGCCATGCAAAAATCATGGGAAAATCAAAACACTAGATAATCATTGTAAAATTAATTTAGTTAGCACATATATATGAAGAGTGATGCTTATGAGCACAAACCTCATTGCTTAGTTGTGGCATTTCAGTCATCCGAAAGCAGTCACCTGCCTCCAGAACACTTATTATATCCATGAAGTGGTTTAAAGTATTTTCACCCTTCAGTGGTGATGGTATACTGCATCTGTAGCATAAGAAAATTAATTAGATCACTCGTATACACGAACAAACACATTAACATCAAATTTGTTTGATATATACTTGCCAGAGATCGCATGAAGGCTTAATGGCTGATAGAGTAATACTGTAGTGAATTCAAGCTTAACAACATATCCTATATACAGGGTGTTACAAAAAGGTATCGCCAAACTTTCAGGAAACATTCCTCACACACAAATAAAGAAAAGATGTTATGTGGACATGTGTCCGGAAACGCTTAATTTCCATGTTAGAGCTCATTTTAGTTTCGTCAGTATGTACTTTACTTCCTCGAAAATGGCTCTGAGCACTATGGGACTTAACATCTATGGTCATAAGTCCCCTAGAACTTAGAACTACTTAAACCTAACTAACCTAAGGACGTCACACAACACCCAATCATCACGAGGCAGAGAAAATCCCTGACCCCGCCGGGTATCGAACCCGGGAACGAGAACGCTACCGCACGACCACGAGCTGCGGACTTACTTCCTCGATTCACCGCCATGATTTCATACGGGATACTCTACCTGTGCAGCTAGAACATGTGCCTTTACAAGTACGACACAACATGTGGTTCATGCACGATGGAGCTCCTGCACATTTCAGTCGAAGTGTTCGTACGCTTCTCAACAACAGATTCGGTGACCGATGGATTGGTGCCGGCCACGGTGGCCGTGCGGTTCTGGCGCTGCAGTCCGGAACCGCGGGGCTGCTACGGCCGCAGGTTTGAATCCTGCCTCGGGCATGGGTGTGTGTGATGTCCTTAGGTTAGTTACGTTTAAGTAGTTCTAAGTTGTAGGGGACTTATGACCTAAGATGTTGAGTCCCATAGTGCTCAGAGCCATTTTTTGATGTATTGGTAGAGGCGGGCCAATTCCATGGCCTCCACGCTCTCCTGACCTCAACCCTCTTGACTTTCATTTATGGGGGCATTTGAAAGCTCTTGTCTACGCAAGCCCGGTACCAAATGTAGAGACTCTTCGCGCTCGTATTGTGGACGGCTGTGATACAATACGCCATTCTCCAGGGCTGCATCAGCGCATCAGGGATTCCATGCGACGGAGGGTGGATGCATGTATCCTCGCTAACGGAGGACATTTTGAACATTTCCTGTAACAAAGTGTTTGAAGTCACGCTGGTACGTTCAGTTGCTGTGTGTTTCCATTCCATGATTAATGTGATCTGAAGAGAAGTAATAAAATGAGCTCTAACATGGAAAGTAAGCGTTTCCGGACACATGTCCACATAACATATTTTCTTTCTTTGTGTGTGAGTAATGTTTCCTGAAAGTTTGGCCGTACCTTTTTGTAGCATCCTCTATACCAACAAGTGGGTCGGTGGGTCGAGTGAAGCGGGATGCAAGATGGACAATATCCCACCATTTTGACAGCCAATATGAGAAATGATCTAGAGGGGCAGGCGGAGGATGCTGAGCAACTGTCTTGCAGTTACTATCTAGAGGATAGATAGAGGAATTATTGTATGCAGGCAGGACAGCCTGGGGACGCTATAAATTTGCTGAGGTCTGGTATGTACTATTCAACGTCTGTACCATTGCATGTGTGAGAGTCCCTTAGTGTACTGAATGAGTCCACTGTGAGGAGGAGGCATTATATGGTCTAATTATGCAGATGCATTGGACTTGCAAGAGGGTCTCTTTGTGTATTAAATCAGCTAACTTGGGGTCCGTTAGTTCATCACCGTGTGTTAACCTGGCTGCGGCTGCTTTGTCAGGGGTTTATAATCTCTAGGCATACTGAAGCAAAGACTTAGATAATAAGTGTCTCCGCCATCTCACACCGCGCGTGATGAATGATACAACTCTTAACTGATAGATAAATGACAAGAAGCTTCAGAGCACACATCTGATGAGTCGGTTGGCCGTGATGCGACTGTGTGGACAGGGAGCTCGCTGAGCAGTAACAGCCTACAGTACAATGAAGTGCCTGTCTATAAATTTGGTGCAGTGCCGATCGCCGTGTGTGCCCCTTAATGTAAGCAGGGGTGATGGTAGAAAGCCATGTAAAACAGTGGTCCACTTGGAATGGCGCACTCCTGTCTCTGTGCAGCGCATTATGCCACTGCCTTTCTCTGTGACCCCGCCGTGCAATGTATTTGACGTTCTCTTAAGCATTTGAACGTTAAATACAGCATACGTCTAGTACTGATAAAGTTTTCTGCCACAAGCACAACCTCCTTACAGCAGCTACGTTATTTCTATAAGGAGTTCATGATTCATAATAAACAATGATAAAAGTTATAATACACCAATAATTGATAGAAACAAGCAAGATATCTTGCATTCCACACAATTTTGTATTTATGCCAGTGTTGATCGTTCCTAAATAAATAGACGAAACTACCTCACTTTGATTTTTTCTTTATTTCCCGCCATTTTTGCACTGAACTATGTCTACTGTAATGCCATAGTGTCGGACATGGGCAGCCATGTTTGATAGACATGTCATTGTGTATCAACCATACTGGATCATAAATTATAGTGATAAAGATAAGAGTGACATAAATATAAAGGCAGCCATCTTGGTCGCGAAAAGAATAATTAATTAGGTAACAAATTAAAACGTAAATGAACACAAACATGTGCCCTCCAACCAATAGGATAACTCGAAAGGATCGTAAATAAACACAGAACAACAGCTGAAGTGACCTACAGGGAGAGGGGAGGATATGGAGGGAGATGGAGGGGTGAGATAACGGTGACAGGTGAGGTTTCATTACGTAAAGGTCATAAATGATTGTACCAACACCGGCTCTGTTCCACTACTTCAGCGTATAGTTGTTTGCATCTGTTCAATGAAATTTATTGAAAATAAAAATGGCCTGTGCATTTTTCCAATTACTCAAAACGATTCATTTCCACAGTGAGCCATGATGGACTACAGCCGGGAGCGGAGTTAGATCTTTCCCATACCCTGCGTTAAGTCGTATAGGTAGCCCATCACACAAAGTCGCCTTTCCACTGCTCGGTGGCTTCACTTGATTTTCTTATTATGTAGTTACTTACCTCGGCAATGTACTACAATCCTCCTCAGTGAAACTATTTCGAAAAATGAAATTTAGTATTTCACTCTTCCCTCTGTCATCCTTCGTTCCAGTGACAGTAAAAATACGTTTAGCCATTTAGCATAAGACTAAAACTTCTATGGATCTTTTGTCAGGTCGTTTGACAGCATTTTACACTAGATTTCTCTGAAAGTTTTTGCTAAGTTTAGAGTTTATTTTTCAAGGTTATTAGCTTTGTTGCTGCTTGCACGACGCTGGTACTTAATTCTGTAATTATTCATATTCTCTTGAAGAATTTTTATGAATACGAATGTGTCGAATTTTCTGTCAGATAAAACAGTGAGTTAGGAATATAAACAGGTGCTCATCTGATATAGTGAGTAGTCAGTCGCTGGAATAGTTGCTGCCAGATTGGAAGGTTCAGTTTCACAGCCACAGAAACTGCCTAATTTCCAATTCGCTCCGTTTTGCGCAGAGAAATTTCTCTCTCGCAGTGGTAATATGTCATTTAGAAGGAAATAAATTAACTTTCTGCTCGAATTTCTGCCACCCATGGGAGGAAGTGCTCATTTAATTACAATTGTCAGCAGTCTTTGTCGCTGCGCTAAGATGACTGGACAGTGGACATCGCAACGCGGTATTGCATATAAAAGGCCGCGTAGCAAAATATGTGCAGGATTTTGTAAACTGACGCTCCGCTAACAAAGCAGTGGTTACGAAAGGCAAACACCGTTACAGTTTTTGGAGTAGCTGTGCGACATTACGCAGCTCAAGGTTTCGGAATGTGTTAAACGCTGTGGATTGCGTTCGCCTTGTGTACAATATCTAACAGATGATGGATAAAGACTTCCTAATGATATTTTCAAATTTGTTTATTGTCCAGTGCAGTGGTGGAGCTGTGCAATGCAGGTATCTGAGAGAGTTTCCTATCGATTATTAGTTTCAAGTTCTGTTGTTATGTTTTCCAGTACCGAAAGGGCAATACAAACCGATAAATAACTACGTGAAATTTCAGTGTGATGCTCTCAGCACTGGATTGCTACTCATTTACTTCCAAATGAGACAAAGAATGGACAAAGCGAACAAGACCGCAAATGACTGCTGAACTTCACATGAAATTATGTTCTCGTTACGCGAGAAATGTCAGGTTTTTGCACTCAGGAATACAGAGTCTAGACGCCGTAATAAAAGAGATATTCAGCATTTACTATCGAATTAGGTAGCAGTGGCCTCTGCACGAAGCTGAACCGCGCGGCGTACCTTAGCAGCCTGTAGCAACGACAACGCGTGAACGCAAGGAATGTGGCTCTCAGAGAATGCAGACTGTCAAGTAATACATCGATGACATTCCGTGTACTTTATTAGTGGTTCGTGGGCAGTTCAAAGAGCTCAGTGGCGTCAAAGTTTAGCCACATTCGCAAATGAGAATTTGATCCTCGTTTTCATACGGCTGTCGACCGCTGCAGAGCCTGTTTTTTCAGACATGCATGCATGGAGTTTAGTATTTCATGCCTAAAAACTGGGCTTCGACTTTAATCATAATACACTCCTGGAAATTGAAATAAGAACACCGTGAATTCATTGTCCCAGGAAGGGGAAACTTTATTGACACATTCCTGGGGTCAGATACATCACATGATCACACTTACAGAACCACAGGCACATAGACACAGGCAACAGAGCATGCACAATGTCGGCACTAGTACAGTGTATATCCACCTTTCGCAGCAATGCAGGCTGCTATTCTCCCATGGAGACGATCGTAGAGATGCTGGATGTAGTCCTGTGGAACGGCTTGCCATGCCATTTCCACCTGGCGCCTCAGTTGGACCAGCGTTCGTGCTGGACGTGCAGACCGCGTGAGACGACGCTTCATCCAGTCCCAAACATGCTCAATGGGGGACAGATCCGGAGATCTTGCTGGCCAGGGTAGTTGACTTACACCTTCTAGAGCACGTTGGGTGGCACGGGGTACACGCGGACGTGCATTGTCCTGTTGGAACAGCAAGTTCCCTTGCCGGTCTAGGAATGGTAGAACGATGGGTTCGATGACGGTTTGGATGTACCGTGCACTATTCAGTGTCCCCTTGACGATCACCAGTGGTGTACGGCCAGTGTAGGAGATCGCTCCCCACACCATGATGCCGGGTGTTGGCCCTGTGTGCCTCGGTCGTATGCAGTCCTGATTGTGGCGCTCACCTGCACGGCGCCAAACACGCATACGACCATCAATGGCACCAAGGCAGAAGCGACTCTCATCGCTGAAGACGACACGTCTCCATTCGTCCCTCCATTCACGCCTGTCGCGACACCACTGGAGGCGGGCTGCACGATGTTGGGGCGTGAGCGGAAGACGGCCTAACGGTGTGCGGGACCGTAGCCCAGCTTCATGGAGACGGCTGCGAATGGTCCTCGCCGATACCCCAGGAGCAACAGTGTCCCTAATTTGCTGGGAAGTGGCGGTGCGGTCCCCTACGGCACTGCGTAGGATCCTACGGTCTCGGCGTGCATCCGTGCGTCGCTGCGGTCCGGTCCCAGGTCGACGGGCACGTGCACCTTCCGCCGACCACTGGCGACAACATCGATGTACTGTGGAGACCTCACGCCCCACGTGTTGAGCAATTCGGCGGTACGTCCACCCGGCCTCCCGCATGCCCACTATATGCCCTCGCTCAAAGTCCGTCAACTGCACATACGGTTCACGTCCACGCTGTCGCGGCATGCTACCAGTGTTAAAGACTGCGATGGAGCTCCGTATGCCACGGCAAACTGGCTGACACTGACGGTGGCGGTGCACAAATGCTGCGCAGCTAGCGCCATTCGACGGCCAACACCGCGGTTCCTGGTGTGTCCGCTGTGCCGTGCGTGTGATCATTGCTTGTACAGCCCTCTCGCAGTGTCCGGAGCAAGTATGGTGGGTCTGACACACCGGTGTCAATGTGTTCTTTTTTCCATTTCCAGGAGTGTATGTCTTTTCCTCTGCGAGACGCCCATTACCTGAGCGCGTATGGGATGTAAACGACAACGGTGACATATGAAAATTTGGTTCGGTCTGTGGAGCGTGTTTGGGTGCCAAGGCGGTCGAGGTGAACCCTCACGTGAAGCGGAAGATTCGGGTTCGAGACCTGACCCGGGTAGATTTTCATTAATAAAACGTTGTCGGTTTTCCAGCCGCGTCAATTCGAATAAAATGCTCGAGCTTTCGATAGCCATCTCCGCCGTCGAGACCGTAACAGCCCCGGCAGTCAGTGAACTCCTGACGACGATGGCGGCGATGGCCATCGAAAGCTCCAGCATTTTATTCGAATTGACGCGGATGGAAAACCGACAACGTTTTATTCATGTATGCCGTCGCGAAAGACTCCGAGGACACACAGATTTTCATTGTCACCCATGTATCGTCAGCCAAAGTTTACTTACATTCGATAATGCGAATATGATTCTTGTATTTCATACGGCTGTCGATCGCTGCAGTAAGTGTTCCTTCAGACATGCATGCATATGTGAAATACATTGCAAAGTGCATCGCAAGAACACAAGCACAGTGTACTTTAACAGTGCAGTCGTTATTGTAATGAGAAAACGGAGCGCTTTATCTGACGTCCAAATGGCACGATTATCGGATTTCGGGCCAAGGGTGGAAGCATTTCCGAAACGGCTAAGTCTGTAAACTGTTCGCATACGGCCGTGGATTAAGTATATCGTGCATGGTAAAATGGCGCTAACCAAAATCGGCGCCGAGGCAACTGTTATTGATGACAGGGGCGAACGACAGCTGCGGAGAACGGACGAGTAACTATTCAACAACTGACGGCCCAGATGAACCGAGGGGCTACCGGCAGCGTCTCCTCAACGACCTTCACCGCGAATGTTGCTGGGTATGGGCCTTCGCAGCAGCCGCTGGTTTACGTACTCGTGCTGAGTGCTGCCCATCGGCGACGAGGGCTGGAATTTGCACGCCACTACCAAAACCTGATGTCCACTGAGTGGCGACAGCTGGCCTTTTCACATGATTCACGTTTTGTGCTTTATCGGCGAGAAACGTCTGAAAGCAGTCACCCTGCAAGAATTGTCGGAAGGGTCCAGGCCTAAGTAGGGAGTGCTATGGTTTATGGAATGTTCTCCTGCCATTCCTTGGGTGATGTCGTCATTCTCGAAGGCACAGTGGATCAACACAAGTATTCATCTGTCCTTGGGGACCACGTCCACACCTACATTCAGTCTGTTTTTCCTCGGCACGATGGCATCTACCAGCAGTATCCTACAATGAGCCACATAGCTTGCATTATACGTGCGTGGTTCTAAGAGCGCTACGATGAGTTTATAGCTTACCCCTGGCCAACAAAATCCCGGATTTAAACCGAAACGAGAGTCTGTAGAACCACCTCGACCGGGTTACCCGTGCCGTGGGTCCTAAGCCGAGAAACCCAGCGCAGCAGATGACGGCACTGGGGTCGGCATGGCTGCACTGCCTGTCAGTACCTTCCAAAACCTCATTGTCTCTCTCCCTTATTATTCAGGCTTTTGACTGCTCAGATGGTCACATTAATGTGACTGAACAGTGTAGGTAGCTGCATCATCTGCAAAAAGTCTGAGCTTACTATTAATGTTGTCTGCCGGGCTATTAACGTACAGCATGAACAGCAAGAGTCAGAATTCACTTCTCTGGGGCATGCCTGGAGTACTTCTACTTCTGTCGGTGACTCTCCATCCAAAATAACATGCGCGTCCTTCATACCACGCTTCAGTCCAGTTATAAATTTCAGTTGCCAGTACTATCAATAATAAATTACTCCTACTTACATACAGGAGTGGTACAGTGAACTGAAACCTGCCGCGTCTCAGTTCTTCATCCCACTTTTATGAACAGCAGTTCTAGCGATTGTACGGAGATGGTGCTAAGAATACGTAATGATAAAATTAAAAGAAAATTTCCAGGATGGACCGTTAACAACACCCCCGTGTGCTGACCCATCATCAAACATAAATTACGATGAGAAAATGTCAGTTCTGCTAGACGTGAGACTATGACGGGTACTTAACAACTGGGCACGACTATTCCTTTCCATGTCCTGGTCCACTATAATTTCTGCTGTGCATCTCTTGGACTTGCTGTGGGTGGGATACTAAACTCAATCCAATGAAACTTTAACATTTACAAAAAACATCATTTATTCGCGATAGCCAAAAAGTATTGTCTATTAAGAAATGTGCAGAGCGCTGAACTCACATCACTCTTCTATGCCAAATGACTCGTGAATGTAGGAGATCAACGTCGGTTTTATTTCTCGCTATCGGCATTGACAATGCACGACCTAACTCGTTGGCTCGACTCTTTATGATATCATAAAGTCGATTACGTGCCGTCACTTTAAACCTCATATATTTGTTACAGAGTTGGTCACTAACCCTACTAAGTAAATAGAAACGTTAGAGAATAATATATAGACAAGTGAAGTGACTGCCTAAATCCTGTAGGATTTATGATATTGATGAAATCAAATAAACGTTTATTGACTCGTAAGTACGTAGTAGCCTCCTATACACTAATTTCCGGATACAAATGAGAAACAGTTAAACATTAATTTAAATATGTAATGCGAGCGAAGTTCATTTAATTGCATATTAATTCACCAAAAGCAATAGCAAACTGTACATTTTCCTACAGTTGATCGCGACGTAAACTAAAGTCCTAATCCACTGCGAAAACATGTAGCAAGTTCATTACACAGGAATGTAAATCTCAATTGCAGCAATTAATTATAATTCACATCAGCTTCGAATCTTGTAAACAAAATTAAAGTTTATAAAGTCGCGCAAAATCATTCACCGAAACACAGGCAAATAATCGAAGTGCAGTGATTAGTTAGAGTGCATAACTCGCGCTCGCACAATTATTGAAAGCCCAATGAAAAGTTAAACTCGTATTCACAGAAATTATTCCAAGTCCAACGAACAGTTACAGCGTGTAACTCAGGCGGCTAGTCGTCCTCGGCTACATGACGGTATTATACATTTTTGTTACTGGCCATTGGCATAACTAATTAGTCAAAGCATATCAAATAGAATATTCTGGGTACTCAGGCACTAGGAAGATTAAGTAAGCATCTAGGAAACTGGTGCTGAGCATTCACACAAGGCTGGCGCCGGTGGCGACACCTACAACGTGCTGACATGAGGAACGTTTCCAACCGATTTCTCATACACAAACAGCAGTTGACCGGCGTTGCCTGGTGAAACGTTGTTGTGATGCCTCGTGTAAGGAGGAGAAATGCGTACCATCACGTTTTCGACTTTGATAAAGGTCGGATTGTAGCCTATCGCGATTGCGGTTTATCGTATCGCGACATTGCTGCTCACGTTGGTCGAGATCCAATCTGTTAGTAGAATATGGAATCGGTGGGTTCAGGAGGGTAATACGGAACGCCGTGCTGGATCCCAACTGCCTCGTATCACTAGCAGTCGAGATGACAGGCATCTTATTCGCATAGCTGTAACGGATCGTGCAGCCACGTCTCGATCCCTGAGTCAACAGATGGGGACGTTTGCAAGACAACAACCATCTGCACGAACAGTTCGATGACGTTTGCAGCAGCATGGACTTTCAGCTCGGAGACCATGGCTGCGGTTACCCTTGACACTGCATCACAGACTGGAGCGCCTGCGATGGTGTACTCAACGACGAACCCGTGGGCGCGAATGGCAAAACGTAATTTTTTCGGATGAATCCAGGATCTGTTCACAGCATCATGATGGTCGCATCCGTGTTTGGCGACATCGCGGTGAACGCACATTGGAAGCGTGTATTCGTCATCGCCATACTGGCGTATCACCCGGCGTGATGGTATGGGGTTCCATTGGTTACACATCACGGTCACCTCTTGTTCCCATTGACGGCACTTTGAACAGGGGACGTTACATTTCAGATGTGTTACGACCAGTGGCTCTACCCTTCATTCGATCCCTACGAAACCCTACATTTCAGCAGGATAATGCACCACTGCATGTTGCAGGTCCTGTACGGGCCTTTCTGGATACAGAAAATGTTCTACTGCTGCCCTGGCCATCACATTCTCCAGATCTCCCACCAATTGAAAACGTCTGGTCAATAGTCGCGGAGCAACTGGCTATTCACAATTCGCCAGTCACTACTCTTGATGAACTGTGGTATCGTGTTGAAGCTTGCATGGGCAGCTGTACCTGTACACGCCATCCAAGCTCTGTTTGACTCAATGCCCGCTCAGGCGTATCAAGGCCGCTATTACGGCCAGAGGTGGTTGTTCTGGGTACTGATTTCTCAGGATCTATGCACCCAAATTGCGTGAAAATGTAATCACATGTCAGTTGTAGTATAATATATTTTTCCAATGAATACCCGTTTAGCATCGCATTTCTTCTTGGTGTAGCAATTTTAATGGCCAGTAGTGTATATTATTGGCTCATTTGCGTCAACGTTTAAAATACTAGTCTGTAATTCTTTATGATCATGCATGGTTTGGTTCAAAATGGCTCTGAACACTATGGGACTCAACATCTGAGGTCATCAGTCCCCTAGAACTTAGAACTACTTAAATCTAACTAACCTAAGGACATCACACACATCCATGCCCGAGGGAGGATTCGAACCTGCGACCGTAGCAGTCACGCAGTTCCGGACTGATGTGCCTAGAACTGCTCGGCCATGCATGGTTTAAAAAGTGGGTTACAATGGTCAGCTTTTATTCCACTCTTTATACAAACATCAAGAAAAGTTCTGCATCACCCCGATACGTCGTATAGATGAGCTGCTATTATGACTGCTTCTGAACGATTAAATGTCACCCCTGAATTTGTTTGTAAACATTACCTTGATCGGTACACACTGGTAGAACGCAGCATTGGAATGGATTGCAGCATTTCGTTTGAAAGTAAAGCACTAGTGGGCACGCATTACAGCCGTTTATGGAACAGCAGAATGAATATCCAACGTGCCATGAAGGACAGTCGCAGCCAGTGATCATTACGTTACGTATAGAAGTCTTGTCAATCGGGAAAGCTGCTTGACTTGTGCACCGGGGTCAGGTGGATGTGATGCGACATGGAATCGGTTCCAATTGACAGGATGTGTTGAGGACAAGGCGTTCACGATCGACAAGTTCACCGTATGATCGATATCTATGACTTTTGATTCAAAGAAACCGTGGGCTGAGTGCTCCAAAGCTGAAGAGGCTACTGAACGTTATGTATCGCATCAAACTTTTAGGAGACGATTGCACGATTTGGATCTCCATTCACGACGACGACTGTGGCGAGCACCACGCCATACGCCTCAGCACCGTGGACTTCGTTAGGGACAGGCAAGAAACCATACAGAGTGGCACACACAGGATTGACGTCGGGTGTTGTCTATGGTTGAAACTCGGATGTTTTTGTATCCTGATACTCACAGGCAAAGTGTTTGTACACAACCCGGTTCCATCGAACGCTTCCAGCACTTTAGTCTCACCTGTGCTATAGGGCGATGGCGGAGTGATGATTTTGGGTGGCATTACATGGGACGACGTACTCCTATCTTAGTTATTGAGAACAATCTCATTGTTCTACGCTACGGGGACTGGATTCTTCAACCAATAGTGGGGTCGTATCGCCAACATTTTGGTGAGAATTTCATCTTGAGGACGATAACTGGTACGCTTACCGTGCTGTTCTCGTGAACACGTTGCTTAGGTTTCCTACGATGGAGTGGCCTGCCTGCTCCCCGAACGTGAACGCAATCGAACATGAGTGGAATCGATTAAAACGATCTGTTTTTGGACGTCAACAACGACCAAGTACTCTGCGCGACTTACGTAGAATCGCCACGGAAGAGTGAGGCAATTTGGACCAGAGTTGCCCTCATCGATGGTACGGCACGACGGATTCTAGCCTGCATTCGAGGAAGGGAACGCTCCACCACGTATTGGCGTTGCTCAGGAGTGCTGTGAAAAACCACACATGAGAAACAGACAGTTTTATCATTACACAATTGAAAATGAATATATACGCATGCCTCAGAACCAGTGCCATGAATTTCGAAATAAAGGATAGCGCAAAACTTTTGTTGGTGTGTTTATGATCAGATCGATCCAGTGGTTCAGTTGTTATTAATTTTATAATCTGTAGTAATTAAAACAACTGAAACTTTTTAAAATGTGCATTCTAGAATCGTGCACGAAGCTGCGATGAGCTCGTGCACGAAGCTGCGATGTGCTCGTGCCATCGTCGCGATTTCTCTGGTGAAGATGGATTTCCAGTGGCAAGTTTGTCGGGTCTGCATCGCAGGTTTCGTTGAAAACATAATATTCATCTTCCGTATCAACCACTTTAACCACCATTTAGTCGTCTCCACCTTTCAACCGAGTGCGCACACTGCAATCACGGCAAAAACCCTGCATCTGTTACTCAGCCACGAGCACCCAGCACCGCGAACCGGCTTCTGCTCGAGTCACGTCTCTACGTCTGCATCTCTACACTGCAAGCCACGAGCGGTGTGTGGTGGAGGGTACATAGTGTACTAGTATCGTTCCTCCGCTTCTAAACGTTCCCCAGACGGTATGCAGAAGAAAGACTAGCGGTACTGTAAGTAGGCTGTTTAAGTTTTTATGTTGGTAACGCCACGTAGCGCTCTGTATGAAAATCCCTAACTGTACTGTGTGCAGTCTGTGGCTGGTTGGACTCGTTGTTGGAATATTCGCTTGTGTAGTGTTGGGCAGTTAGACGTGAACAGCGCGTAGCGTTGCGCAGTTGGAGGTGAGCCGCCAGCATTGGTGGATGTGGGGAGAGAGATGGCAGAGTTTTGAGAACGGACGATCTGGACGTGCGTCCGTCAGAAAAAGGAAATTTGTAAGACTGGATGTCATGAACTGATACATATATTATGACTTTGAGCACTATTAAGGTAAATACATTGTTTATTCTCTATCAAAAATCTTTCATTTGCTAACTATGCCTATCAGTAGTTAGTGCCTTCAGTAGTTAGAATCTTTCATTTAGCTGGCAGTATTGGCGCACGCTGTATTGCAGTAGTTCGAGTAACGAAGATTTTTGTGAGGTAAGTGATTCATGAAAGGTATAGATTATTGTTAGTCAGGGCCATTCTTTTTTTTAAGTGTCAGTTTAGTTATGATCAGAATAAGTAAAGAGAGGTAAGAGGTTTATCAGCACAGTCATTTATAATTTTTCTAAGGGGACGTTTCAGTACCTCTCCATGTGGGCCCAGATTTCTCTAATTCTAGCATTGCGTTCGTTACGTGTGATAACTGTTAGAGGACTCATTTAGGAACGAGCGCTCTAGGAGTGTTGTAAAGTTCTCTTTGATGTACAACTTGATTCTTGTAACATCTCCCACTGCAGTTTGCTGAGCGTTTCCGTCATACTCTCATGTTGATTAAACAAAGGCGTAACGAACTGTGCGTCTACCTCCACAGCTAAGTGATCAGCACATCTGATTGCCATGTGGATAACACGTTGCAGCGTGGTGATATGCAACGACACTTAGGAAGCGGTCAGATTTGTCTGAGTGGCTGTTGTCGGCTGCTGCGGCATCGGCCGTTCTCCACTAGCCTAGGCTCACGCAGACCCTCTGCAGATCGTTTACTTTACACACTTACTTCTCGTGCTTTGGTACTGTGACAGGGATTTCACGCGTAAACTGAGAAGAGTGTTATTGTAAAAAATGATGTAGACCGAAGTTCTACGCAAGTTTATTAAGTCTGACTAACAGTGAATTTTTGGAGTTCATGATTTATCAGCAAAGGTTCAAGATCAAACGTAAATAACTTATACAGAAATCTCAGATATTTTCTGTGGGTAGTAAAACTTTCTTACAGAGGTCAAAAATTTTGCGTGGCATGCTGTACAATCGTATCCGTGAACTTTCAAAGTTCAAAAGTAATGATTTGGATAAGATAACTTAGCGAGTCTTCTAAACCGTTAAATACCGAGTATCTTTACGGACCATTCATTAACCGATAAGAATAACGGTTCTTGCGGTGTCAGGTCTGAGTGAAAACCTTGACGTGGCTACTAGAGAGAGATCGTGACAACGTTTAGTGTTTGTGGAACTGTACGCTGGGACAGGATTGCTAGCGAAATGCGTGTACAAAAACGTGACAATAGAGAACAGAATTTCTTAGCAAGGACTTTCCTTCTTTTAGTACTTCTTTTACTGGGCCTGATCGAGGAGTGCATTAATGGACGTACAGCTCTTGCTTGAATCTTTTCTACCTCTTCCTTGATCCATCTTGGCAAGGATCCCACACTAACGGAAAGTACTCAAGAATTGATCGAACGATAATCTTTCAAGCCATCTCTATTGTATGTCAGTTATATGTCCTTAGGATCCTTATAATAAATCTGAGCGTGGTATCTGCCTTAACCACGGTAAGCTTTATGTTGTCTTTCTAACTTATATCCATCCACAGTATTGAATGCTTGAAGAATGGAATGAGACTGATGCCACTGAATTTTCACCGACCACTCAGCCAAACGCTAATGAGCCTTTTCGTCTCTATAAGCGCCGTACGTAGCAGTTATCTAAGACGGCTTGCTGGAAAGTAATGCCTCCGAATTTGTATGCAAACACTCTTAAAACTTTTTAAAGGAAACAAATTTTACTAACATTCTACGTCTTTATCCTTCATGTCTACATATTTACTTGTCAACAGTCACCCTGGTGACGAACACATTTCTCCCAACGAGAGACAATTTTGTTGATACCGCCACTGTAGAATGTCCCAGTTGTCTGTCAGAGGTACAACCTCAACTCTTCTCGCACCACTTCATCGCTATCAAAGGAAAGTCCTCGGAGGTGTTCTTAAAGTTTTGGAAACAGATGAAAATCTTATAGGGGTAAGTTGGGACTGTATGGAGTACGATCGATGATAGCGAACCCAGAGCGTCTGATTGTTGCAGAAGTCGCAACGCTCGTCTCTGTGGTCTGGCGTTGTCATGCTGAAGGACAGGGCGCTCCATGTGTGGACCAACTTTTCCAATTCGTGCATTCAGTTTTCTGAGGGTCTCTCACGCTCCGACGTAGTTAGCTAAACGTCGCTTCGTTACACGCTACAATTCGGAGCCTTGTAGCGACAGGGGGTTGCAACTTGTGTCAGCGAAGCGGCAAAGTCGACCAAGTAATATGCATTACATCCGGTACCTCAACCGATACTGAGAACAAAATAAAGAATTCGGAGGAGTTACTTTTTATCACTCCCTTGTTCGTTTCGAATTTGTGCAGCAGACGCTGATCATCTGACTTGAAATTCAGTAAAAAATGCGATCTAGCGAGACGATTGATTGAAGGCTTCCCCTGTAACACGCACGGACGTCGGCTTAGATACAGAAATAGATCTGGCACGCACTTTTAGGTTAATTCTCAGCCATTATAATGTATTCATTTGTAGAATATACTCTCATTTGGAATATCGAGAATCAGTATTTGCAGCAAAACTGGGAAACGGCGGGCCATTTCGTTGGCTCACAACAGTGTGAGCTAAGTGGCTGAAGGGCTCCGGCTTATTATCCCGTTGAGCCGAAGACGTTGCACAACACGTTACCTAGCGTAATCCCGCGGGATAAGGAGTTCTCATTTGGGAGAATGAGGCCGGTTCAGTTGTCTGTAGGCGAGTAGCATTTAATTAGCTGCAGTGGCCTGCGCGCGCCGAATCCCGGCCAAAGCTCCCTACAAGCGCGACGACACCGTCCCAACAAATCCGGCCGGCTTGCCCACCAACTCTAATTGATTTAATTACATTGTGTTAATTAGGAAGGCTGTTTGCGTATTGAGAGGCTCTTCTCCTCCAGAATGCGTAGTGTTTAGTGCACCAAATGGTCGATTACGTAATGCCCGAGAATGTGCTGTTTACTGGGGCAAGAAGAGCCATTGAAACAGATGAACGGGATTACAGTCCCCAATTAATGACGATTCATTAATTGACCCCTCCTCTATCGTAAGTCTTATAATTCTGATTCCTCCTGTAGTAGTAGATGCGGAAGCGTGTCAGCTGTGTACTCTTTACGACAATCGTAGGAAGCTGATAGAAGAAAGGCAGACCAGAATTTTGTTTTAACACCTTTAAATGCACAGCCTGTACTTTTTGCTATATAAAAACTTCTACCAGACTTTATTTCCTCCATGTTATCGCTCTCGCTCTAGCTTTTTTTTGTATATAAAATAAAACCTCAATGCCGTTTTTTCAACTCATTCTTTGGTTATAAATTTGTTTGTTTGATCCTTTTCAGATTGTTTCATTGTCAGCGGAACGTTAAAACGTTATTTGTGTCTCGCTCGTTCCTCTTATACGAGTGTTAGAACTTAAATAGTGGTAACTATTTATTCACAACAGATATAAAAAGAGTTACATGTTTGCACCTGTTACTGTCCTTCAAAGTAGTCACCAGCGTTGTGTAGAACCCGTTGCCAGCGATGTGGAAGGCGTGATATACCGTTAGCAGATCCAGTTCTGTTGATGGTGCGTAACATTGCAGAGCGATATGAAGTGGGACAAGCATGTAATGGCAGTTGTAGGGAAGTTGGATAGTCGTCTTCGGTTCATTGGTAGATTTTTGGGAAGATGTGGTTCGTCTGCAAAGGAGACCGCTTATAAAACACTAATACGACCTATTCTTGAGTACTGCTCGAGCATTTGGGATCCTTTTCAGGTCGGATTCAGGGAGGACATAGAAGCAATTCAGAGGTTGGCTGCTAGATTTGTTACTGGTAGGTTTGATCATCACGCGAGTGTTACGGAAATGCTTCAGGAACTCGGGTGGGAGTCTCTGGAGGAAAGGAGGCGTTCTTTTCGTGAATCGCTACTGACAAGGGAACCTCCCCATCGCACCCCTCTCAGATTTAGTTATAGGTTGGCACATTCGATAGGCCTTGAAAAACTAAACACAGATCAATCGAGAAAACAGGAAGAGGTTGTGTGGAACTATGAAAAAATAAGCAAAATTTACAAACTGAGTAGTCGATGTGCAAGATAAGCAACATCAAGGATAGCGCGAGCTCAGGAGCGCCGTGGTTAGCGTGAGCAGCTGTGGAATGAGAGGTCCGTGGTTCAAGTCTTTCCTCGGGTGAAAATTTTTACTTACTTTATTTTCGCAAAGTTATGATCTGTCCGTTCGTTCATTGACGTCTCTGTTCACTGTAATAAGTTTAGTGTCTGCGTTTTGCGACCACACCGCAAAACAGTGCGATTAGTAGACAAAAGGACGTGCCTCTCCAATGGGAACCGAAAACATTTGATCGCAAGGTCATAGGTCAACCGATTCCTCCACAGGAAAACACGTCTGATATATTCTATACGACACTGGCGACGGCATGTGCGTCATATGACAAGAATATGTTGTCGACTCACCTAACTTGTACACTTGGCGAATGGGTAAAAAGATTCTTCTACCTTGCCCGATTTAGGTTTTCTTGTGGATGTGATAATCACTCCCAAAAAAGTGATGAGAACATAAGCGTTTGTCACATGATGAAAACATAAGCGTTTGTCACATAAACTGAAAATTAAAAAGTTAAACTTTTCACCCTAGGGTAGTCTTGAACCAAGGACCTCTCGTTCCGCAGCTGCTGACGCTAACCACGAGACCACGGCACCCCTGAGCTTGTTCTTTCATTTTTGTTGCCTATCTTGCGCATAGACTACTCAGTTTGTATATTTTGCTTATTTTTTCATAGTTCCACACAACTTCTTCCTGTTTTCTCGATTGATCTGTGTTCAGTTTTTCAAGGCCTATCCACTGTGCCAACTTATAACTAAATCTGAGGGGGGTGCGATGGGGAGGTTCCCTTGTGAGGAAATTTAGAGAACCAGCATTTGAGGCTGACTGCAGTACAATTTAACTGCCGCCAACTTATATTTCGCGGAAAGACCACAAAGATAAGATAAGAGAGATTAGGGCTCGTACAGAGGCATATAGGCAGTCATTTTTCCCTAGTTCTGTTTGGGAAGGAACAGGAACAGAAGATGCTAGTTGTGGTACGAGGTACCCTCCGCCACGCACCGTGTGGTGGATTGCGGAGTATGTATGTAGATGTAGATGTAGAATGGAGCGGACTACTGCCTGTCGAATCACTGGAATTGTACAAATGTTCAAATGTGTGTGAAATCTTATGGGACTTAATTGCTAAGGTCATCAGTCCCTAAGCCTACACCCTACTTAACCTAAATTATCCTAAGGACAAACACACACACCCATGCCCGAGGGAGGACTCGAACCTCCGCCGGGACCAGCCGCAGCGCCTAAGACCGCTCGGCTAATCCCCGCGGCATGGAACGGTTCTGAAGCGAGTGCCACGAAGTGGTTCCTTCACCTTCGGAATCAAATCAAAGTCACAAGGACTTAGGTCCTGGGAGTAACGTGTATGGTACTTCCCAGTCCCATCGACCGAACAGAGCAGCCACAGCTTGCGGCGTATGCGCCCGCGCATTGTCGTGCAAAATGATGGGTTGGTTGCGCAGAAGGTGTCGCCGCTTCATTCGCAAATCTGGTCGGAAGTGATGCTCCAAAAACGAACAGTAATACTGTGCATTGACGGTCTGCCGTGGAGGAACGTAATGCGTTAGGATAACACCATCACAGTCGTACACGAGAATCGCCATAACCTTCACCATACTGGGGCTCTGACGTACTTTCGACTTTCGTCACGACCCATGACGCCATTCGTTGGATTGGCGTTTCAGTTTTGGCTCGTACGATGTGGCCCATGCCTCCTCTAGTGTTACGATACGGAGTAAGAAAGCCTCTCCTTCGCGCTCACAGCGCTCCAAGTGCGTCTGAGCAGCGTCGTAACGCATCCATTTCTGCATTTACGTCAAGTCATGCGGAACCCATCGTGATGAAGTTTTTCGCATGCCCAGGTGTTCCTTCAGGATGCGAAGCACAGTCCTATGCGCTAATCCGGTTTCGTGTGCGAGCTCACGAATCGCATGGCGTCGATCACTGTCCACTAACGCGGCAACAGCACGCACTTCTTCTTCAGAGACGCTAGGATGACCTGCCCGATGCATGACTGCCACAGTTTGGCGACCATCAAAAATGGTTCAAATGGCTCTGAGCACTATGGGACTTTGCATCCGAGGTCATCAGTCCCCTAGAACTTGGAACTACTTAAACCTAACTAACCTAAGGATATCACACACATCCATGCCCGAGGCAAGATTCGAACCTGCGACCGTAGCGGTCGCGCGGTTCCAGGCTGAAGCGCCTAGAACCGCTCGGCCACACCGGCTGGCTGCCGACCATCGTTGAAGGCTTTTACCCACCACGTGCCACTGTTCTGTACGGCAATGCCGTTTCCCCGCACGCGTCTTGAAGACCTTGATGACAGGTAGGCATGTCAACAACGTGTGCTATCAGCGACAATAGTAGATTTCATTGTATAGTGTCTCCACAGCAGTGTTGCCGCTATTTAAGTTCCAACCTACGTAAAAGCAAGTTCCTTCCTATGCAGCTATCAATTCTAGCACTGATCACGGCATCCCTATCTACATTCTATTTAGTCTACTAGCTGACCATTTTGGCATATCGTGGTAGGTATTAGTTTTATTTTATGTTCGAGATTAGATAAGAATTCATGCTTGCAAGGTCAACAGTGTCCAACGTGTTTCCATATGCGTAAGCCACCGCAGACGCCAACCACTGGTGTTTCATTAACGGAGGTCACGTCGCCTCCGTAGAGATACACTATGTGACCAAAAGTATCCGGGCACTTGACTGAAAATCACTTACAAGTTCGTAGCGCCCTCTACCGGTAGTGCTGGAATTCAATATGGTGTTGGCCCACCCTTAGCCTTGATGACAGCTTCCACTCTCGCAGGCATACGTTCAATCAGGTGCTGGAAGATTTCTTGGGGAATGGCAGCCCATTCTTCACGGAATGCTGCACTGAGGAGAGGTATCTATTGCGGTCGGTGAGGCCTGGCACGAAGCTGGCGTTCCAAAACATCCTGAAGGTGTTCTATAGGATTCAGGTCAGGACTTTGTGCAGGCCAGTCCATTACAGGGATGTTATTGTCGTGTAACTACTCCGCCACAAGTCGTGCATTATGAACAGGTGCTCTTAAACAGTGGGAAGCAAGAAGGTGCTTAAAACATCGATGTAGGCCTGTGCAAAACAACAAGGGGTGCAAGCTCCCTTCATGAAAAACACGACTACACCATAAAACCACCGCCTCAGAATTTTCCTATTGGCACTACACACGCTAGCAGATGACGTTCACCGGGCATTCGCCATACCCACACGCTGCCATCGGATCGCCACACTGTGTACTGTGATTCTTCACTCCACACAACGTTTTTCCACTGTCCAATCGTCCAATGTTTACGTTCCTTACACCAAGCGAGGCGTCGTTTGCCATTTGCCGGCGTGACGCGTGACCTATGAGCAGCCGCTCGACCATGAAATCCAAGTTTTCTCACCTCCCGCCTAACTGTCATAGTACTTGCAGTGGATGCTGATGCAGTTTGGAATTACTGTGTGATGGTCTGGATATATGTCTGCCTATTACGACTTACCAACTTCTTCAACTGTCGGCGATCTCTGTCAGTCAACAGACGAGGTCGGTCTCTACACTTTTGTGGTTTACGTGTCCCTCCACGTTTCCACTTCACTATCACATCGGAAACAGTGGACCTAGGGATGTTTAGGAGTGTGGAAATCTCGCGTACAGACGTGTGACACAAGTGACATCCAGTCACCTAACCACGTTCGAAGTCCGAGAGTTCCGCGGAGCGACCCATTCTGCTCTCTCACGATGTTTAATGACTACTGAGGTCGCAGATATAGCGTACCTGACCGTAGGTGGCAGCACAATGCACCTAATATGAAAAACGTATGTTTTTGGTGGTGTCCGTATACTTTTCATTATATAGTTTATATGGGGTGATCGATGGTCTCTGTGAGTCAAATTTCCGCCGATTTATTTGTGGAACGTGTAGTACCCATTGCTTCCGTGTAAAGACAAACGCACCACCTAGGCTTCAATAGCCGACGACTGTCTAGTGTCCGTTTGACGACATCTCGACACAGAGCTCAACGAATGGCATAGGCACGGAATTATTGTCACTGGGCCATAGAACAGCGCCGTCCAATGAAGCCCAGTTTCAGCTGTATCGAGCTACTGTGGCTTATGTCCCACGAAGCCATGGATCCAGCTTGTCAATAAGATTGTGTCCAGGCAGGAGTTGGCTAGGTTCGTATTGAGAGTGAGTAGTGTGGTGTACCAGATTACGTTAAGCAAGAAGTTCACAATCTCAAAAAATGAAAACTATGCCAAATTCGTTTGCTGTAATGTAATATCTACTAGCGGAGTACCTAGCGGTGCTCTGGTGTGTATTTATTCCAGTGTTCTATTAGTCTGTCTCTTCCTTCCCCTCCTCCTGAACATCTCCTGCTCGCCCCCCCCCCCCCCCCCCCCGCCCCGCCCGCTCCCCGTCTCTGTCAATATCCCGGCGGTACCTCTCTCTTTCTGACCATTGGCTCCTCCCCCCTCTCTGTCCATCTCCTCTGTCTCCCTCTAAATCCATCACCCCCTTCCCCTCTCTTTCCTCATCTGCTCCTCCCCCCCTCTCCCTGTCCATCTCCTCCTCCTCCTCCTCTCGCTGTTTATCTACTCCTCCTTCTTCTGTTCATCTCCTTCTCTTTCCTCTCTTCGACTATCTCCTCTCCCCTTTCTCTGTCCATCTTCGCCGCTCCCCTCTTTCTGGCCATTATCCCTTCCAATTCCCTTCCTCCCCCTTATCTGCTTCCACCTCGTGTTTTCCCCTCACTCTATGTCTATCTCCTCCTCCACCCTTCTCTCTCCACGATAGAAGGCTGGTGTTCCTTACACCCACAGTATTTCATTCCAGGTCTTAACTAATATGTTTTCCATATTTGATTGAAATCGTAGCAAGGGTTTAGGATAACCTTCCAAATTTAATTGAAATCGTTCCAGGGCTTTAGGATAAGCTTTTTACCCATGGCTTTGCCCTTATACGCGCATTTCAAATATTTCACTCGTATTTGTATCAACTCTGGCTGAAATCGGTCCAGTGGCTTAGAAGGAGATGTGGAACATACATACATACATTTACATACGTGCATCCTCTTTTTTAATACATATGGATTTACGTTCCAGACGCGTTTAGACTTTTGTGTTATAGACATCATCAATGAATTTTTTAGCTACTATTTGTCTTGTACCAAAATCTGCATTTTTTCTTATCTAGTAATAGATTAGTTGAAGTTGCACCCATTAAGCTATGACCAGATCAGGGAAACGCACATTTTGGCAATCCGCCGAAGACGCCTGTAATGTTAAAGGTGAAACACTTCTGTAACGTAAAGAAATAATAAACTGCAGCGCGAGAAACGAGTTTTGAAGCTATAAAATGAAAGGCTATGTCGTCTTACCCAAAACAGTAAGAGGATGACGAAACCAGACAGAAACTTTTATTGGGTGGATATCGCACGTTATCATTTAAGATGTCGGATTCTACAATGAGTGAGACAGAGATAGTTTCACAAGCATACCAAGCTTTTGAAATGCTTGTATAGTTCGAGAGATGAATCAGAAACAAAGATAGCTAATAGCGAAAATATCCGAATCACAGAAGTGTTGTCAGACGATGTGTATAACCCCATATGAAATAAGATGAAAGGAAATACGCCTGAAAGAGAAGGTGTCCTATGGAAATATTTACGGGATGTCTCCAGATGAAGATGATTCTTCAAAACTAGAAAAACGCTACATTTGTTCGAATCCACATGAACGAAGCCAGGCAAGCCATAAGAACTATAGAAAAATGAGCCACAACTCCGTAATGTACAATATATTCACTAAAATTATCTCTATTAATATAGGTAAATACCAAGCAAAGGAAAGAGGTGATTTAAGAAGTGAATGTAGCACAGGAGACAACTTGCAAGTCGGAAGTGAATTTATAATACCAAGTAATGAGTACAAATTGACATTTTGTCTGGGATTGACACATTTTCAGAAATATTTTGACCCAGTTTCACCAAAATATACGTTAACGTCCCTTGAGAAAAAAAGCATTGATTCAACCTGTTTCTGTATAGTGAAGACCATGTACATCAATGTTATTGCTTCTAATGGGCATTCTGAGGATAGTGGAAAATGCAGTATTGAAATAGGACTGAGTTGAGAAATTCCATATCATCGAAACTATTTTCAGCAACAATAAAGTAATCTTTCAAATGCTAATACTTAAAAAAAGTAAGAAGGAATACTTTCCTTTCGCTGACAACATTGTATTGCTTAACGCTTCTGTGAATGAACGTCGACAATTGATATAATAATTTAAGGGAGAAAGTTTGAAAGTGAACCTGAATATCAATTACAACAAGACTAGAATAAAGTACAATCAACACACTTAAAACAAAATAGCACAGATTAACAAGGAACTAATAAAAGCTCTTGATGAGTTTTTTTGTCTCATGATTAAAGACAAGGAGTGAATGGGCCACAAAAGAAAGAACGAGTAACATGATCTGGGATGCTTTTTGTATAATGAATGAACTTAAAGAAATATATTGCAAGTGTGTCTGATCAAATTAAATGTCGTCTCCAATACAATGGTTTCGATGTGTCTGCAATCAGTATGTATTATTAGTTTTAACATTAGCCTGTGAGACATGTACTTTTAAAGCAATAATCATTCAAGTACTGAATGTAACTCAACGAAGAATGGAGTGCTTGGTTAGAATAACTTGGAGAGACAAAATAAGAAACAAACAAATCATTAACAGAATACTGGAGAGGGAGAATTAATTATGGCCGCAATGAAAATGAAATGAAGGTGCGCTGGACATGTAGCAGGCGAATCGATGGAAGATGGACTGAATTCAGGTGCATAAGAAAATACTGACACAGCTATCCAAGATTAGTAGGGTGAGTGGCTTAAGAAACCGCGATGGAGAAAAATTAGCAAGTAACGCTGAAGACCACATTCATGAAAAAGTCTAGAGGAGGCATTTATTTAGCAGTGGCTGATCAAGACGATTTTTCAGATTGTGCCATATCACTAGTGATATGCCCTTAGTCACGAGATAATTCCTTCTCGAAACTACGAATGCTGAGTAATATGACTCTCTTTTTTACACTTAGGTACTAAATAAAACAGTATCTGAGACATCCTAACGAAAGAAACCCATCTGCCGGATCTGTACTGGAACCCAGAACCCAGCATTTCCCGCGAAATGTTCTTGCCTACTGAGATAATCAGGCACGACACACAGGTTCAGTTCTGCCGGAAGATCTTTCTCACCTTCCAAACAGCGTAGAAGCTTTCCTACAAACCTTGCGGGGCTCCTACACCTTGAAGGAAAGGTACGGTAGACAAATAGCCTACTGACAACTTAGGGAACTGTTTCCAGGATTACTATTTCACTTAGAAGCGGAGTGTATATGATCTGTGTTCGAGTCTAAGCAGGCACACAGTTTAAAACAGCGCACAATTAGATTCACAATGAAATATTCATTCCGCGGTTAGTAGCTGTTCCTTCAAACGCACAAAAAAGTTCTTTCGAAATATTTTAGACTGATCACAAAAATTTTCAGTTAAAGAGTCAGATGAGAAAAAGATGGAAGTACAGAGTAGCGCTACTCTGTACTTTGATGTCTTTATCATCCGACTCTTGCGTATGATCTGTACTTTACATACGGCACATTGCCAGTTAACTATATTACGCAGCTTCTCTAGTTTGTAGTTTTGGAATTCATTGCCCTGTCATTTTTATGGTTTTAAAATTAGTTGGACTTAGGCACAATCTTCTTGGATTTTATTCCTGAATTATACCAATTACGTAGGATTTGCCTCCTACAAACATGTTGCTAGTCATAGATGTAATGCAGATCTCTGCCTTGTAACTTTAAGGGGCTCCGGAAAGGCTCAAAATCATGAAAAGTTCAATCTTTACTTTTTTGCGTTTTCTGAATCTGCAGACTATTACCTTTTAATAGATATATAATTTATTCAATTCCGAAGACTACAACTATTATTAAATTTTTTTTTAAATGTGTTCTACATGGGCGTGACCCACTGTGGCGCTGTTAAACTGCTGTCAAATGGTGTTATTATTAACGTCCGTGTTCATCAGGTACATTTTAGTGATGTGAGCTAAAGTATGTGTTGTGGCTAACCTGTGATGGTTCAATATATGTCGCTGGTGTGATTGTCGATTGTTTCATGTTTATTTACTCTGTCGTTATCTCGAAAATATTCGTAATTAATTCTGTTTCTTGAGTCTCTGTTTTGCTGAAGTATAATAATGAGTAAAAGTAAAGTTATTAGAAATCCTCTGAAGGCTTTTAAGAAAAGGAGAAATGTTGGAAAGCCAAAGGTATGTGTTATTACTGTAAACAATAAAGACGATAACCAAGTGAGTGAACCTAACCTCTCAAGTACACCTGCCCATAGCAGTCAAAGTGGGAAAGAAAATACTTCACAGAAGAAGCTTGGTTCAATGAGTGAAAACTATGAATGTTTTATGGGCGAATCGGATGTGAATGAAATATTTGATATGTCGGTTCTCAAAGGAATTTTTTCAAACTGTGTAAGATGTATTCATTGTAGTGAAGTTGGTCTGGAACTCTCCATAATAAAGCACGTAGGACTTGCTAGTGAAATACAACTGAAATGTGATAAGTGTTCATACATGACCACCTTTTGGAACAGTGTTGCAGTAACTGCAACTGAAGAAAATGGTAGCAAAATCTACGAACACAACAACGAGCGATGCTTGCTTTAGACAAGGAACGCCTTCGGGCTGCAGACAGGGCTGTAAAGAGTCTAGAAATACAAGCAAGAGTAAAAAGGAGGAGGAACAAGAGGAAGCTGGAGGAGGAGTTTGCAGAGGATGAAGATAATCCATCCTATGGACCTGGAATGCACTAAAAAGTTAATCCAATCTTTGTCGCTCGATTCCCAAAACTTTTATTTTCTCATACTAATTACATGTTTTCTAAGGATCTTCCAAACATATTTGTTTCAAACTTTCAGTAAATGTTACACAGTACCTTCTGTATAATTTAACACAGCCTTTTTCCAAAAAACTGTATATTTTTGAATATATAAATAAAAAATTGCAAAAAAATGTTGTGAATTTTCATTACAATTGAAAAAAATCATCTTTAATAACTGAACTAAAATTTTGTAAAATCCCTGTGTTAAGTTGAAGCCCATATTCCAATAAATAATCTGTAAAAAGTTCAACTTCCTACCTCAAATACTTTGTGAGGAAAGATGTAATTTATAAGCGTTATTTTAACGTGGCAAGTATAGGGCGTTCCGGAGCCCCTTAATGTTATGTCATTGTTATCTTTTTAATTTTGAAATTAATTTGGACATAGAAATAAGCTGTTAAAGGTTTCTGGTCTAACTCTTTCGACAGGTCTACAACCTGAATTTCTCGTGGTGATGTTTTTAAAGGACTTACTGTTATTGTCTTGGTGTCTACGAATGCATGTTATTCTACGACTGTAGCTAATGAAGCTTTTGACTGTATATTCACCACGTTTTCACATCTTGAACGGTTTGATTTGTCAAATGTTCACTTTTGCTTTAGGAATTGGCTCTCTATTATATTTTTGCTTAGCTTTTTTGCAGTGTTTTTGTATTCTGCTTAACTGGACATAATTTTCTTACGGTACGTTTCCTCCATATGTTACAGATCTGAATATGGTTGCAGATAGCAACCGAAACTAGTTATTGTACTTTAACTGTGATAGGAAAATTGTGGTTTAGGCATTAAAATATTGTTTTACTTAGAAAAAATCGTTTAATAAACACATCACCACCACCCTCTCCTCACTGACAGTGTTAAACTTCACTGATGTTCTAGGCTACAGAGCGATCTAACAATCCGCATTGTCAATCGACATTGTCTTTAACACTTCAGCCATTCTCCCAGAATACAGTTAATGATGCCAGATGTTAGGTGGCCCACGTCGTTGGTGCCGACAAGAGAGTTTAGATGCTTCCGGGACGGCCTCTACCATCTGGAGTACGGTTCCCCCTCGGATTCACAGCGGATAGTCATTTCATTCATTTCCTTCTTGTGGCACCACTTCCGCAGGTCTGTTGTGGAAAGATCAGCTTCCCATCATCTCAACTCTTCCAAAAATAGACTAATGAATGTGCATAAGTGACTGCAATCATGTAACTTATTACCTCCTTCCACTACTTTGTTTTCTCTCTCTATCTCGGTCTGTACCTAACGAGTTGGAACAGCATCTAGAACACTGTTCTTGTGCCCGGACTTAAGCCCCTGTCGAGCCACTCTCACACAAGTTTTCTCAATTTCTCGCTGCGACAGTTCACCTCAAAAGAACTCACGGCCAAACCTCTGTCCTACACTTGTCCAATATGAGCTTACGCAGCATATCCATTTTTAGTTATTACGAAATGAAGGAAGCTGTGGAGATAATCGGTGCTTGGGAAAAGATTATTTACTTATTTGTTTATTCTAAATAAAAGTAATTCTACAATGGATCATATTTTCTGTCTACAGTTATATTTCTGCATTCACTGTAGCAAAAATAACAACGACACAATGGTTAAAATAAAGAAAAATATCACTGTAATTATTTTTATACTGGAACTTCCTGGCAGATTAGTAATGTGTGCCGGACCAGCACATACTTTTAATATGACATAAAGTTTCAAACCGGGGCAAACTTCATTGCAAAGTGGACGAGTCATTCCGGATACTTCTAGTTTTACCACCGTCACTATTGCAACTACTACTATTTCTATCTTTGTCTACCTAGTTCATTATTATTTGTGTTTCTATTGTTTTGGATAATCGCAGAAAACTGCATATCCACATAATGTGTGTAGCGTGTATTAAACAGGGGACCTAGCCTTCAGTGGTTCACAACCCCACAACAGGCCACAGCAGTCCATCCACTTCACCTCCCCCCCTCCCCCCCCCCCCACACCGAACCAGGGTGCTTGTGCGGTTAGGCCCCCAGTGGACCTCCCCCCCCCCCCCTCCCCTCCCCCCAATCCTGCTGTATTCGTGACGTAGTTGGAAACGGTTGATTCATCTCGGTTCTTGTACAAACGTCCGTACTAAAAGCTGACTTATTGCTTTCTTACAAGCAGTAATATATGCAACAGAGCTACAAGTCGACATAGTCCGGTCATGTACCGATTTCATTAGTGATCTGTTGTCCCTTACGGAATAACTTCTTACTATGTGGAAAGGTGGAAAGATCTCCGCAAATCGATCTGTTCCCAGTGGATATGGGGTCACCTCGACATAATGGGCAACGAACTTGCTAGTCAGCTTGCCAAGACTAGGTAACAAATCACACCCATTTTAATATCCTTTCAGCAAAGTGACTAATAACGACTGCCTGCAGCTAAGACAAAGGGAGGCTATAAGGTAGATATTCATTTCAAAGGAACCTGGTACCAACCCATCCAAGAGCCTACATCTTAATTCTGGTCTCAGGCAGAACATGGCTGTCAACATCAATGGTTTAAGAGTAGATCACATATATATCAACAAAATGAAAAACCTTTTAAAGTTAACACCCTCTTCGAATTACTATTAGTTTGCAGTTGAAGAGGGCGTCGTGCATTTTTTTAGTTGAATGTGTAAGATATAACAACGGGAAACAGCACATGATGTTATTAAAATCGTTGATTAATTCTTAATCCGGTTATTTCTAAGTTCTTTGACAAATCAAGTTATAAATGAATATGCATGGCCAGTAGAATTTTTTTAAAGAAATTTTACTGTTAACAAGTTTGTTTGCGTGGCCATCATCCGCAGCAAGCGCAGAAATATTCGTTTTGTAAAGAAAAATCTCCCATTTTCTTCCTGCAATGTATTTTATTTGTTCCGGACACGTTTCACCTTCTACGTTAATAAATCTTCATTGGAATCTAGGATGATACAGTTTTGCTTTGATATGCGACATTTGTAGATTATAAGATAGTAATGTCTTATTTTTTACGTAAAATGCGATTACTTAGAGTTATTCGAGTTTTATTGGCATTTGCGTTTCCTCACAGCTGGTCATATGCTGGAAGTCGCTCTGTAACTTCAGTTACGGAACATAAACACATTTTTACGTTACGAACTTTTCCTTCACAATTCTCATGTTCTTTGCGCTAATTGCTGTTGAGCACTATTGTTCCTCTGTCACTCTCTGTACATATTTTACCGGAAACTCTGGTTTAAACTACTGTGTGTTCCCTTTATGTGTATTCCTATTTGGTTTGTTTATGTATACGTTGCCAGCCTAGTATATGCTGAAAACTAATATCTGTTCATTTTTTTCCTCCTTATATATTTATATATATATATATATATATATATATATATATATATATATATGTGTGTGTGTGTGTGTGTGTGTGTGTGTGTGTTTGTGTTTCTGGAAGAGACAGAGAGAGAGAGAGAGCGCTGTGGGGAGGGGGGGGGGGGAGGGTTAGTAAGGGCGAGTAGTAGAAAGTTGATTGTGATGTTAGAAGCTGTCAGAGAGTGTTTGGAAGTTATGGTGTTCAGCTGATTTGAGTTTTGGTTTAAATGTTTTGTGGAGGGCCGGCCGAAGTGGCCGTGTGGTTAAAGGCGCTGCAGTCTGGAACCGCAGGACCGCTACGGTCGCAGGTTCGAATCCTGCCTCGGGCATGGATGTTTGTGATGTCCTTAGGTTAGTTAGGTTTAACTAGTTCTAAGTTCTAGTGGACTAATGACCTCAGCAGTTGAGTCCCATAGTGCTCAGAGCCATTTGAACCATTTTTTTGTGGAGGAGTGCATGGAAAAGTTACAAAACTAGCTTTGCTGTTAATTTAAGTTTTTACTTTATTTAATTTGATTAGTTTCTGGTAAATGTTTAGTTTTGAATGGCCCAATTTTCACTGTCTTCATATTCAGGGGAACAAAGTGTATAAATCTTAATTTAATGTTTTTGCAGATGCTCATGTCCTGTGTACGAAGTAACTAGAATTTAATCATTTCTCATGTTTTCTTAGTTTTGTATTTGGTTGTATGGGCCATTACCCGAAAGAATTTAAACTAAAATAAATAAATAAATAGCTGTTGAACTCTGGGGGGTAAAGCACTGTGGTGATCAAACCGACCTTCTACTTGATTACCGTTTTCCTTTTCGTACACAAATGAATGAGAACTAATGTCTGTGTTTTAGCAGGTTCTCGTCATAGATATCGTATTGCAGCCGAGGTAAGTCGGACAAAGTATGTGTGGTGTTGTGAATAGAAGCCGCTTGCACATATAATAGGATTGATGTTGCACGGCTGGCGAACACACGGAGCAGCGAGGCCTACGTCAGCGGAGGCGGGCGCAATGGCGCGGGATGCTCAGTGAGGGCGCGAGTAAATCACCACACCCCTTGCCGACTATCTCTTGAAATCCACCCAAATTTCCTTTATTACCAGAAGCCGATCAAAGTTTCTCTCTGCCTCCCTGAGCTCGTGCTCCCTTTTTAAAATATCGCTTCACTTTCAAGTGTTTCGCAAAATAAACTCTATATCTTCTTTTCCACGCCATAAAATCCTTAAAGAATGGGCGCACCAAGACAATTGTACTAAATTTCATTACAGATTATCGCCATATATATGGGATGAGGTTAGAAAATGCCTAAATAAGTGCAACTGGTGAAGGCGGCGTTGATATAGTGTCTAGTTTACGAGGGAATGCATTTTAAACACGATTATACGGCGGCGGCGGTCTTATTATGCGGGTTAAATTATAGGGGGCCCAGCAGCATGCAGCCACTGTGAAACAAGAACGAACGCTGTTATTTTTCTCGAGATTGAGAGAAGTCAAGGACGACGCTTAAGTCGAGGTATAAGGCGGATGATGTAGTGTCGCCGGCGGCAATATTCTCTCAAACAGCCGTACATCACAAACACAGGCGCTGGAATAGAATTTGCATCGCGAGAAGCGGTAATGAGGTCTTTCGGGACGCGTATCGCGTTATATGCGCACACATACTTTACTTCCTTATTAAAGGAACTGCGCGTCAAACTTGAGCCGTAATAGGCTCTGTCATAAAAGTGAAACATAGTTGCGGCCGGTGCCCGCCGTCGGCTGCAGATACAGCGCGCATTTTTTTTTGCTAAATCCGATCCACTCGCGCACAAATTATCTACTGTTTGCACAAGTACGGTGCAATGAAGAAGGACATATGGGTAAAAATTGCATTCTGTGAAAACTTTATTTCATTGGTTTTTGGGTGGCCATAATCAGCCGTCTACAAACGTATTAGATCTTTAAAAAAATAAACTAAGACAATGCGTAGTAGATAAGTACATAATTTCAGTAGCATAATAACTGATGAAAACTATAGGAAATAAGATTACAACGTTAAAATCATTTCATAAATGTCTCTTACACAGTTACTTTCGCTTAAATTTTAAGTAGCTATACACGATGACTCAAGTAAAACTTGTACCTCATTTGTTTTGTGAACAATTAAATATATCGTAAACAAGTTGTCGGCAAATAATAATAGGCACAGGTTCACATAATTTTCTTGTGTGGGTAGTACTTTTAACTATTGTACCAACTGAAATATCGAAGTAGTATTTTCTTATGGAACGATGTACTGTTTCTAATGACATTCGAAAGCTCTTGAAAACACGAGCACAGTGATGTAACACTAGTCAACATTAGCATCGTAACTTTTCCAACAAATATCCGAAAAATGTTCTAAAATTTAAAAACGAGGCGGCCGAAATTGGCTATTGCAGTGTAAATGGGTCTGACTCCACCGTTGTATCAAGACTTCCACAAAATTTGTTTCGTAAACAACAGTATGCACACTCATTTGAAATTGTTTTCCTAAGGCCCTAGACTAGAATTTGGCGTATGGTTATCTGACCCTGTGTCTGTGCAATATAAAGTAGGACCAAAAGGCAACGCGTTGTATCTCAGCATCTTTCTCCTGCATACAACAGTGGAGCTTGACATGAGAGCTACACTTGGCAGTGTTTACAACATACCAGCCAATTCCGACAGCCTCGTCTTTCAATTTTAGCACATTCTTTGGATATTTTTACAAAATGTTTCATCCTCAACAATAACGAGCATTATGGCTCTGAGCACTATGGGACTCAACTGCTGAGGTCATAAGTCCCCTAGAACTTAGAACTACTAACTAACCTAAGGACATCACACACATCCATGCCCGAGGCAGGATTCGAACCTGCGACCGTAGCGGTCGCGCTGTTCCAGACTGTAGCGCCTAGAACCGCTTGGCCACTACGGCAGGCTAACGAGCATTATATCACTGTACTTGTATTTTCAAGAGGTTTCGAGTGGCGTTAAATATTATATCGTTCCATTGGGAATAACACGCTTACTCCAATATCTTGGCTGATAAAAGAATTAAAAGTATTGCCCACGCAACAGAATTACGTGCTCCTATGGTGATAATTTGGTTTCGGTTTCCTGAATAAAATGGGTGATTTAACGTGTATAATGTCATATACGAGGTGTGTTTAAAAAGTAAGGTGACTTTATATTTTTATGAAAACATATTTATTTACGCATCAATAGTCATGCTGTCCCCTTCAAAGTAATCCCCGTCCGATACAATACACTTGTGCCAACGCTTCTTCCAATCCTCGAAGCACTTCTCGTAAGCAGTTTTTGGTACAACCTTGAGTACTTTCAACGATGCAGTTTTTATTTCATAGGTCTCTTCAGTTTTGGAAGCAGGAGAAAGTCGTAGGGGGGCAATTCCGGTGAACATGGTGGCTGAGGCATGATTGTCGTCTTGTTTTTGGCAAAAAAATCTCTCATAAGCAACGATGACTGAGCAGGTGCAGTGTCGTGATGCAAAAGCCACCAATTGTTTTTCCACAATTCCTGAAGTTTTTTGCGTATTGCTGCTCGCAAACGGCTCATAACGTCAAGGTAACACTTCTTATTGGCCGGACGACCGTGAGGCAAAAATTCATGGTGAACTACGCCACAGCAACTGAGCAAAACTTTGACATTTGATCGAACTTGGCGTGCTTTTTTCGGTCTTGGCTATCCGGGATACTTCCATTGGGACGATTGGGCTTTGGTTTCGACGTCATAACCGTAAACCCATGCTTCGTCACCAGTTATGGCCCTTTTGAGCAAATCAGGATCATCATTCACGTCATTCAAGAGCTCCTGGGCGATGCTCATGCGACGGTTCTTATGATCAAAACTGAGAAGTTTTGGTACAAACTTCGCTGACACACGTCTCATACCCTAACCATCCGAAAAATTGCATGACACGAGCCGACCGATATGGCAACATCCTCAACAACTTCTCTTACGGTAATCTGACGATTTTCCAAACAATTTTCTTCACGGCCTCGACGTTATCATCTATTGTTGAAGTGCTGGGGAGTCAAGAGCGACGTTCGTCGTTGGCATCTTCTTCTCGGGCACCTTGGAAGAACTTGTACCTCTTGTAAACTTTTTTTTTACTTAGAGCAGACTCGCCTATGCCACTGTCAACGTTTCAAGTGTTTTAGAGCACTTGATTCCATTTACACTTAAAATTTGATGCAAATTCATTGCTCCATTTTCATAATAACTGAAAATCGTCGAGCAGACTAAAACACGTCTAACCTTTCTATCTGTCAAAAACAAACAAAGTATGCTGTACACATGAAACTGTGAACATATGTTCGGGACATATGTACCAACATAACAAAAAAACATCGATATTCGAATGTACGTTGCCCGTGCAATTTGAAAAGTCACCTTACTTTTGAACAGCCCTCGTACATTAAAAAATCTGACAGCACAGGGATTCATGTTTCATACGGCCCTTGTCCATTATTAACAATTTATATGCAACCAAAGAAAAGGTGCTTTATATCTTACTCTTCACGGAAGACGTACACATGTGACGGCATAATGTTGTTCCTTGGGAGGTGGTTTTTGAACAGATTTTTATCAAATGTCGTGCAGTATATAAAGTCTAAGAATTCCACGCTACCGAAGTATGGTTGGTGATATCATGGCACAGTGACTTGCCCTAATTGTTTGCGGGTTCCTTCTTTCTGTGTCCCACACTTTTCTGGCTCGATACTTTATCCTTGGATCAAGCCTTCCGATGGTACTAGTTTATACCCTTCTTCGCCATCGTAAATAGCTTTCTTAGCAGGAGTGAAAACTATTTTATTTCCTTTAATGTACGTGCTTTTATCCAGCTAACTGTGATATGGAGTTCCTTTCTAGTGTCTCGACGCTATCGCGTAGGCTTTTAAATGATTTGAATTCCCTTCTTCAAATTTTTAAGCGCGTTAGAATGATGACATGCTTTTCAGTTAACATAGTAAGGCGGCAGCGAGTTCCGCGTCCGTAATGGTGGCATCATTATTCATTTTTAATTGTGATTCGTACCATAGTGTTTGAGTCCCACAATGCAAATCTAGCACCATAGTTGTCCTTTGTCAGATCCGTATATAATGTTCCACCTTGCGAATGCTCTGTTAGTGGTCCACTGAGATTAGTCATGCTTCCAACTTTTGTAAAAGAAGATAGATTCACAATTACGTCTGTCTCAAAGACAGCATCGCAGAATTCTTCCTCAAACTGGAACATTCGCCGGGTGGATCTTGATGAGTGTAGGTCAGGGAAAACATGAAAATAAAAACTTGTTCCGTTTGCAAGTAACGCCCACGCGTGACATGGAATTTGATCACTTAATTGCCAGTAAACTTTCATATTTTTTATGTTATCCATTTTATGGACTTAACTGACACAAAGATTCTCGAATCATTTGTTATATTTATTTAGCACACAGCGCACTCTAAATGAAATTTAATATACTACTTTTCATTTCCTGGACCTTCGTTGCCAATAGAAATTGTAGTTCCATATGTGCATCATAAAACTTCAGCTTTACTCACAAGGATTTTTGTTGTATAAATAATGAGAATACGACGAGGACATTTTGTACCTATGAATTCCTAGAGTAATGGAATCTCTGTTACACACATTTGGTAACGTTAATCTATCTGTGCTTTTTAATTTATTGAATGTGTTAATTGATTCAAATTCTATGTTTTCGAAAAGTTATGAACCATAATTTTTGTCGTATATTCTTTTATAGTTATCGATATTTGTTTGTAATATGTTCAGACTGTTGATTTGTTGTATCGCTGACATTGTGTTGTTGGACCAAAGTGCAAGATCATCAGTAAAAGCGAAATAATTAACTCTAAATTTTAATATTGCCCCAGCTCACCATGTATTTTCATTTGTGTCTTCCGATAAGTGAACAGGTTTTCAGGATCTCTGTTGCACAGTTACGGAGATGGTCTCTCTCCTCATAACTCAGAATCCTTAGATATCTTTCGCGAAATGTATTTTTAATACTTATTTGTTATTTGATCATTGTTTCAATAACCGCTCAAAACAATGCTAATTTGTGAAACAGAGCAGTTCTATCTATAGGCTCAGATGTCTCACATCTTCATTCATTTTAGTGGTATATATGGTTTATTTTTAGATAGACGGCTTGCTCGTAAAACATATATTTTACTGTAGGCTCCATGAAATTATTTGTTAATATGTTGTTGTTGATGCTGATACTGCTGCTGATGATGTGGTATTCGGTCCTTAGACTGGTTTGATTCGGCTCTTTACGGAAGTCTGTCCTGTGAGAGCCACTTCGTCTGTTTATAAATTTCGCAACCTACACCCACTGAACCTACTTACAATAGTCAGTTCTTAGTGTACCTCTACCAGCTCCCTTCCCCACCCTCATCATCCTCCCTCCATTAGTAAACTGACTTTCCTTGATGTCTCAGGATTTGTTGTATTAACCGATCCCTTCTTTTAGGTAAGTTGTACCATAAATTTATTTTCTCCAGATTTCTATTCAGTACTTCCTCTTCAGCATTCTTCTGTAACAGCACAGTTAAAAATCGTTTGTCCTCTTATTGTCTGAACTCTTTATGTTCCACGAGCCGCTATCACTCTGTAGATAAATATATTCAGATTATGCTTCTTAGCAGTTAAATTTGTATTCCATCACAACAAATTTCTCTCAGTTGAGGAACACTCTTCTTGCTATTGAGACTCTGCACTTTATTTTCTGTCTACTTCTGCCATCGGCTGTCATTTGACTGCTCAAATACCAAATCTCATCTACTCCTTTTAGTGTCTCACTCCCTAATCTAACTGTTTCAGTAAAGACTGATTTCATTCGAGAACATTCCATTACGCTTGTTTTACTTTTGTTAATATTCATTTTATGGGCTGTTTTCAAGAGGCTACACATTCCGTTCAACTGGTCATCCAGGTCCTATTCCGTCTCTGATAGAATTACCCACATTTTTTTTTATTCCTTCACGTTGAACTTTATTCTCCTTTCCAGATATCTTCCTGGTTTCCTTACTGCTTTCCCCGTTGTACGGTTTGATTAACAACGGAGATACGCTACAATCCTTTCTCACTCTCTTCTCGTGTACTGCTTCCCTTTTGCATCCTTCGACTTATCTACGCCACCTACTCAAATCAACATCGTCAAAAGATTTCTGCAAATCTACAAATGCTATGAACATAGATTTACCTTTCTTTGACCTATCTTCTAAGTTATGTCGTAGAGTCAGTATTGTTTCGTGTATTTGCTACATTTCTCCAGAACTCAAACTGGTCTCCCCCGAGGTCTGCCTCTACCAACTTTTCCATTCTCTCTGTTATTCTTGTCAGTATCTGTTCCACAGATCTCAGAAATCTCACAGTATGGATTAAAAATGCTGTTAGAAGGGGGCTTTCATTGGAAGTAGAAATGACAGTCTGTTGATCTAAGGTTACCGAACCATTTCTCACTTAGTAGCGATCTACAGGCCTATCTGTTATCGAAAATTTTCTCTTATGGGCCACTGTTTGTCCAGTCCTGCCTGTCTGCATTTGCGATTTATACCGACAGCTCTGACGAGATACTTTGTATCAATCTATTTCAGGCTATGTCGTAACTTTTACTTGTTAATATCATTTATGTAATAGCTTTTCTCCTACTTTACTCCTGCTTTTCAGTCTGGTAAGGATGCCTCATGTCTGTTCACCCTATATCTTGTGGCGTACTGCTATGTTTTATTAAGAACTATGACACGATACACTGAATCACTTTGTCATCATGCCACTTAGAACATAATGACTGCTAATACGTTTGGCCGAAACGTGTCAGGAAATTATTAAAATATTTTTAGCCCAGACTAAAATACAATTCAATTATGAAAGAACACGCTGAAGGGCTACAGAAAGTGAACATTAATAAAATTGATAAACTACAGCGACGGATTCCTGACTGGAAATGGAGAAAAAAGTTCTTATGAAGATGTGTTCGGAAATGGACAGTGTACGTGCAACAACAACAATCTTTCCGGAAGATAGTATAGAGCTGTATTGCATCCACGTCACAAGCGATGTTCAGACTGGTTTCAACGGGATTGCAAGTGATAGGGATGGTAACGGTTGCCATGCAGGATACACAAAATCGTACTTTTGGCTCCATCCCTGGAACAAAGGAAAGCAGTAGTTTCTCGGTGTCAGCAGGAGGACCATGGCGAGGTCGTACTTGGTTGACATATTTGTGGCACTGTGTGCCGTCCAGAAGTGTCAACTCGACCATGAACCCGACTAGTAATTTTGGAAATTACTGCCAGGAACCAGTTTTGGTGACCCACTCCTCTAGTCCATTTGTGCTGTATTAATTGGGGCGATGCCATTTTTGTCACATAAATCAGATGTAAACTGTGAATATTGTCTGTGACAACGACGTCAGGAGGTCCTTTAATGGGACAAATGCAAGGTAAGGGGTCAATAAACAATGTGACGGACATGTGGGAAGCATATGGGACACACTGGCCGCATCTGTTGCAATGAGCAAAGGGTGGCTTAAGAAAGCTCCCCCGAAATCTGAATGAAGACTGGACCAAGACTGAGTCTAGCCAAGGGACGAAATGGTGTGGAGGGGCAGTCTGCTTGCTGCTGGAGCTGTTGAAACAGGATAACATTTGAGTAATAGCAGTGTTTCTAATAGGCGTGGCGATGGGCCAGACGTTTAGTAAGTACGTGGAGAAGTGCTCGACGTGAAGAAGTGACTTAACTCGCTTCAGGAGAGATTTAGGGATAACCACCCGGGTGTGACTTTTTTCTCCTTGAAGCATGTCATTCACTATTCATAGCTCGCACTGATGGTGCCAATAGGCCTGAGCCACCGTCTGCCGCATCTGTTTGCTGTCTGGCAGCCGTGCACGCATTCCAGGTGTAGGATCTTTCTGAGGGCTGGGTCCTTCGCTGTGTGGCGTGCCATGAGCTTGGCGTCTAGTGAGAGGTTGGCCACAGCGTCTTCCACAGCAGTGTCCAGATGGAAACACACTTTGTGACTCTTTTCAAACACCACTTCCATACCAAGGAATAGGCAAGAAAAAAAGCTGCAAGTGGGTCCTGTGTATAGAGCGACACTGAATATCATAATTATAACTAGGCTGGAAAAGGGCCCACCATTGATGGCGGCGTCTGGGACTCAACATGAGATTTTATAGGTCTCTGTGGTTGAAGAGAGTACAAAATGACTGATGTGAGGAGGAGGAGGTGGATGTGGTGTTACTACAGGGATGAGACTCTGGGTTGGCTTTTTGGTCTGCTTTTAACGCTTCTTTACGTGTTTACATGAGTTTGCGAAGAGCACATAACCTGATTTATCATTTGAGAACGTGTAAACATAGACGAGCCTTGTGACCTCACACCATATCTAAAAGCTCCAAAACAAATACCAGAACAAATGGCCACACCTATCTGTTATGATTAGAGTATACAGAGTATCATCTAAAGATGCCCTTCAAACCATGAACCATGAAAGCACCCAGTTCCTATTGCTCTAATCGGCCCCTTAGGTTCAGTTACACATGAAAATGGAAATGACAACCAGAGATGAGTACATACAGCCAAATGTACGCAGGAAATCACTAACCACAGACTAGAGGTACATACAGGTAACTTTTATACACTGGTGAGCCAAAAAATTATGACTACCTGCTTAATAGCTTGTTTGATAGTGCGTATCAGTGATCCGACAGTCTGTTGGAAGGTTTTTGGAGGTATGTGGCATTGGATGCCTACTCACAGGTCGTGTATTCGCATAAATAATGGGTCGTTAATCTGCGTACGCGGTGATGGCGTCCGATAACGACCCAGATGGTTTCCATAGGATTTACATCAGGCGAATTTGGTCGCCGAGACATCAACGAGAGTTCACTATAACGCTTCTGAAACCACTTAGCGTGGTTCTGGCTCCGAGACACGGACAAGTGTACTGCTGAAAGGCGACATCATCTTCGGGGAAGACATCAAGCACGAAAGGATGCAGCTGGTTCGCAACTGTCAGCGTGTCTTCGATTATTACCACCGGTCCCATGCAAGCGCAGGAGAACGTCTCCCACAGTATAATACTGATCGCACCAGCTTGTGTCCGTGGTGCGCTGTACGTTTCCAGCCGCCGTTCACCTCTATTATGGCCTTTCTGGGGACGACTATCGACCTATTGCAGCAAAAATCCGATTCACTCGAAGAGCCGACACGTTTCCATCGATCGACAGTCGAATCCCTAGAGTCCCGTGCGCACTGCAACTGAGGATGTCGTTGGGTCAATATGTGAACACGTAAGGGTGGCCTGCTGCGTAACTCCATTTTCAGCAATGCACAAAAAATGGTGTGCTCCAAAACACTTGCGCGTGCACCAGCATTGTGCTCTTTCGCCAGAGATGCCACAGATCACCATCTATCCTACTTTATTGAGAAGACAAGCCTCTGAACCCCACGTCATGTGAAGAGACGTGGAGTTCCAACTCTTTAGCGGCTAGTGGTGGTTTCCTTGTCTTCCTATCTCTTTCTGTGTATGCTCACAACAGTAGCACGTGAACATTCGGCTAGGTTCGCCGTTTTCGAGATACTCGTGCACAGGCTCTGCGTAATAATAATCTGCTCTTTGTCAAAGTCGCTTGTCTGAATGGATTTCCCTATTTGCAGCCCGTATCTTCGCTAGGGTGATCCCCTTCCGTGTCTGCTCCGCTTACGTACTTTTGTTACCGTGTCACGTGCCCGCAACGCCACCAGGTGGCATCCAACGTCACGGTGGGCAGTGGTCAAAATGACATCTTGGGTTGTCGGGTGTTCTGCCGGATATCAGCGTCGTACTTGCACGATATTTCGGTCACGTAGCTCGAGACCTTCATCAGGTGCGACCTGAGACTGCTCCTCGAGTGGATCTGGTCCAGTATTTATGCCTATGGTCTTCCCCCTCCACCAACGGCTGCAGGCGCTTCCTCTGTGGTCCGCGCCCATTCCCTGTGACCTGCTGGAGCGTTGCTGCTCCGTTTTCCGTCCGCTGCGGTTCTAGGTGTTCCCTCTGCGGTCCGCGCCCACCAAACCCGCTCCTGGGGGTTTCATCTACGGTCTGGGGTACCAGGCGTTCCCCCTGCGGTCCGCGCCCGCTCACCACGACCTGTTGGAGCGTTGCCGCTCCGTTTTTCGTCCGCTGCGGCTCTGGATGTTCCCTCTGCGGTCCGCGCCCACCAGTCCCAGTTCTGGGTGTTCCATCTTCGGTCTGGTGGTCCTGGCAGTCCGTCAGGGGCTCGTTTACCACCTCAATGTCTCTGGTTCTTCTGTTTGTGTAGTGGATCCCACTGTATTGCGCCAGGAATACTGCATAATCTCCCGAAAAATAACTCAAATGGCGTGACACAAGTCGATGATTGGAGTGTGATGTCATTGAAAAAAGTGGCAAGAAACACCGATTGATCCCAGTTTTCGTGCTTCATTCCCAGTTTAATGATATAGATTTTCTGTTATCATTTGATGCTTTCTTTCGTGTCTCCAGTTTCTATGCATTGGACTGAATCTTTTCAATCTCCAGTAAACGAGAAACTTTTTTATGATGACACTTAATAAGATAGTCCATTGGTTATACAATAACATGATGTTATTCTGTAATTACAGATTATTTTCTGTACCAAGACTGACGCTGTTGTGTCGGCATGCTGTTGTACTATAGGCTCTGCTACGACGTATTTCGAGTCGTAAAACATTAAGATGTAACTATTCTCTTTTACTATTACCTGAAGCAAACTGGCCACATTCATATCAAATGAATAAATATATGCTTAAGTATTTCGGTCAGCATGAAGGGCATCTTGCCCTTATTACAAGTAATTTTGTACTCACAACTTTGAATGCACTCTGCTATGTCTTCTTCATATCACTCCATGAGTATTCGGGCAAGGAGGGTTCTGCCCCACTCTCTATTCATAGTATGAAGGCTTTCACGACCGGATGACATATCTTCTGGTAAACCTTCCGGGATGTAAGGTCGTGGTCCATGAAACTCTTCAGCTCCTAACGTTTTGTCTCTCTATTGTTGCCAGATGTATCCAAGATGGCGACGATGACATCATCCAAGTTGGCGATGTGTAAATTTGGCAACAGTGCATGACGTAATCCAAGATGACGATGATGACATCATTCAAGATAACCGATTTTGGCGTGAAGTTTTAATTTTGGTACAAAGATACATAAATTAACCTGACCCCCTCCCCAGAAAATGGCGACAAGTTCAAATTCCATCAGGCCAATGCAACATGTACTAACCTAAGAAAATGGCGGGAAAATAGGTCACCTGGACTACCTCCACTAACCTAAGACATCAGACCACCACCTATTCCTAGGGATTGGTGGGAAAAGGACCCAGCCTGCAGGGCTGCTGCATAGAGGAAGGAGTGTACTTTATTTATTTTGGGACAATTTATTTAGGGGCAGATTTCGAGAGATAGTATATTTATCACAGTGATACAGAACACACGCTCTGACTTGCCACACAGCCTACAGACCTGCAAACCACTTATAAATAATCGAATACATTTATGTCCAGATATCATCAAAATAATAATCCACCTAAAAGACTTTGCAAACATGCTTGCTAATCATCCACTGCCAAAATCATGCACCAGTCTTTATTTAAACAAGTTGAGGCACTACCACAATCCAGTGTGTTTGCCATGAGGTCAAGAGCCCAACTGACCTAGTACACAGTACCACCACCAGAGGGTGCTGTCGTCCGTGACATAGTCCAAGATGGCGACCATGACATCAGCTGATGCCGCAAGTTCCGTTATCCAAGATGGCAGGAAACAGTGTGTTCACTACGAGGTCTGGACCTAGTACACAGTATCACCATCAGAGAGCGCTGTTGTCAGTTCCATGACGTAACACAAGATGGTGGGGGAAATGGCGGGAAACAGGGTGATCGCCACGAGGTACGGGCATAGTAAAAAGTACTGCCACCAGCGGGCACTGTCGTCTGTTCCGTGATACAGCCCAAGATGATTGTCTACAGGGGAAAATGACTCAGCCTGTGCTGGGCTGTTGGAGAGAGGGAGGTGTGTACTTTATTTATTTTGGGACTATTTATTTAGGGATGGATTTGAGAGAGTATATTTATCACACTGATACGAAACACATGCCACGCCACACAGCCCACAGACCTGTAAACTACTCCTAAATAACGGTCTGCAGACACACAAACAACGTGCCCAGGCACTGCCCACCGCCCCCCTGTCCACTTAGTCGCACAGAAGGCTACCGCACACACTCCCAGAAGTCGAGATGCAATGGCAGCTGTCAAATCACACACAGGTGCCCGCAGACATGAGGCGGCGACATTCGTTTCATACTCGATACTTGAGAAATTCCTCTCGAAACACGTGATCACCTAGGCACCGTTGCTGTCGCGACCGGATAGGAGCGAAGACGTATTTGCAGAGTTGCAGACACCATTACGAGCCATCGCTGGACGCAGACCAGCGCGAGCCATCGCTCTCACGCCGATGCAGGTGAAAGTTGGCTCTATTTTCGGGTATAAAGTTCGCTCACACTGGTCCCATAAACGAGACGCCTCTGGGCAGCACTTGTGTTTGCCATTGCTGACACAATGATAGATAGCTGTGGTACAGTCCAGCGCCAAAAGAGATGTTCCAGTGCTTCCCAGAATAGCACAGGGTGCATTGTTCCTAGCGATCCTTTCACCATTGTTTTCTGCAGATGAGACTTTCAGCGGTAAAATTATTTTTCACAGATCCCTAAATTGCACTGACAGTTAAACCCCGTAAAAGTTGTCTACACATCATCAGATATGTACAAGACTCACAAGAATATTGGAAGCCAGGAACTTATATACCAGTATAGCTACAGTTAAATATTACGACTGCTGCTACAGCCTGACACCGTTCGATGTACAGGTAACGTCTTCTTTTGACGGCTGTGGTTCTGGAACGAATCTCGATATCTACAGCGAACTCTCGGAAATTGCAGTGTGTTGGAGAAATACTTAACGTGTGCTTTTGTAGGAGTTTTCGTGATGTCTCGGCCTGTATGCACGGAAATTCCTGCCCTAACACAACCCGTTTGCGAAAATAGCGCAGAATAACGTCGAATGCATTACCCCTCGCGATCCTAACATGGCAGCCCATCCATCAAATGTTACTCTTCAGGCTTTCAACATATGCAAACGTTCTCACAGCTATGTAGAGACTCCTATATTCCTGCACAAAGGATGTCTTGTGAATGAATCGAGCATTATGATTGGTTCTTATCGCACTTACCCTCGAAATTACTGATGCGGCCAGTGTGGAAGCACCTTCTGCCTTTTCTTTATTTCTGCAGATAGGACTTTCAGAGGCAAAAAACTATTTTACACATCGCCATATGGCATCGACAATTAAACCCTGCAACGTGCCACTACATATCGTCAAAAATGGAAAGACTCTTACTGAATTACACTGCTCTCCCACTAATGACAGGAACTTGAATATTAGCATGTGACACTGATCTCCGACCCAGCAATATATCACCACCTACCGTCTCGATGTAGTAAACATACAATTCGTATCCTGGACCATACAAAATGATCCCTTTTACATCACTTGTACATATACCACGAAGACATACAACGGCGTATATACCCCTTGCAGAACTGCATATTTCCCTGCGAGGTCGGCAGTCGTCCATGCCCAATCGGTGGCCAGAACGCCCTCAGCAGACCAAAGTCACTCTCAGAACAGTTCTACAAATTCGGGCTCGCTTCCCCTTGGCACAAACGTGATAATGGTTCTGGTCCAGACCCGATTGCTTACTTGTTTTTCTACACCCATCTTTGACTCTGGGATTACACGAACAGATGTATTTTCGCTTGGTTTGCGATAATATTATACCATTTCTGCGGCACTTCTCGATATCAAGCACACGGCAGCATCCTAGCGATTGCTTGCGCAACATAATTCCCAAGATACAGACTGGAAACTATTTCTCTACAAACGCCAAACTTTAGCGAGATGGAGCGTGCTCTAGACAACTGAGTAAGTAAAAATTTATCCCTTGTGTGAGGACCTTTACGTGAAAAATCTCGACAAAAGAACAATAGAGGAAACTGATTTATGTTTCAAACAACGACACAGGGTCACAGGGAGCTTGTCTTGTGACTTACAGTATAGTCTGTGGGATACTGCCATCCTCCTACAGTACGGGTGATGAAACCTTAAACTGGCCTCTGCAATGGATTAAGTGCTGTATATTTAATACAACACTAGAGATCTGGAAAGCTAGTGTACATTTCTTATGACCTCAATTAGCACACCATATACTACTGTTTGTGATCCTTCTCAACCAGTCATCGCCTATAACTCAGTGGATATAGCGCAGAACCTCTGACATGGTATCGAGACAGAATACGTTACACATACAGGAGAAATATCTAGCGGTGTGAGAGAGTTGCAGATAGCGGTTTCATACCACGTTCCTTAGCCGAAACACTTTCAAAATTGAGCGATTTTATGACGAGTTTGCATTGTGGGTTACGTGTAACTGCTGGTATGATGATATATGTTCCTACGATCTTCATCTCGGTATTTTCCGGAGAAACCACGTGATTCGTAGGTAATGCCATACCTCGATTTATAAAGCCAGTATAGCTTTTAACATGGATACTTGTGTGCACCTGTAGAACCAAGACCGCTTGTGACTGTAACATACAGTAGTTGTTGCAATCGGGTTTTTTAACATCTGGCCAATTACGCCTCTCTTTCTAAGACACAGTGGTAGCACTCGCCATAAAAACTTATGAGGCATGTCCACCCATTGCTGATTTTCTCTCAGTATTATTTTGTATCATGTGGAAATATTTATTGGTCAAGTATTATACTTAGTAGTAGTAGGGGATGCGTGATAGGTTTACCTTGAGCGTCAGGCTTATAAAGTATGTGTTTGTGTTCCGATATGTGCAGATGAGATGATTGTGGAATACTGTGATAACAGAGGGAGGAGTATGTCAAATCATAAGAATGGTACAGATATTTCTTTTCCAGAGACACAGCCATCAGCAGGATGTATTTCCGACACTTCACTCATTTTCGAATGTCGTACAGTTGCCGGCCGATGTGGCCGAGTGGTTCTAGGCGCTTCAGTGTGGAACCGCGCGACCGCCATGGTCACAGGTTCGAATCCTGCCTCGGGAATGGATGTGTGTGATGTCCTTAGGTTAGTTAGGTTTAAGTAGTTCTAAGTTCTAGAGGACTGATGACCTCAGGTGTTAAGTCCCATAGTGCTCAGAGCCATTTGAACCATTCTTTTTTTTTTTTTGTTTTTTTTCGTTCAGTTGAGACCGCGATCGTAACATTTAATTGTAAGTACAATGATAAAAAGTATCTGGGCCCAGTTTTATAAGATGATTCTGTCTATGCATAGTATATGGTGGGCCTGATTCACGTTTCCCGTTAATGGTAAGATCTGTCTGAATGGAGAGGCCTGTTGCATCGTAGGAATGTAGCTGAGCTAACTTTGTCATCCTCTAGACGGCAGAATAGCGAACTAGTACTCAGTATGTGTTGGATAGCTTTTGTGATCGGGTGGGAATTTGAGAAGATTCAATATGGACGTGTGTTTGCGCTGAGCCTTAATTCCCGCCCATGTAAATTGTTCGGTTCATTGCTTCTGCGCATTTTGCGCCTTTATTTAGTTGAGGGAACATAGATTATGATGTGCGCATCTAGTTGGTGAAAGACACTTTTGCTGGTTCTCTAGGCATGAGAAACACGTTGTTTGACTTTATAAATCATAGGGATGATTTGGAATCTGTTACATCAACGACATTGGTATGAGCGAGTGGAAATATCAGTTTCCTCTATTTTCCTTTTGTCGAGTTTTTTTCACATAAAGTTCCTCACACATGGGATGAGTTTCTAGTTACTCAGTGGTCTAGAGCACACTCCACCTCGCTAAAGTTTGGGGTTTGTAGAGAAATAGTTTCCAGTCTGTATCTTGTGAATTATGTCGCGCAAGCAATCGCTAGGATGCTGTCGTGTGCTTGATATCTAGAAGTACCGCGAAAATGGTATAATATTATCGCAGACCATGCAAAAATAACCTGTTCTTGTAATACCAGAGTCCGGAGATAGGTGTAGAAAAGCAAGTAAGCAATCAGGTCCGGACCAGAAACAGTAACGCGTTTGTGCCGAGGGCAAGCGAGCCTGAATTTGCAGAACTGTTCTGAGAGTGACTTTGGTCCGCTGAGGGCATGCTGGTCACCCTTCGGGTGGATGACCACTACATTTATGTTCAGAGAGCCAAACAACTCGTAAACCGTCAAAGTAATACTTCATCTAAAAGACTCTGCAAACATGCTTGCTAATCAACTGTCAAAATCATGCACCAGTATTTTTAAACAATTTGAGGCACTACCGCAATCCAGTGTGTTCTCCATGAGGTCCAGAGCCCAACTAACCCAGTACACAGTACCAGCACACAAGGCGCTGTCGTCCGTGACATAATCCAAGATGCGGCAATGATGTCAGCTGATGACGCAAGTTTCGTTATCCAAGATGGCAGGAAACAGTGGGATCACCATGAGGGCTGGACCTAGTACACAGTACCACCACCAGAGAGTGCTGTCGTACGTTCTGTGATGTAATGGCTCTGAGCACTATGGGACTTAACATCTCTGGTCATCAGTCCCCGAGAACTTAGAACTACTTAAACCTAACTAACCTAAGGACAGCACACAACACCCAGCCATCACGAGGCAGAGAAAATCCCTAACCCCGCCGGGAATCGAACCCGGGAACCCATGTGTGGTTCTGTGATGTAACCCAAGATGGTGGGGGAAAGTGGCGGGAAACAGGGTGATCGCCATGAGGTATGTACCTAGTACACAGTTCTCTCCCCAGAGGGCACTGTCATCCATTCCATGACATAACCCAAGATGATTGTCTGGAGAAGAAAATGACTCAGCCTGTGCTGGCTGCTGAAGAGAGAAAGGAGCATACTTTATTTATTTTGGAACAAATAATTTAGGGATGGATTTGAGATAGTATATTTATCACACTGTTACAAAATGCACACTCTGAAATGCTTGGGGTCATGCCAACAAGCCCACAGACCTGTAAACTACTCCTAAATAACGGTCTGCAGACATGCAAACAATGTGCCGAGATACTGCCTGCAGCCCCCTGTCCATTGAGACGCAAACAAGGCTACCATACACACTCCCAGAAGTCGAAATGCACTGGCAGCTGTCAGACCATGCACAGGTGCCCACAAACATGAGGCGGTGGCATCCCTCTCGTACTTGACACTTGAGAAATTCCTCTCGAAATACATGATCACCTAGGAACCGTTGCTGACACGGCCAGACAGGAGCGAACACCTATTTGCAGAGTGCAGATGTCGCAGTGAGCCAATACCCCACCACCTCTTCCTAGGGCTTGGTGGGAAAAGGACCCAGCCTGCACTGGGCTGCTGCAGAAAGGAAGGAGTGTACTTTATTTATTTTGGTACAATTTATTTGGGGGTGGATTTTGAGAGTTTGTATATTTATCACAGTGATACAGAACATATGCTATGGTATGCTACACAGCCTACAGACCTGCAAATCACTTGTAGATAATGCAATACATTTATGTCCAGAGAGCCAAACAACTCGTAAATTGACAAAATAATAATCCATCTAAAAGACTTTGCAAACATGACTGCTAATCATCAACTGTTAAAAGCATGCACCAGTTTTTATCTAAACAATTTGAGGCACTACAACAATCCAGTGTGTTCGCCACGAGGTCCAGAGCCCAGCTGATGTTCTACACAGTACCATCACCACAGGGCGCTGTCATCCATGATGTAATCCAAGATGGTGGCAATGACGCCAGCTGATAACACAAGTACCATTAGCCAAGATGGCAGGAAACAGTGTGTTCACCATAAGGGCTGGACCTAGTACACAGTACCACCACCAGAGCTCACTGTTGTTAGTTCTGTGACGTAACCCAAGATGGTGGTTGAAAATGGTGGGAAACAGAGTGATCGCCACGAGGTATGGACCTAGTACACCATACTGTCTGCAGAGGGCACTGTCATACGTAGGTTGCCCGAATGTACTTTATTTCCTGCCATTTTCTTAGATTAGTAGAGATAGCACAATTGACCTATCTTCCTGCCAAAATTGAAATTTCCTGCCAATCCCTAGGAAGAGTTGGCAGTCAGATGACTTAGGTTAGTTGAGGTAGCCAAAGTTACCTATTTTACCGTCATTTTCTTAGGTTAGTAGAGGTTACAGTGTCCTGATGGAATTTGAACTTGCCGCCATTTTGTTGGGGAAGGGGTAGGTTAGTGGGTGTAGGCCAACTGATGTACCTTCACGCCAAAATTTAAACTTCTCGCCAAAATCCGCCATCTTGGATGATGTGATGCACTTTTGCCAAGTCTACACACCACCATCTTGGACGACGTCATCGCCGCCATCTTGGTTACATCTGGTAGCAATGGAGAGTGGGGCAGAACACTCCTTGCTCAAATACTTCGATGAACTGCACGTTTTAAGACGCTCATATGTGTGGCTGATCCCCTGGTGTGCACCTTATTGTGAATAATGAAACTGCTCCAAATAGCTCTTTTCTCTTCTTCGAAATTGCTCCAAAATAGGTCGCTTCTCTGCTTCACTTATTTCCGGTTACTGATCCTCTTTTTCTTCCTAGTTGGACTGTTCTACACTCCTCATGACTGCAGCTGGGTCTTCTGGCATGCTTGACAATCCATCTGCTACTGCGTATTGCGATCCCTTTTCGCATCTAATCTCCAAACCGTATACACGAAAATTAATTACTTAAAGTTGACGATGGATCACTTACATCTACATCTACATCTATACTCCGCAAGCCACCCGACGGTGTGTGGCGGAGGGTTCTTTCAGTACCTCTATCGGTTCTCCCTTCTATTCCAGTCTCGTATTGTTCGTGGAAAGAAAGATTGTCGGTATGCCTCTGTGTGGGCTCTAATCTCTCTGATTTTATCCTCATGGTCTCTTCGCGAGATATACGTAGGAGGGATCAATATACTGCTTGACTCCTCGGTGAAGGTATGTTCTCGAAATTTTAACAAAAGCTCGTACCGAGCTACTGAGCGTCTCTCCAGCAGAGTCTTCCACTGGAGTTTATCCATCATCTCCTTAACGCTTTCGCGATAACTAAATGATCCTGTAACGAAGTGCGCTGCTCTCCCTTGGATCTTTTCTATCTCTTCTATCAACCCTATCTGGTACGGATCCCACACTGGTGAGCAATATTCAAGCAGTGGGCGAACAAGTGTACTGTAACCTACTTCCTTTGTATTCGGATTGCATTTCCTTAGGGTTCTCCCAATGAATCTCAGTCTGGCATCTGCTTTACCGACGATCAACTTTATATGATCATTCCATTTTAAATCACTCCTAATGCCTACTCCCAGATAATTTATGGAATGAACTGCTTCCAGTTGTTGACCTGCTATATTGTAGCTAAATGATAAGGAATCTTTCTTTCTATGTATTCGCAGCACATTACACGTGTCTACATTGAGATTCAATTGCCTTTCCTTGCACCATGCGTCAATTCGGTGCAGATCCTCCTGCATTTCAGTACAATTTTCCATTGTTACAACCTCTCGATATACCACAGCATCATCCGCAAAAAGCCTCAGTGAACTTCCGATGTTATCCGCTTATATGCGTCAACTGTTTCAAGAGTTTTTTTATCAGTACATAAGATAATTTTTCTACCGTACATGTAACGTTGGTAATGCTTCACTCCCCACACAACAGCTGAGAGCTCTCGTTCAATCGTATTATATCCCTTTTCCGCATGGTTTAATGTTATGGGTACAAAGGCTACTAGTGAAACCAGTCCTAGTTCTCCTGCGTTCAGTAAAGCACCGACCGCTTCCTTTCTGTTGTCCGCCGTCATTATGAACTGCTTTGTAAAGTCAGGTTACTGTAAGATCAGGGGGCTAACTATTTCTTCTTTTAATTTTTGGAAAACTGCTTCCTGCTGTGTCAAACACTCGTAGTTTGTTCCCTTTTCCAGTAATTCATGTAACGGTTTCGGTATCTGATTGAACTCCTCGATAAACCACCGGTAAAGCAACGCTATCCCCAAAAAGCGCCGGCCGAAGTGGCCGTGCGGTTAAAGGCGCTGCAGTCTGGAACCGCAAGACCGCTACGGTCGCAGGTTCGAATCCTGCCTCGGGCATGAATGTTTGTGATGAGCCATTTGAACCATTTGAACCCAAAAAGCTGTTCAACTGCTTTCTAGTACTGGGTATCGAATATCCTTTTACTGTGCTTACCTTCAGTGGGTCGGATTTTATCCTTCTATCGTAATTATCTGACATAAGTAAATTCACACATACCAGCCGGCAAGTCTAGGTTGTGCAATCGGAATCTCTCAAATACCTTTCCAAATCTGGGATAATGTTCTTCTAACAGAGCTCCGAACGCACGACATCATCTGAATATACCAACATCTTGTATCCTTGAGGTCGAGTTAGTACTATGTTCACCAGTCTCTGAGAAGCGGCTCCACTATTATTCCCATCGATGACCTCTACCACTTGTAATGACCTTCTGGAGTATAGAAGACTGTTTTCTCTCTGTCACTCTCATTCAACAGTATCTGATGGTAATCCTTTTCACAGTCTAAAGTGGTGAAATATTTGGCTTTTCCCAACCTATCTAAAATCTGATGTAGTGGAAATACAGTGCTAACACAGTTCTTCTCTAATTGTTAGTAATCGGCTACTGTCCTCCAACTTCACTTTCCTGATACATCTGGCATCTTTGGAATCATGAATAATGGAAAATTCCACCCACCTCTTCTCGGCATAATGATATCGCCCCTTAACATCGGCATCTAGCTCGTTTTGGAAAGTTTCCTTTTACACCTCTGGTAGTCGATATGGCTGACTTTATCACTTTTCCTTGCATCTTTGATTTCAAAGCAATTTCATGCTCCGCTGTCTGAGTGTACGTTAATCTGCATGTGGGCATGTGAAATACATCATGATATGCAATACTTAGTTCACTAATCGAAGTCCTTTCTTCTCCGTTTAACTCTACTACGGTGCTTATTTTGCACATGCACTCAAGATGTTTGGGTTAAAAAAAGACTCAGTTTTGTATTTTTACGTTAGGTATACTTTCACACATTTGCGTATTGAAATATGAATACAGTTATAATTAAGATAGTTTAATATAGTGATGATTTAAAGTGCATAAAAGAACAGTACAACATTACGATAATCAAATATTAAAATGTGTGTTTTGATTTTTTTGATTGAAAATAGAATTACGACAACTTCCGCAGTTTAGGATTCGCCACGCATATGTAGATGTGACTGTCCTTACATGGGCTGTTGTTAAAATTATACCTTCCTAGTACTGCTACACATACTAGGTGTCTGCGATTACTTTCAGGCATCACGTGTTTTGTGACAACTAGGAGAGGCAGGTATTAGTGTTAAAGTCATAGAGAGCCTTACGTATGTTTCATTGAAACACATAACTGTACATGTTCTCTAAAATATTTTATGTAAGAGACCTTCCTCGATTGAAAGTAACAGATAGATTACTTTCCTTTGTAAATTATCGTGTGTGTGTGTGTGTGTGCGTGTGTGTGAGAGAGAGAGAGAGAGAGAGAGAGGTGGTGGGGGGGGGGGGGAGTGAGGAGGCTGAGATTGGTTTCTTCCCAGCTACGAAAGCGGTTGTTAGGAAATCCAGCGAGTATTGTCTGCGGGGGCCTAAGTCCGGCCCAGAGGTGATATACGAGTAAAGTCGCACAAAGGTGCGCGGCGCGTGTTGTGTTGCCGGCTTCCTGGATTCGCGCTCCTGGCTGCTGGTTCCGAGGGCTTAACGGCCTCTGAATATTGCAATTAGCGCCCGGAATGTTTCCGTTAAGCACATCCCGTGTTGGTCCTCTTCCTCGAAGAAAACAATAATTATCTAGTTTCTCAACACCATGATATCAACAGCTCAAGGAAAAAATGGATAGAAGCGCTAGTCAAAACGACTTCAAATCCTATCTGTACATCTATCAAGCAGTAAACTAAACTAAATACAGGGGAAATTGGAAAGGGAATTGAAGTTTAGAGAGAATCAGATTTTGAGGTTTGCCGATTAAGATGTAGTTCTGTCAGAGACGGAAAAGATCTGTACGAATAATGAAGACTCTGGTGGAAGCATATCGTACGCCGTTGACAGAAGCAAGTCACTGGGGCCCAGAACGAGCGCTCAACTGCAGGAAGCAAGCTCGCGCTGAAAGCAGCAGTCTGTTGGTACCAACTGAGGCGATAACAACTCCTCTCACATCTTATTCATTTTGTGTTGGTTGCTTGATTTGGGGGAAGGGACCAAACAGCGAGGTCATCGGTCCCATCGGTCTAGGGAAGAATGGAGAAGGAAGTCGCCCGTACCCTTTCAAAGGTACCATCTCGGTATTTGCCTGAAGCGATTTAGGGAAATCACGGGAAACCTAAATTAGGATGGCCGGACACGGGTTTCACCCGTCGTCCTTCCGAATGCGAGTCCAATGTGCTAACCACTGCACCACCTCGCTTGGTTCATTTTCTGTATGTGTGTAAGATTCTATTACGGGTTTTGCCGGACGATAGAAACATGGGGTAATAAATATGAATAACGAACTGAAGAATACTTGTACAAGAACTGAACTGTTATTCAGTGTTAAAATTCTGACATCTCTGACTGTGTGACTATCTGCTGAAAGACCCACGAACATGAGGCGACTCAGTACATGGCTGTTTATTTAGGGTTTATTCGAGGAATTATCACATTTTACCGACATTGCACTGTAGCGGATATATTTACATTTTATATTTTATTTGATATTGTACCGATTTTTTACCTAAATTACTAGAACAACCTAGTAAAACGTTGGTTTATTCACTCACATATTTGAAAGAAACAAAGACTTCTTTATCGGGCTACACCTTTCTGCATTTCGTCACTGCCGAAGAAATTATATCACTTGGCGGATTTGTGAAAAGGATTTAGGGAGTCTGTCTTTAGGACAGTATTTTTTAAAAAAATATTGTGTGATACAGAGCAATATTTTCAATATTTCGGTAAAGAAAACTTTCTTACACTGTATTGTGGAAGCTGCAAATAAATACGCTCTACCATTGTCATCACAGGACAGGGCCTGCTCTGCAACATTACCTGAACTAAGTTTGTTAAAGGGGTTTGTACGCCGTCGATGATTCTTTTGTGTAGACAGATTGGCACTTCATCTACGTCTGATGACACTATTATTTAATTTTTGCACTATTTTGCTGACTTCACACGATGCATGATGTTTTGGTGAAGCAACGTCTGTGTTTCGAATATTTTTGTGGCTTCTCAGCAGTACTTGAAAAATATTCGTACACAAAATTTTCTGTTTCCTTAGGGTCATTTTTTGACTAACCCTTGCACTCTATCTGTAAGTTATTATGTTTCTGTTTGGTTGCTCCTGTGTCTTTTCTATAACTTTCTGAAACACTGATTTTATTTCCAACATTCAATATTATTTTGTCATTTGCGAATTTTTGCAACAAACAGTCCCCTTTTCTAAATATTTTTGTAAGGATTTCTGACCGAGTCCCACTTAGTATTAAAGTGAGGTATTTAAGGGTTTGGGAGGGTTTCCAATACCTGCTACTACCCACATGTTTTTATTGGATGTTGCTATTCATTTCGATGCTTTTCGAAACATTTGTTTATTCTGCAGTTTAAATAGTTTGTAGAACTTGAGAAATTCTGCATTACGTTGTTTTCTTTATATATTTCTAACTAACAGAGGCAGTTAAAGGAAACGTATTGTCTCCCTATAGGGCAAGTGAACGGAAGCAGCGACTGTTTGTGAGTCGTCGGGCACACCACTTACAACCTCCTCTCTCAGGTTGTCCCATCTGCGGATGCCTCTCACATTAATGTGGGTCTCTTGCAGACATAGCCACCGATATCTCCACAGAACCATGAGTGTCAGCGCTTTCACGTGCACACTGAACCCACTGTAGTATGGGAGCCATCTCAGTGGCTCTGTTTTTCCCTTCTGTGCCGCTGAGTAGTTGACTGTAGAGAGGGGGGACTCCCTTAGGAAATCAACGTCCCTATTCCGCGTAGCACAGATATGTCCTCATTCCATATGTCATCGTCCAACGACTTATGAACTGTAATATTAGATGTGGCACGGTTCTTAAAGTAACTTTTTGTTTCATATGGAGATAACCAACCACAATCTATTATGCATACACTACTTTGTTTTTATTTATCAGCATCCTTGTGTGTATTGTGTATTGAACCAGGGACCTAGAAACGACGGAGAGGCTTCGTTCCGCCGCAGCCGTCAGTGGTTCACAACCCCACAACAGGCGACAGCAGTCCACCCACTCACCGCCGCCCCACACCGAACCCAGGGTTATTGTGCGGTTCGGCTCCCAATGGATCCTCCTCCCCAGGAACGTCTCATACCAGACGAGTGTAACCCCATATGTCTGCATGGTAGAGTAATTATGGTGCACGCGTACGTGGAGACAGTGTTTGCGCAGCAATCGCCGACATAGTGTAATTGAGACGGAATAAAGGGAACCAGCCCTCATTCACCGAGGCAGATAGAAAACCGCCTTACAAAATTTGCACCCTTGGTTGCTGCACTATCTTGCACAGCCTTCCTTTACACGGTCCTTTGTGACCGGTTTAAGCAAATGACGACATTCTATTAGTTTTCTTAGAAGACTAGAGGGCAAATCTGGAGGCAAAAGCAACAAGTATTCTATCGCTGATACAGCAAGGGTGCATAAACAACAAATTCGTAGGTGGACATAAGACAACGCTAATGTTCAAAATGCAAAAGAATACAAATAGCTGATGCGTTAAACACGTCTCGGGTTCCCTCGATTTTCAGACATTTAATACATCCAGCATCACAAGTCGTTGCACTCAATGTGGAGTGTCGAGACGCCATGAACCAAGCGTCGTCATCCCGCACGGTTGCCAGCTTCTCTCAGAGAATACTGAAGAGAGAGACTGGAAAACTTTCTGATCTGATCTATCGATCTGCTCGCTGCTCTGAAGTATTGTTACCTAACATATTTAACATATAATAAACAGTTGTTTCTGTTTTCCTTTTACATCGAGTTCAATTATTTTGGTATGCTGTTCAATGTTAGTATGAGAATATAGTGTGTTATAAGACATAACGCCTGGCAACCCGCATGAGACGCTTCAAATTGAGTTCTACCAAGTCCCATAAAATTATTGGACTTCATTCATAAAGTAGAAATCCCACACAGTTAGTATGAACGGTAGTGTGACGTCTGTTTTACCAAGGCTGGAGCATAACTGGATGGCAGTAGAGTCTTAGTTTCGAATTAACTTGAGAACAAGTGAAGAACTGTATATGGCTTATAGTGGGAGCACAACTGTGAAAACTGATATTCCATTTTATTTTTATTTTTGATCATTTTTCATTTTTTTCTAAATTTCTGTGTTTTATTATTGTTTCATTAAGCTGTAAAATCATAATAAATTTGTAAAGGTACTACTATTGTAATGCTATGAGAGACGTGTTAGTACGACCTGTTTCGGTCAAATGGAGATGAGCTCATGCAAATTCATAAGATCAATAATTTCTAAAAAATTACTAACGGTGAAAATCAGTCGCAAAATACCATTTTATAACTGGGAACAACACTCGCATCGAAGAACTTGCTGTCGCTGTTGCGTGCTTACAGCGTAGACAGGTAAAAATTAACCGAGGTACAATTGATGCACGAGGGAAGGATGTGAGCTATGATGCAAGGATGTGAACTATGATGAAAGGAGGGAAGATGAAATGGATCCTTTTGAAACTGACGAACGTTTTTGATGATTTTCTTGATTCTTGCAGTGTAAGAAACCGTAGCTCGATGGCTTTATCACCTTAAAAATCTTTCAACTTTGTCAGCAGTGTATCCACATTTAACCTGTGTTGCTTGACCGCTAACCACCAGAATGGACTAACTGAAATCCACGCATTTCAAACTTTTCACTAGAATAGGTATTCCAGGACAGGATAACACATGGTATAATAAATTCTGGAATTATCGGTATGTTTAATACCACTGCTGCCTTCTGAAATTCGCCATTTACTCTTTCCCTGGTGCGTCTGGTCCCGGCGGAGGTTCGAGTCCTCCCTCGGGCATGGTTGTGTGTGTTTGTCCTTAGGATAATTTAGGTTAAGTAGTGTGTATGCTTAGGGACTAATGACATTAGAAGTTAAGTCCCATAAGATTACACACACACTTTTTACTGGGGAATGATATCCTAACTTAATGATTCTTCTAGCACGTCAGCTTCACAGCTCAGCATGCCTGTTAATTATTAACACGAGTTCATGTACAACAGCTGGCCCACAATATAATATAATTTCAGTATTTACTACGTGCAACAGATGTCTTAGATGATAAAGATTACCTTCTCAACAGGAATGTGAGGAAATAGAAGGCTAACATAGAAATGGCACATGACTACAGAATAATGTCACATGACCACAGAAAACACGAACTTGTATTCAGTCATTTACTTCTTTTCTTATTACTGAAATTTACTAGGCGTTGCATATAGTCAAGGCATCTGAACACTGTATAAGATGGATGGGGATGAAGGACGCGCAGCTTGGGGGTGCTTTTGAATACCAGTACATTCAGAAATCAGCTATGGAATTACTACTTGGCAAAGATGATTCACTGTTATACATAATTCCACAAGGCATTCATGGGGTTCCGAAATTACGTTAAATTTCTAAGCATCGGTACTTTATAATCAAACTTCTAATGAAGGGTTCCAATCATGAACCCTAGTGTAAATAAATGTAAGGAGTCTCTTTGTTGTTGTCGCGGTCTTCAATCCAGAGACTGGTTTGATGCACCTCTCCATGCTACTCTATCCAGTAGCTACTACAATCTACATCCTTCTGAATCTGCTTAGTCTATTCATCTCTTGGTCTCTCTCTACGATTTTTACCCTCCACGCTGCCCTCCAATAACAAATTGGTGATCCCTTGATGCCTCAGAACATGTCCTACCAACCGATCCCTTCTTCTAGTCAAGTTGTGCCACAAATTTCTCTGCTCTCCAGTTCTATTCAACACCTCCTCATTAGTTATGTGGTCTACCCATCTAATCTTCAGCTTTCTTCTTTAGCACCACATTTCGAAAGCTTCTAATCTCTTCTTGTCTAAACTATTCATAGTTCACGTTTCAATTCCACACAAATACTTTCAGAAACGACTTCGTGATATTTAAATCTATACTCGATGTTAACAAATTTCTCTTCTTCAGAAACGCTTTCCTTGCCACTGCCAGTCAACATTTTATATCCTCTCTACCTCGAGCATCATCAGTTATTTTGCTCCCCAAATAGCAAAACTCATCTACTACTTTAAGTGACTCATTTCCTAATCTAATTCCCTCAGCATCACCTGATTTAATTCGACTACATTCCATTATCCTCGTTTTGCTTTTGTTGATGTTCATCTTATATCCTCCTTCCAAGACACTGTCCATTCCTTTCAACTGCTCTTCCAGGTCCTTTGCTGTCTCTGACAGAATTACAATGTCATCGGCGAACCTCAAAGTTTTTATTTATTCTCCATGGATTTTAATACCTACTTCGAACTTTTCTTTTGTTTCCTTTACTGCTTGCTCAATATACGGATTGAATAACATCGGGAAGAGGCTACCATCCCGTCTGACTCCCTTCCCAACAACTGCTTCCCTTTCATGTCCCGAGACTCTTATAACTGCCATCTGGTTTCTGGACAAATTGTAAATAGCCTTTCGCTCCCAGTATTTGACCTCTGCCACCTTCAGAATTTGAAAATGAGTATTCCAGTTAACATTGTCAAAAGCTTTCTCTGAGTCTACAAATGCTAGAAACGTATATTTGCCTTTCCTTACCCTACCTTCTAAGACAAGTCGTAGGGTCAGTATTGCCTCACGTGTTCCAACATTTCTATGGAATCCAAACTGATCCTCTCCGAGGTCGGCTTTTACCAGTTTTTCGATTCGTCTGTAAAGAAATCGTGTTAGCATTTTGCTGCCGTGACTTATTAAACTGATAGTTCGGTAATTTTCACATCTGTCAACATCTGCTTTCTTTGGGACTCAAATTATTATAGTCTTCTTGAAATCTGAGGGTATTTTGCCTGTTTCATACATCTTCCTTACAAGATGGTAGAGTTTTGTCAGGGCTGGCTCTCCCAAGGCTATCAGTAGTTCTAATGGAATGTTGTCTACTCCCGGGGCCTTGTTTCGACTTAGATCAAATGGTTCAAATGGTTCTGAGCACTATGGGACTTAACATCTCAGGTCATCAGTCGGCTAGAACCTACAACTACTTAAACCTAACTAACCTAAGGACATCACACACTTCAATGCCCGAGGCAGGATTCGAACCTGTGACCGTAGCGGTCACGTGGTTCCAGACTGAAGCGCCTAGAACCGCTCGACCACTGCGACCGGCTTCGACTTAGATCTTTCAGTGCTCTGTCAAACTCTTCACGCAGTATCATATCTCCCATTTCATTTTCATCTACATGCTCTTCCATTTCCATAATATTGTCCTCAAGTACACCGCCCTTGTATAGACCCTCTATATACTCCTTCCACATTTCCGCTTTCCCTTCTTTGCTTAGAACTGGTTTTCCATCTGAGCTCTTGATGTTCATACAAGTGGTTCTCTTTTCTCCATAGGTTTCTTTAATTTTCCTGTAGGCAGTATCTATCTTACCCCTAGTGATATATGATTATTTGTCCTCTAGCCATCCATGCTTAGCCATTTTGCACTTCCTGTCGATCTCATTTTTGAGACGTTTGTATTCCTTTTTGCCTTCTTCATTTAATGCATTTTTATATTTTCTCCTTTCATCAATTAAATTCAATATTTCCTCAGTTGTCCAAGTATTCCTACTAGGCCTTGTCTTTTTACCTATTTGATCCTCTGCTGCCTTCACTATTTCATCTCTCAAAGCTACCCATTCTTCATCTACTATATTTCTTTCCCCCATTCTTGTCAATCGTTCCCTAATGCTCTGCCTGAAACTCTCCACAACCTCTGTTTCTGTCAGTTTATACAGGTCCCATCTCCTTAAATTCCCACCTTTTTGCAGTTTCTCAAGTTTTAATCTACAGTTCATAATCAATGTCAGCAGATCGTGGTCTTGTGGTAGCGTTCTCGCTTCCCGCGCACGGGGTCCCGGGTTCGATTCGAGGCGGGGTCAGAGAATTTTCCTGCCTCGTGATGACTGGGTGTTGTTATGTTGTCTTCATCATCATTCATCCCCATTACGGTCGGAGGAAGGCAATGGCAAACCACCTCCACCAGGACCTTGCCTAGTCCAGCGGTGCGCGTCTCCTCCATCGTCCTCTACGCCCCTCGAAGTATGGGACCGCATCGTAATCGATACATCAGAGTCCACATCTGCCACTGGAAATGTCTTAGAATTTAAAACCTGCTTCCTAAATCTCTGTCTTACCATTATACACTCCTGGAAATTGAAATAAGAACACCGTGAATTCATTGTCCCAGGAAGGGGAAACTTTATTGACACATTCCTGGGGTCAGATACATCACATGATCACACTGACAGAACCACAGACACATAGACACAGGCAACAGAGCATGCACAATGTCGGCACTAGTACAGTGTATATCCACCTTTCGCAGCAATGCAGGCTGCTATTCTCCCATGGAGACGATCGTAGAGATGCTGGATGTAGTCCTGTGGAACGGCTTGCCATGCCATTTCCACCTGGCGCCTCAGTTGGACCAGCGTTCGTGCTGGACGTGCAGACCGCGTGAGACGACGCTTCATCCAGTCCCAAACATGCTCAATGGGGGACAGATCCGGAGATCTTGCTGGCCAGGGTAGTTGACTTACACCTTCTAGAGCACGTTGGGTGGCACGGGATACATGCGGACGTGCATTGTCCTGTTGGAGCAGCGAGTTCCCTTGCCGGTCTAGGAATGGTAGAACGATGGGTTCGATGACGGTTTGGATGTACCGTGCACTATTCAGTGTCCCCTCGACGATCACCAGTGGTGTACGGCCAGTGTAGGAGATCGCTCCCCACACCATGATGCCGGGTGTTGGCCCTGTGTGCCTCGGTCGTATGCAGTCCTGATTGTGGCGCTCACCTGCACGGCGCCAAACACGCATACGACCATCATTGGCACCAAGGCAGAAGCGACTCTCATCGCTGAAGACGACACGTCTCCATTCGTCCCTCCATTCACGCCTGTCGCGACACCACTGGAGGCGGGCTGCACGATGTTGGGGCGTGAGCGGAAGATGGCCTAACGGTGTGCGGGACCGTAGCCCAGCTTCATGGAGACGGTTGCGAATGGTCCTCGCCGATACCCCAGGAGCAACAGTGTCCCTAATTTGCTGGGAAGTGGCGGTGCGGACCCCTATGGCACTGCGTAGGATCCTACGGTCTTGGCGTGCATCCGTGCGTCGCTGCGGTCCGGTCCCAGGTCGACGGGCACGTGCACCTTCCGCCGACCACTGGCGACAACATCGATGTACTGTGGAGACCTCACGCCCCACGTGTTGAGCAATTCGGCGGTACGTCCACCCGGCCTCCCGCATGCCCACTATACGCCCTCGCTCAAAGTCCGTCAACTGCACATACGGTTCACGTCCACGCTGTCGCGGCATGCTACCAGTGTTAAAGACGGCGATGGAGCTCCGTATGCCACGGCAAACTGGCTGACACTGACGGCGGCGGTGCACAAATGCTGCGCAGCTAGCGCCATTCGACGGCCAACACCGCGGTTCCTGGTGTGTCCGCTGTGCCGTGCGTGTGATCATTGCTTGTACAGCCCTCGCGCAGTGTCCGGAGCAAGTATGGTGGGTCTGACACACCGGTGTCAATGTGTTCTTTTTTCCATATCCAGGAGTGTATAATCTATCTGAATCCTTCGAGTATCTCCAGGCCTCTTCCATGTATACAACCTTCTTTTATGATTCTTGAACCGAGTGTTAGGTATGATAAAGTTATGCTCTGTGAAAAATTCTACCAGGCGGCTTCCTCTTTCATTCCTTACCCCCATTCGTTATTCACCTACTACGTTTCCTTCTCTTCCTTTTCCTACTATCGAATTCCAGTCACCCCTGACTATTAAATTTTCGTCTCCCTTCACTATCTGCAAAATGTCTTTTATCTCATCATACATTTCATCAATCTCTTCGTCATCTGCGGAGCTAGTTGGCATATAAACTTGCACTACTGTGGTAGGCGTGGGCTTCGTGTCTATCTTGGCCACAATAATGCGTTCACTATGCTGTTTTTAATACCTTACCCGCACTCCAATTTTTTTAAAATTCGTTATTAAACTTACTCCTGCATTGTTCCTCCTGCCACCGAACTTCACTAATTCCCACTATATCCAACTTTAACTTATCCATTTCCCTTTTTAAATTTTCTAACCTACCTGCCCGATTAAGGGATGTGACATTCCACGGTCCGATCCGTAGAACGCCAGTTTTCTTTTTCCTGATAACGACGTTCTCCTGACAAGTCCCCGCCCGGAGATTCGAATGGGGGACTATTTTACCTCCAGTATATTTTACCCAAGAGGACGCCATCATCATTTAACCATACAGTAAAGCTGCATGCCCTCGGGAAAAATTACGGCTGTAGTTTCCCATTGCTTTCAGCCGTTTGCAGTACCAGCACAGGAAGGCCGTTTTGGTTAGAGTTACAAGGCCAGATCAGTCAATCATCCAGACTGTTGCCCCTGCAACTACTGAAAAGGCTGCTTCCCCTCTTCAGGAACCACACGTTTGTCTGGCCTCTAAACCGATACCCCTCCGCTGTGGTTGCACCTACGGTACGGCTATCACAAATAAATTAACACCGCGTGGCTATTAGTATTACAGGACGCGACGATAAGAAGAGGACAGGAAAAAATCAGATCACTTCGTCCAGAAGATTTATAGTAACTTCTTTGAAATCAGTTCTTATTCCATAGGTCAGAGAGCAATCGATAGCGACGGGGACATGCGTCGGTCGTGCTGGTTAGTTGCACCAGGCAGTACCCAAATCGGAATATAAATTTCTAAATCGGCCAAGGAGAGAAATTTCCCACACATACAGGCAATCGTTTTCCTCTACATTATATTTCTGATTGGATGCGTGCTTACGAAATGCTAGGGCTCAGGGCACGGGGAGGGTTTTTACGGACATAAAATGCGCTATCTCAAATAAATTAAAATATATGTAAAAATTACACAAAATCCAACATGTGTGTAAGTAGTCATTTAATTCAGTGTTCCATGATTCACACTTTGAACAAGGTCGTTATGGCTCTAGTATTCCTCCATGGGCCACATGCTGGGCTGATGACCACTTTAACACACTGTAATAATTGTTTTGAACGCCACTGCCTTACCACAGCAAGCACGCTCCGATCACGTGGTGATCAACTAAATACTATGGATACTACAACGTTCTATAGCAAAACTGACACATGGGTTGGAGCTGTTAATGAAACAAAGGGTCCCATCTCAAGTTCACACGACGGCGCAAAATCAAGTAAATAAGTAGGTAAAAGCGGCAAGTAAAAATGAGATCACGGACAATCTGAACCAAAATAATGGATGAAAGAAAATGTTAGTGATACCCAGCAATCAACATAAGTAGTACCAATCCTTTGTTCCTCTGTACTAGCGAATCGCTAAAACAAGAGTCCCATACTAACAATCCAGAAGCTAGCGACAGAGTGCGGGATGGCAAGCGAGCGCAGACCCTTCACCCACTCACCAGGAGTGGAGAAATTTTCCGTTAGCCCAGACCCAGAGTACCAAGTACCTACTGGCTGGGCACTGACCTAGCCCTCGCTCTGCCATCGCCCAATAAACTCTCTGGATTCTACGACTTCCTACGACCATCGGAAGCAACTTCAAAATACTCTCACACACGCCTTCATCCACACCCAGACACTTACATAGGTACAAAGTGGGCTGTGCACGGGTAAATAATCAAATCAGAGATTGTTCTTCCCTTTCCCAGAGGCTCTGTTTGATTGGAGTAATGCAAAAGTAACAGACAATCAGACATTGTTTGCATGCTGATACGCGAAAAGCTCTTAACATTTATTGCCAGGCATGGCGGCTTTTACACACACTGAAGAGCCAAAGAAACTGGTACACCTGCCCAATATCGTGTAGGGCCGCCGCGAGCACGCAGAAGTGCCACAATATGATGTGGCATGGACTCGACTAATGTCTGAAGTAGTGCTGGAGGAAACTGATACCATGAATCCTGCAGGGCTGCCCATAAATCCGTAAGAGTACGAGCGGGTGGAGATCTCTTCTGAGCAGCACGTTGCAAGACATCCCAGATATGCTCAAGAATGTTCATGTCTGGTTAATTTGGAGGCCAGCGGAAGTGTTAAAACTCAGACGAGTGTTCCTGGAGCCACTCTGTAACACTTCTGGAAGTGTGGGGTGTCGCATTGTCCTGTTGGAATTGCCCAAGTCCGTCGGAATGCACAATGGACGTGAATGGACGCAGGTGATCAGACAAGATGCTTACGTATGCGTCACCTGTCAGTGTTGTATCTGGACGTACCTGGGGTCCCGTATCACTCCAACAGCACACGCCCCACACCATTATATAGCCTCCACGAGCATGAACACTCCCCTGCTGACATGCAGGGGCCATGGATTCATGAGGTTTTCTCCGTACCTGTACACGTCCATCCTATCGATACAATTTTAAACGAGACTCGTACGACCAGGTAACACGTTTCCAGTCATCAACAGTTCAATGTCGGTATTGACAGGCCCAGGCGAGGTGTAAAGCTTTGTGTCGTGCAGTCATCAAGGGTACACGAGTAGACCTTCGGCTCCGAAAGCCCATATCGATGATGTGTCGTTGAATGGTTCGCACGCTGACAGTTGTAGATGGCCCACCATTGAAATCTGTAGAAATCCGCGGATGGGGTGCCCTTCGGTCACGTTGAACGATTCTCTTACGTCGTCGTTGGTCCCGTTCTTGCATAATCTTTTTCCGGCCGCTGCCATGTCGGAGATTTGATGTTTTACCAGATTCCTGATACTCACGGTACACTCATAAAATGGTCGTACGGGAAAATTCTCGCTTTAGCGCTACCTCGGAGATGCTGTGTCCCATCGCTCGTACGCTGACTATAACACCACGTTCAAACTTACTTAAATCTTGATAATCTGCGACTGTAGCAGCAGTAACCGATCTAACATCTGCGCCAGACACTTGTTTTCTTATATAGGCGTTGCCGACCGTAGCGCCGTATATATAAAGATTTTACTGCTGACAGTTTCCAATCTTCAGGAAAACGGATCATCTGCAGTAACTTTGTAAGTAAAAGTCGGAGAACAGTTTGCGAGGTAACTAACGTGACTCGCAAACTGAGCCTTGTAGGAAGCAAGGAAAGAGAGGAGAGAGCCTGTCGAGCGGCACTTACATGAACGAAACACACTGATACAAGAGAGTTAAAGTTAAATGAAGTCCCATGAATTGTTTCTCAGGAAAATACCAAAACAAAGAAATAAAGTATTAACACAAACATTTCAGCAGATTCCTGTAACTGATTTGCGGAAATAAGGGATATTTTTAATCAGGAAGACTGAACATTCTTAGCAGGCTCTTACAGATTACCTAAGTACCTTATCTCTTGGCCGCGTCACTAATTTCAAGACCATGAATTCAAAATAATATTTCTGCTAACAACTCAGACAGCGCGTTCGGATGAATACGTACGAAACAGAATGTTATCATTGTTAGCAAAACAGTAATGAATGATAATGGGCGAGAGAGAAAGAGAAACAAAGAAACACTCTGTCATCTCAATATCTTACACGTTTATAATTTTCTGCCGATGTATAGGTTATTAGTTTGATACGGCTCGGAAAAAAGCTGTAAAAATGCCATCACTCAATGGGATTATGACTGCATGATGGGAGCACCGTGCGAGTAATTTTAGCCGCGTTATGGTGCACGCGGGAGCACTAAATGTCCACGCAAAAGAGGCTGTTTCTCATAGCCACATTTCTTATTATAAGAGGAGACACCTTCCACATAACATCTCGGCAATCATATAGTCGCACAACGTATCCCGGATCGTACGTTACTCCCGCAAAACCTACGAGAGCTTTGCCGCTGCATGCGTTCAACAACTTCAGATACACCATAAGGAAAATGTTTGGTGCCGTAAGTTGGACTGGCATAGCTAATGGCAACCGATGTAAAGTGACTGAACCATAGTCTAGCGTTCTTCACATAACAAAATATGGGGCTGCAGCAAATAGCGGAGGAATGAGGAGACGATAAGTTACAGCGACGATAATTTACCAGCTTGAGAGGACATCGGTTTGAGTTCCAGAGATGTCTACGAACACGCAAAGCGATACAGACACTGCGATTTATTTTAGAAGAAATGCTGAAGAAAACCTTATCAAAATTTATAGCATTTGTATATTACGAAAATCTCTTGAGAGTGTTAACCAGAATACACTCTTTGGAATCCTGAACTTACTAGAGATAAAATACAAATAGTGAAAGTTTGCCTACATCTTTTACAGAGACTAGGCGGTAGTTGTATGACTGGAAAAACAATAAAGGGAGGCAATAGTTGACGAGGAAGTGAGACAAAATTGTAGTGTCCCACCTAAATAATTCAGTCTGTATATTGAACAAGTATGAAGGAAAATACGGAGAAATTTGGTAAATGTCTCTCGCTTTAGGAAGAAAAAATAAAACTTCAAGGTTTGACAGTGGGATTATAATTGTGTCAGAGACAAAGGACTTGAAAGATCAGGTGAACGGAACTGATAGTGTCTTGAAAGCAGACTATGAAATCAATATCAGCAAAAGTAAAAACAAGGGTACTGCATTGTATATGAACTGTGATAGGTGACTCTAGGGAGAACTGAATGGTGAAACTAGCAGACGAGTTTCGATACTTGGCCAACGACTAAAGAGGATATAAAAAGTAGACAACAATAAGAAAATCTTTCCTGAAAAATAGAAATACGTTAACATGAAATATAGATTAAAATACGTGGTGGACGTTTCTGGAAGTTCGTGTTTCGAGTGAAGCACTCTGTGGAAGTAAAATATGAATGATAAACGGGGTGTTAGGAAATTGTCGTTACAATCTTCTAGGACATGTAGTAGGGAGTGAGTACATAATGTACTGACTAGGAGAAAACGTCATCCAACCACGCTACAAAGCGTCAAAATCGCCGGCGCATGTAAATGTTTGTGTATACATGGTGACTCCGTGGTGACGTTAGACTTTCAAGGATGACAGAGAAGGATAAATTTATCAAATTGAGGTAAGGATACCGCTACCGGAAACGAACGATTCTAAAGTTATAAGCGAAAACCTTCCTGATACCTATGATAGTGGAATACGTGTACCGCCACTGTTGTTCCTAAGATTGTAGGATAGGCAACTTTCGGAGGTGGTAGTATGGACCAAAACAAGAAAAAATATCTGACAAACATTGGCTCTAAAATGCGTACCTTAAGAGTTATGAGCTCTTGTTCAGAAGAGAAGATGTGTTTCACACCAGCGAAGGCAAACAAGTGCTCATAGGTCCTCAGGAATGCATTTTAGACCCCATGTTTAAGGGAACATTTTTTCTTGTTTTCGTCCTTACTATCACCTCTGAAAGTTGCATACCCTACCAACAACAGTGCTGGTACAGCTATTCCACTGTCAGAGGTATCAGAATGATTTTCGCTTGTAGCTTTCGACTTATTCGTTTCCGAACCAGGGACCTTACCTAAAATTGATACATTTACCCGTTTCCATCATCCTTGTGAGTCTGTAATATCATTACGGAATCACCCTGTATCTACATACATTTGCAGGTAACGGCGCCTATAGCTTTGACGCCGTGTAGCGTAGTTGTATGACGTTTCCGGACGTGGGTTCCCGTTCATTGTTAGGCGTCCACGGCCACTGTCATTTAAAGTAAAATAATTTTAAGAGTTAGGCCGCAAAAAATGTTCAAATGTGTGTGAAATCTTATGGGACTTTACTGCTAAGGTCATCAGTCGTTAAGCTCACACACTACTTAACCTAAATTATCCTAGGGACAAACACACACAACCATGCCCGAGGGAGGACTCGAACCTCCGCCGGGACCAGCCGCACAGTCCGTGACTGCAGCGCCTGAGACCGCTCGGCTAATCCTGCGCGGCAGTTAGGCCTCGTACAGGCTACAACAGAATAGATAATTTTCCAATGGCATATCGGGTAGCGAAGGCAGAGGTATTGAATCAAATGGAGAAGGAAAGAGCTTTATGACAAAAATGGACTAAAACGGACAGATAGATATGACCCATTCCGACGCGCCAAAAAATAATTAATTTGTTACTGGACGGAAATGACAAATTAAAAATACTGGAGGCAGATTAAGGTTTGAATACAGTAAGCACACTGAAATGGATGCAGAGTGCAGTAGTTTCGCAGATATGAAACGATTTGTACGGGACTGACTAGTGGGGAGAACTGCATCATATCAGTTTTCGGTATAATGAGTGTAACAGAGACACTACAAAATAACACTTGATATTCTGCGGCTCTCAACGCCATATTCTGCACCTGAAAAGGCAAAGGATAAACAGTAATAAAGAGAGGTCAGTAAAGTTACAAGAAAGGGATATCTGGAGAACTACTCTGGTGTTCTGAAACAGGTATTGGTGAGAAATAAACTGTCTCAAGTTACTCACGGTGAATTAGTCACTTTATACAGGCGTACAAGAATATTTTCAGAGTCTGGCAGATCTACTTGCACACCAGTAAATTTTCGGGTATTTTTATTACCCCAGAAGACAAACTGCAGAACGTTGTTGAACACCACACAGCAGCTGTTCTGTAAGTTATTAGTTAGCATGTGGTTGGTACAGAGTACAGGGACTTAAAAATGCTTCAAATGGCTCTAAGCACTATGGGACTTAACATCTAAGTCCCGTAGACTTAGAGCTACTTAAACCTAACTAACCTAAGGACAAAAATATGGCTCTGAGCACTATGGGACTTAACAGCTGTGGTCATCAGTCCCCTAGAACTTAGAACTACTTAAACCTAACTAACCTAAGGACATCACACACATCCATGCCCGAGGCAGGATTCGAACCTGCGACCGTAGCAGTCGCGCGGTTCCGGACTGCGCGCCTAGAACCGCGAGACCACCGCGGCCGGCGCCTAAGGACATCACACACATCCATGCCCGAGGCAGGATTCGAACATGCGATCGTAGCAGCCACGCGGTTCCGGACTGAAGCGCCTAGAACCGCTCGGCCACATCGGCCGGCTACAGGGACTTAGAAATAGAAGAAGAAAAGATGGCAAGGAATTGACAGAATAGTCAAATGATCACTCAGTGGAAACGCTGATGTCCATTACAATTTCAGCATCTGGAAGGATACCAAATAAATATGTTTTACTTATTCTGCATGTATAGTATACTGAGAAGATAACACGGCTAAATTTACATGTGATTTGGGGATGTAAAAGGTGCGAAAGTTTGTACTTATGGCTGCCAACTCTGGCAGCAAAAACGACTCTAAATCGGTTGGGCGTCTAGTCGAACTGAGAAGAGGACTTCCCATCCCCAATTACATTCATACTGACACGGTGTATAGAGCACGACTAGTGCTGCAATGTATGCAGACAGAAAGACGCAACTCTTAACTGTTCACAGAAAATGGAATTTGAAAAATATGGGGATGCTTATATACTCTGTGTGGTCGATAGTGTTCAAGAATTCCGCAGTTGAGCGAGCAAGCACTTCGTTTTATAATTGCAAAGTCTCTGGATCGACTCTCTCTACCAGTCTTTTTCTTTTTCATTCCTCCTTAGTCTAACAACAGATCTATTATGACTGTGCAAATTGTCAGTATTTAATGATTCATCTACTATTTTATAATGATTATCCTGAAAACAGGAGAAAAATTTTTTTCACTAGGAGATCGAAAAAAAAAAAAAAAAAGGAGGCACGAGAACTTTCATTCATTTCATTCAAATCCGTACAGTCATTTTATTTCTCTTGTATCTACATTTGTAAAAAGTAAAATGAGTAACCTATGGAACGTTGCCAAATCAGGATGATGCTGATCGTATAACAAAATGATTATTGCGACATACTACACTTCATATCCCTCTGAAGTGTTACACCGAAGTATTCGTATGAGTTGACCGCCACCAACTCTGACTCGTTGATATTGAAGTCACACTATACCATGTTGTTTTCATTTTGTGAAGCACACAGTTTTATATTTCTGAATATTTAAAGCAAAGTTGTCAACTTTTGCACCACTTTTAAATTTTATCTAGATCTAACTGCATATTTGTGCAGATTTTTTCATACAGTACCTCATTATACACCGAAGAGCCAAAGGAGCTGGCCTAATATCGTGTAGGGCCCCGCGAGCACGCAGAAGCGCCGCAACATGACGTGGCATGGGCTCGACTAATGTCTGAAGTAGTCCGGAGGGAACTGACACCATGAATCCTGCAGGGCTGTCCATAAACCCGTAAGAGTACGAGGGGGTGGAGATTTCTTCCTAACACATGTTGCAAGGCATCCGAGATATGTTCAATAATGTTCATGTCTTGGGAGTTTGGTGACCAGTGGAAGTGTTTAAACTAAGGACATCGTTCCTGGATCAACTCTGTGGCAATTCTGGACGTGTGGGGTGTCGCATTGTCCTGCTGGAATTGCCTAAGTCCGTCGGAATGCACCATGGGCATGAATGGATTCAGGTGATCAGACATGATGCTTACGTACGTGTCACCTGTCAGAGTCGTATCTACACATATCAGAGGTCCCACATCACTCCAACTGCACAAGCCCCACACCATTACAGAGCCTCCACCAGCTTGAACAGTCCCTTGCTGAAATGCAGTGTCCATGGATTCATGAAGTTGTATCCATACCCGTACACGTCCATCCGTTCGACACAATTTGAAATTAGACTCGTCCGACCATGCAACATGTTTCCACTCATCAACAGTTCAATGTCGGTGTTGACGATCCCAGGCGAGGCGTAAAGCTTTGTGTCGTGTAATCGTCAAGGGTATACGAGTGGGCCTTCGGCTGCGAAAGCACATATCGATGACGTTTTGTTGGATAGTTCGCACACTGACACTTGTTGATGGCGCAGCATCGAAATCTGCAGCAATTTGCGGAAGGGTTGCACTTCTGTCATGCAGAACGATTCTCTTCAGACGTCGTTGGTCTCGTTCTTGCAAGATCTTTTTCCGGCCGCAGCAATGTCTAAGACCTGATGTTTTACCGGATTCCTGATATTCACGGTACACTCGTGAAGTAGTCGTACAGCAAAATTCTCACTTCATAGCTACCTCGGAGATGCTGTGTCCCATCGCTCGTGCACCGTCTGTAATACCACGTTCAAACTCACTTAAATCTTGATAACGATAACTTTATCTTGGAACTCTTCCATTTGGTCCGTGTTTGCATAGAAAAACAACAATATCAGAAGTTAAGTCCGCCTTGATGCAAAACACCTTGTTATTTGTTATCAGTCTCGGTAATGAGATTTTCTATGGTCTTATGTGTTATGTGGGTCTTCAAATTGTGTTTGTGGCCTTCCTCAAGCAGCTGCTGTTCTTCTTTTGTGAGTGTTGTGTCAGTAAAATTAAGCAAGCGTTTATGGAATGTGTATTGTGTCTGTGTCTCATTATTGAGACGCACTACATCATAGGACAACATGAAAAAACTAACATACCAGATTTCAGTCCAGGCCTAACAAGAGAACTAGTGACAGAGGAAATGAAACAAATCTTCAGAAGGAACAAACCATCCATAAACAGAATTTAAAAAAACATCTGAGAAAACCATAAACAGTATACACTGAAAACTAAAACAAAACAATGCTCTCATAACTAAGGTGGACAAAGGGAATGCTCTAGTCTTAATAACAGAGGCAGAATACATTGAAAAAAAAAAAAAATTTTTGGCAGAGAATGAGATATGCAAGCTAACCAGTGACCCAACACAAAGATACCAAAGAAACGTAAAGACTCTCTTAAAAAACATCACAAACCCCTTGACACAGAACCAGACAAAAAGAATGACACAAAAGAACCGTAAAGCGCCACTCTTAACAAGCCTGCCAAAGGTCCACAAACCTCTTATTCCAGTCAGGCCAGTGGTGGACTTCAGAAAAGCTCCATCTTACGTACTGGGGAGACACATACACACATTCCTACAGAAAACATACACATATGCAAACAACAGAAGGCTCAAAAACACAGAAGACGTAATAGAGAAAATTAAGAATGTCAACATCCCCCACAACAGCAAAACTGATATCTTTTGACATAACATCCATGTACACAAACATGTCCTGAGAAGAAGCTACAAACATTATAAAACAATAGCTAAAATGCAAGAAGTTCCCTGTCATGCAAAAAAATGAAATCCCATGCATTCTTAGGCTAATCACAGAACAAAACTACTTCACTTTCAACAACAACCTCTACTTTCAACAAGAGGGTCTACCCATGGGGTCCCCCATCAGTGGAACCTTAGCCAACATTTTCTTGGCCCATATAGAGAACACAATATTGAATAACATTGTAAAACAAGAAGGATACAAAATAATCTACTGGTACCGATATGTGGATGACATAATCTCTCTTGTAGATGAAACACATAACAGCAGTATAGAAGAGCTACACAGTAACATCAACACAGTACACTCACAAATCCACTTCACATTGGAAATAGAAAAAGAAAACAAGAAACTAAATTTCTTGGATCTCACTATCACAAGAAACAACCACCAACAGGAATTCTCCATCTGCAAAAAACCCACATCCACAAGCACTGTTATCCACAGCTCATCCAACCACCCAACTGTGCATAAATGCCGGCCGGGGTGGTCGAGCGGTTCTAGGCGCTACAGTCTGGAACCGCGCGACCACTACGGTCGCAGGTTCGAATCCTGCCTCGGGCATGGATGTGTGTGATGTCCTTAGGTTAGTTAGGTTTAAGTAGTTCTAAGTTCTAGGGGACTGATGATCTCAGAAGTTAAGTCCCATAGCGCTCAGAGCCATTTGAACCATTTTTGTGCATAAATATTCCAGTTTGACACGCATGCTCCACAGGATAAACAGAACACCTCTTAAACTAGAAAACTACACATAGGAACTAAATATAATCAAATAAATTGCTGTTGAAAAAGACTACAAAATAGACGTCATAAACAAACTCAACAACAAGGTAAAAGTAAAAATGAAACATAAAACTAGCGGCCAGCCACTCAAGAGCACAACCAAAGAATCTGAAAATACAGAGGCAGTACACACAGACAACACAGCAGACCACACCACATAAAAAAAAAAAAAAAAGACGGATGGTATAGACTAAGATTCAATAACAAAATATCATATAGAAGTGGAAACATCTTGAAAAAGCAAGGGATTCCAATAACATTCAGAACAAGCAACATAGTTCAGAGAAGGCTTAGAGCAGTCAGAAAAACCTCAGACTAATTCAGCAACGCTGGAGTATGTCAACTCACATGCAACTCCTGTCAGGCCCAGTACATAGGACAAACAAGCAGAAGCTTCCAAACCAGGTACACAGAGAACATGAGAGCTCTAAAGATTGACAGCACACATTCAACTTTCGCAGAACATCTAATGAACAAAAACCATAACCCCACTAATAGCGAAAACGATCTACACATTCCGAAAAACAGCAACAGTCTAAACCGACAACTGATAACAGAAGAAAATTACTACATATTCTGCCTGTTTACATATCTCTGTAGTTGAATACGCATGCCTATAACAGTTTCTTTGGCACTTCTGTATATAAGGTTCTTCATCTGCTTGTAAAAATAAACGTCGCAAGGCTGCACCAGCGCAATAAACTTTGGAGGAATTACTTTGATACTGCACGTTGGCAAACCCTCTCCATCCTGAAAAGTTTCATCGCACAACCACGGGCTCGTTTGCCCCCCCCCCCCCCCCCCTCCACAAATCACGAACCAAAGAAACAGTTCTTCTCACATGTACGGCTTCAGGGCGCCGGTTAGAAAATTCTTGTATAATGCTATTATTCGTTTGCTGAATTTTGAAGACTTTATCTTAAAGTTTTTGTGTTTGTGTGCGTATTCATCACCTGGATATTTCAGCCTTGGTCCAAATGAGGAAGTAGTCTCTTCCAAGAATTTTTTTGGGATAAAGAGTATGAAAACAGTAAATACTGACAATTTGCACAGTCATAATAAATCTGTTTTCAGAAGTATGTGGGAATGAAAAAAGAAAATAGCATCAGTGGGATTGAGAGACTTGGCGCTTATGAAACGAAGCGCCTACAAATCTGGCTGCGGACTTCTTAAAGGTAGGTAGGTAGGTAGTTAGTGTTTAACGTCCCGTCGACAACGAGGTCATTAGAGACGGAGCGCAAGCTCGGGTTAGGGAAGGATCGGGAAGGAAATCGGCCGTGCCCTTTCAAAGGAACCATCGCTTCTTAAACACTACCAACCGTACAAAGTATATAAGCACTCCTAAAATTTTCAAACTCGATGTTTTCGAAAACAGTAGACAGTTACGTTTTCCTTTTTACATATGTTGAAATCCTAGTCGTGCCCTACACACCCCGAGCGGTTCTAGGCGCTTCAGTCCGGAACCACGCTGCTGCTACGGTCGCAAGTTCGAATCCTGCCTCGGGCATGGATGTGTGTGATGCCATTAGATTAGTTAGGTTTAAGTAGTTCTAAGTTCTAGGGGACTGATGACCACAGATGTTAAGTCCCATAGTGCTCAGAGCCATTTGAACCCTACACACCCTGTCAATATGTACGACATCGGTGAGGAGGAATTCGAACAGTCCCCTCGTGAGCTAGGATGACAGATAAGAATACGCCATTCTATGCTACTTGAACTCTGTGCCAGATTTGCCTTAAGCATTAGGCTACATACTACTTTAGGCTACATACTACTTTATAGTACTGTAACAGGTTCAAATTTTTCCACTCCTCTATTCTTTGGTGTCTTCCTCGAGTTCAGATCCAGAAATCATTTTTAACAACTTTCTTTCGAATGTTAATAGCTTTTCGTAAAAATTTAACCTACATGAGAAAAGAAAAGAATCGAAGCATTTGAGATATTATTTTTAATGGATGCTAACGATTGACTAGATAACTATTAATTTTCTTAGGATTTGGGAGCACCGTAAAATATTCTATTATCAGCTGTTAGACGCACGTTCTATATCTGCTCTGTTATCTTTACTGAAGAGACATCTTAAATAGTTGATGCGGTTCATCCTCCTGAAGGTTAATCCGTCCACAGCCAGTGTTGATCAACTAGTTTATTTTTTCTTTTCGCTTATCATCAGTTATGCTATCTTCTCCTAATTAACACGTAGTCTTGTTACATAAGAAATTTTATAACTTCACTACATCATTGTGATCGCGTTTATTCTGAACTTGTTTATTAACGCGTCTTGTAAAACTTACACACTGGGTAAATTTTAACAAAATTCTCCGTAAGGCTCGTCGGAAATGAGATTAAACAATAAAGGGTGATAGCGCCTCCTTCCCTCATTCCAGTGCACACTTTAAAATTTTTATTTACTCCTACAGCAGTTTTTATTCTGTGAGAAGTTTCGTCTATACACAATCGAACTAGTCCGATTAATGTCGAGGAAGTTTCAATTTTCCTCTGATTTTTGTACGTGTCTGCTATCATGGAAGTTTTCAAATCTACAAACAGTATGTCGACGACTATATTAAATTCCTACGTTTTCTCCGACATTTCTCTCAGAATGAACTCGTTATCCAGTTTGGATTTGCATATCCAGAATCTTTTCTGGTAGTCCCTAATTAGTTTTTAAGTCATGAGGATTGATTTACTTGAAAGGAAGTGTATCACGTTTTAGGTGTGAGGCTAAAACTTTCAGTTTTCCAATTTGTAGGTGCAATAGGGAAAAGCGTAGAAAGCCATGTTGATAAAGAAAGGTAGAATTTAAGATACCTTCGGAACAGACGTCACCGGAGGCGAAAAAATATCACACTTGGAGAATGAGGGCGAAAAAATTTGACCGTGGCGTCCTTGAAGACACCATTCCAGCATTCGCCTTAAGATATTTACAGGAACCAAAAATCAACGGAAAATTTACTTTCAATGAATCTTATTGTTCCCGATGTTCCCGAATATGCGTCCCTCGGTTTGTCGACAATTCTTCTTCCATTGCACAAGAATATTAAAGTCGTCTATCCCTTTAGCATAATATGCAAGCTGGCACTTTTTCATGCACATCCACAACAACATAAATATCACATTACAGTTAGCTCAAACTCAATGTATTTTCGATGACTGAACAGTTAAAAATGTAGAACGATACGTTTGTAGCAAGACAGATGTAGAGAATCAACTCTCGATGTCTTCAATTACATAAATAACTTCCTTCCTGCCGAAGCAGTCGTTTTCCGTGCGTCGGTTTGGATGTGACGAGGAATCATATCTCCGTCTCAGACTTATTTATGGGTGCTAAAACTTCTGTCCGAGAAGGCCGCAGCTGAAGAAACAGTTATTTATTCGCTAAGCGTGTTTAATACGGAGGGAGACGGAGGCCGCCAAGCTTTGTAGCGCATGCAATTCCCTCGATACATCGCAACAAAGAACTCCATTATTCCGACTAATTAGGATGAGGCCTACGTGTTTTATACTTCACAATTAAAACATGCACATCGTCGGAAGAGCACAAAGTAGTCAAAGAATCAAGTCCGCCTGCTAATAACGGGTCTGTTAGGAATTAAACCTGTGCAGCGTAAACACGACAATTGTTATTGAAGGCACCCCGAATAAATAAATATTAGGTTAACAAACTAGCCCTTAACTTTTTCTTTGGTGTAGCAACTTAGCTAAAGAAAAGAAAGAACCAAGTTATCGCTCTGAATCCTGAAAGTGATGTAGCATTTCTGTCCTTCACTCTATCAATCCAAGGTCTAGATTAGCTGCTATACATATGACTTACATATCTCTACACCAGTGTCTTACGTCACATAAAAGAAGATTCTGGCTCAAAAAAGGTAAAAACATTAATATTTTATCGCTTCTCGTTGGACGTATGCTGAGATTCAAACAAGCGCATTTTTAGATACCGATCTTTCAATCATTAGTTACAAACCTAAAACAAACAGTTTCTGATGCTTGCCTAAGGTTTGGAAATATATCTCAGTGATAGTTTAAAATATGAATATTTCATGTTACTGTAAGCTAAACCGAGGCTCTTGTGAATATCTATTACGGCGGAAAAATACCTGGGACGCGCTTCATATTTATGTTTCTGGTAATCGTTTTCGAGAATTTCACCTAAATCACTAGCAAGATTTATTTAAATTTCACATAGCCTAACTCCGACATTGTACGTTTTTCAGGAAAGCAGTGGCACAGTTTTTCAGCGGTGACAGGGATTTTTCCCAAATCGCATACAAGTAACAAGCCTCACTTATAAACTGAAACATGCAGTCTCCTATTTTAATTACATTCAATTGATCGTATCCCATGGATCACACCGAGAGTCGTCTCTAGGATTTGGCAAGAAGCCAAGGAAGTACATTTTATTAAAATTAAATTCAGCTAAATGACTTAACAGTGTGAAATATTATTACATAACATGATAACTTTATTTACAAAATAACCTAAAATATTAATTCTGAGAGCTTCTACGGAGACATTCTTGAGTGAAGTAGAAAGAGCTGCCTAACAGAAAGCTATTTAATTCAGTCTTAAATTCCACCACATTCCTCACAAGACGTAATATGCTCTGCTAGGTTGTTGAATGCTTGGTTACCCATCTATCTGACTCCTTTCGATGCTAATGTTAACCTCTTGAAGTCTTCGTAATCATTGTGTTTGGTCGCCGGCCGACGTGGCCGTGCGGATCTAGGCACTGCAGTCTGAAACCGCGAGGCCGCTACGGTCGCAAGTTCGAATCCTGCCTCGGGCATGGATGTGTGTGATGTCCTTAGGTTAGTTAGGTTTAACTAAGTTCTAGGAGACTAATGATCTCCGAAGTTGAGTCCCATAGTGCTCAGAGCCATTTGAACCATTGTGTTTGGTCCTAATATTATATTCACCCTTCGCCCTTTTTTTTGAGAAAAGTTAAATACTGGTAGTGAGCAAACCATTAGTATGTAAGATGTTCTAGAACCAACACCAGATGTAAGTATCGTAACACACTGCTGTATTCTAAAAATACTATTTCTGTACGTTGAATTTCCATAAAAGGTTATTCTGTAATGTATTAATGAATGAAAATTTGCAGAATAAATTAGTTTCTTCGTTTTTAAATAATCTCCAGTAAAATCGTATGTACTGGAAATGCAGCTGAACTGATGAGTTTCATTAATTCTAGGATGTTGGATTTTCATTATGGTTGTGAACTGTACATAGTTCCAAAAACTTAACACTGTCCACATCTTGTTTTCAGTGTTTAATTAGACTATTTTTACAGCATGAGTAGTTTTCGAGGATTATGGGGCTGCACAGGACACACTGACATGGAGAGCTGCATCAAACCAGTCATCGGACTGAAGACGCCGACCACAGCGACAACAACAACAACAACAACAACAACAATAACACAGCAACAGTACTTAACTGTGTGTACTGAGTCTTGTCAGAATTTAAAATTAACCCATTTGCCTTGAATCATGTGTCGAGGTTGCTAATATTTCGTTTGCTGTCATTTAATTAAGAAGAATGGTACAACTATTTATTCTTACATCTTATCATCTGTGAAAAGGAAAATATTTATATTAGTTGACGATGTCAGTGCGATGTATCGGAAGCAGCAGAGGACAAAAAAATTACAGTAAGTTGAAGTAAACAAATTGAGAGTAATATATGGACGCCTCATATTAGAAACATCGATAAATGTATACCATTTACGTTTCGGTTCAATGCGACCATATTACTGACAAAAAATTAATGTTTTACAAAACTGTTGTGCCTTGAAATAAGAGAATATGTACGTTATGCAGTCATTATATACATTATGGACTGACAAGGTGAGGAATAAGGACGTTCTCCACAAAATCTGCGAGGAAATGAATATATGGAAAACACGGACAAGAAGGGACAGAATGGTCGAACATCTGTTAAGACATCCCATGATAATAGAGGGAGCTGTAGAGGGTAATAACTGTAAAGGAAAACAGAGCTTGGAATACATCCGACAAATAACTGAGCTCTTAGGTTGCCGGCACTACTCTGAGATGAAGAGCATAGCGCAGAAGAGGAATTCTCGGCGGGCCGCATCTACTTCTGTTTGCACAATATTGCGTAGGGGAGCTACAGTGTGATTTTTACAACAACATTTCGTTATTGCATTATGCTATTTTTCAGTGTTGTCAAACGTAAAAATTTCGTGTCATTCCATTTCTGAGCGAACACATACACATGGTGTTCCGTAAGTATTCATTCAGATTGATCCGGGAAGTAGAGAACATCAAAACAAAAATACTTTGTTACGGTACATATGGTACCTGATGGAAATTTCTGATGCTACTTATAGCAGTGACATTCACGGGAATTGCTCGAATATGCGATCATTCGCCTGTATGCAGGAAGTACATCGTTGGAATTTTAATCGGTGTCCGTTCTAAGATTGATAGCATGCCCACAACGGCACCAGCAGCAACGACAATTCTAGCGACGAGGTCTCCTTCTATTTCCACAACTGTTTCGTACTGCAGCTACGTCGTATGCCTCCAGCGGAAGACATCCGGACACTTGTGGTCAAGCGATCCGGTTTGCTACGCCACAGAGCCACCTTGGTCGATCCATCGATTCCCGAAGATGGCCCACAGATGATCGTGCTGGAAGGACATCCTTTGTCTAACATTCAGAGGTACATCCTCCAGCAGTTCTGGCAGTACATGTTCCGCGAAGATGTGGTATCTCCAACCGCTGAGGCGGAATGGAAGAATACATCGTTCAGACAACCTATGACCGAGAATCACGGCACACATGTTGAGAATGAATCTCTGTTGACGAGCACAAGGTCGAGTACTTCGTGGACTCACATGTGCGAAACAATACAAGTTGTCGGTATTGAAACAACCTCCACGATTAAACAAGGCCTCGTCTCTGTACAGGACCTTGACCGGAAACAAGAGATTACAGGACAGTCTGTTGTAAACATGATTTTGCGAACTGCACACGTTCAGTGCTAGTGCTGCCACATACTGAAGATGTAAAAGATGACCCTGCTAGTCCACACGTAACTGTCTGACGCCAAGGACGTGTGAAATACATTATGTACTTGCAGCACAGTAAAATGTTCCCTAACGTTACAAGTTGTCGTCAGAGACCATATATACCTTACCTAAATATATTTGTTTTGATATTCTCTACATCCTGTATAAATTTGAACGAATAATTTCGGAACACCCCGTAGAGGCTTCTTACGTGCTACCAGATGTCGCAAATTAAAAAGTATATACGGTAGTAACTAATCAAATGTACCCATTTTTGTCTCTTACATGTTGATGTTTAGGACAGTAATACGCATTTGTATTTATCATATTCGACAAAGGTTCAAAAATGGTTCAAATGGTTCTGAGCACTATGCGACTTAACTTCTGAGGTCATCAGTCGCCTAGAACTTAGAACTAATTAAACCTAACTAACCTAAGGACATCACTCACATCCATGCCCGAGGCAGGATTCGAACCTGCGACCGTAGCGGTCGCTCGGCTCCAGACTGCAGCGCCCAGAACCGCACGGCCACTCCGGCCGGCATTCGACAAAGGCGTACACAGGTTTGTGTAGGGCAAATGATTTACAACAACAGGAATACAAACATTCTCTTAAAGTTAACACCTTATGGGTGCATTTTATAAATGTCTAGGAGTAGTAAGCAATTTCTGTTAATTACATGGGAAACAAAACTACACACATATTACTAAGAAATTGCTTACTCGCTGACACTGTTTCACTGTCTGTGGCCGGCTGGAGTGGCCGAGCGGCTCTAGGCGCTACAGTCTGGCACCGCGCGACCGCTTCGGTCGCAGGTTCGAGTCCTGCCTCGGGCATGGATGTGTGTGATGTCCTTGGGTTAGTTGGGTTTAAGTAGTTCTAAGTTCTAGGGGACTGATGACCTCAGAAGTTAAGTCCCATAGTGCTCAGAGCCATTTGCACCATTTTTTCACTGTCTGTATAACGGGCTTGACTTTCTGTTGATGTTTGTTGATCGAAGTGAACGTGCCACATTTAAAACTATTCCACACAAATTTATAGCAATGTTGTATTACATTTCTCGCTTGAAATTTTTACATTAGGAAGAGCTGAACTATACAGGGTGGTGAATTGATCGTGACCGGGCCAAATATCTCACGAAATAAGCGTCAAACAGAAAAACTACAAACAACGAAACTTGTCTAGCTTGAAGGGGGAAACCAGACGGCGCTATGGTTGGCCCGCTAGATTCCTCGAATAAACCACTACCGAATGAATAAATGAAATAACAGTTTAAAGAAACTGTTTAAAGGTTTTCGTAGCCCCTCGTATCGAAGAGTGATTAACGCAGTAGAACTAGTAAACTACAGGATGGTGTGTATTGTAATTGATAAAACTTTCCTGCCGCGAAATAAAATTTGCAGATTAACCTCCAAATGCCGCATCCCATGTACTGTTACGTTATAAAGTGGCGCAGAGCAATAAGGTTCAAAATGGTTCAGATGGCTCTGAGCACTATGGGACTTAACAGCTGAGGTCATCAGTCCCCTAGAACTTAGAACTACTTAAAGCTAACTAACCTAAGGGCAGCACACACATCCATGCCCGAGGCAGGATTCTAACCTGCGACCATAGCGGTCGCGCGGTTCCAGACTGAAGCCCCTAGAACCGCTCGGCCGCTCCGGCCGGCAGGAATAAGGAATTTTGAATTCAGTTTAGTTAAGTCTGTACTTTCGGTAGTTGTTTAGGATTATCGGTATGGCCGGCCGCGGTAGTCGTGCGGTTCTAGCGCTGCAGTCCGGAACCGCGGGACTGCTACGGTCGCAGGTTCGAATCCTGCCTCGGGCATGGATGTGTGTGCTGTCCTTAGGTTAGTTAGGTTTAAGTAGTTCTAAGTTCTAGGGGACTGATGACCTAAGATGTTAAGCCCCATAGTGCTCAGAGCCATTTGAACCATTTTTGTTATCGGTATGCACGCGACAGCATTGTAGTTAATATGTACCAATACGCCGCGCATAAAAACTGGTTCTTCCAGTACTTATACCCTTGGTACAGTTAGTGATATCAGGTTATGGTCAGGTGTTTTGGACAGCTTGGGACTATTTGTATACCCAACAGAAGGATCGTCTTAGTGTCACTATCTTATAGTATAGGGTCCAAGTATGAAAGTTACACACTTCCTCCTACTTAGGCAAATGAAGCAAATTGTTTGGATCTTTTTGCATTTGATATAGTCTACGGTGTGCTTGATGTGACCTGTTGAGGCACCGTTAGTTCATGGGCGGTTCCTTTGTAAACTGCACAAAAGGGTTTTTTTAAAATTATATTTTCGCACTCACCAGCGGACCAAAACCCAGTCGAGGATTCAAGATGGCTATGCACAGCAAATGGATGAATATTTTTTTTTTTTTTTTAGATTTATTCTTAAGATCCCGATCTCGAAGAACCTCGAAATTTTTCTTTTATATCTTTATCGGTTTCCGAGATACAGAGATTCAGACATACCCTACTTGTATGCGTCAAATACGCACGTAAAATGTGGTCTGAGGCGAAAACGTTGTTTATAAAGTAAGGTAGCACGTTGAAATATGCTGTAAAGTGGCTCCGTTATTATCTGGAGACCCAGTGTTGTAGTGGCTGAGATGTAAAATTAGTTTTGAGTTATTTCAGTTTCACATAGGTAAACTGTTTTACTGACCAATACATTCCTTTTCATATGAGTTACATGCCCAGGTGCAGCAGCAGAAAGAAGGGAACCAGTGGAAAAATACAGCTATCGCAGTACAAAAACATGTGAATATGTTCCTGTTGATTTAAAAGACTCTGACTGAAAAGTGGAGTACCAGCTGCCTCATTCTACATTCCTCAGCACGTTTAAAAATTTTCCCAAAAGTTAAGGCATGCGAACACATTCGCGCTTTTTTATTCTGAGAGAGAAGAAGACACTGGCAATGGCAAACAGACGGAAAAGTAATAAACACTTGAAAATAGTAGACAGTGGTTGTTTTATAGAAAGAGCGAAGGAGACAGTGGCAAGGTGAGGGAAAGAGAGGGATACAGTGGCAGTGGTGACAGAACACTTCTAGGAAAAGACTGAAGGAGACAGTGCCAGTTGGGAGAAATAAGGAGAAAGAGAAAATTTTGGAAATTTGTGGTAAGTTCCCATGGGACCAAACTGCTGAGGTCATCGGTCTGTAGGCTTACTCACTACTTAATCTAACTTAAACTAAGTTACGCTAAGGACAACACATACACCCATGCCCGAGGGAGGACTCGAACCTTCGATGGTGGAGGGGGGGGGGGGGGGGCCATCCGTGGCAAGGCGCCCCAGACCACGCGGCTACCCCGCACGGTGGAGAAAGAGAAATTGGAAGTGGATGAGAGACAAAAGATATGATAATGACAACTAGGAAGAGAGTGACAATTAGAAGAAACATCAGTAGTAAAAAGGAAGGAAAGAGATATTAGCAGTAAGAGAGAGCAAGAAGGAGATAGTGAGAGTGAGAGGAGACTGTAGTAGTAGGAAAGAACAAAGGGGAGTGTGGCTGTGTCACAGGAGACAATGACAGAAAGACGCAAAAAGATAATAACAATGAGTTGGGCTGAATGAGTGAGTGAGAAGAGGCAACTGAGAGTGAATGGGTATGAGAAACTTAGAGCGATGGTCTAGTGGGTGTGAGTGAGTTACAGTTGGGCAGAACTTGTCGGAGTTTGATGTGAGTTCAACATAAAAAAGCAAGAATATGTTCGCATGCCAAAATTTTTGTGAAAATTTTTAAAGGTGCGGAGGAAAGTAGAATGAGGCGGCTGGTACGCCACTTTTCAGTCAGATTCTTTTGAATAAACAAAAATGTATTATCAATTTTTGCGCTTCAAAAAAAATGGTTCAAATGGCTCTGAGCACTATGGGACTTAACAGCTGTGGTCATCAGTCCCCTAGAGCTCAGAACTACTTAAACCTAACTAACCTAAGGACATCACACACATCCATGCCCGAGGCAGGATTCGAACCTGCGACTGTAGCAGTCTTTTGCGCTTCGATAGGAACATTTTTCTGCTGGATGTAACATAACTAAAAACGCTTTCACGTTCACAAGATACACAGATAAACTGAAACAGTTTTCCTTCCACAGATGAATGGTGAGGAGATCCTTCTGGATGTGAAACATGTCATGATAACAAATTTACGTAATGAAACATATTTACAAAGAAGAGATGCGCTGATTTTCCTTCCAGAGATACTAAATTAAGTGGTCATAAAGAAAGTGGAGTGAGTAAGAAATCTGTAATAAATTTTCATTAAAAATTCAATACGAAACTTGTCGCAAATGTGTAAAGGCATACAGAAAGGAGAGAACAAAACATCCAGGCATTCGAACCCGGACCTTTGCATATTGGCAGAAGTAAAGCTGAAGGGCGGGTTATGAGGGAAAAGTCGCGAGTTCGAGCCCCAGTTCGGATCTAGAAGTGAACAAGATAATTCTTAGTCCTTTGTAGCCACGGATTATCAAACAGGAAGCACTTCACAACATTTACTTACACGGATCATATAACGATAATGAAGCTGTGCGCGAATTTATTTTACGTAACGCTCATGTTATTTGATATTACTAGTAATATATAGAAACTGATTCCACTATGAAAATCGTCGAGGGAAGAGGAGTAGTAGTAATGCAGCTGTGGAGCAGAACGGAAAATTAACGCAAGCTCTGAAAATTTGTAATAAGTTAATATATCCGCAATGGATGTAATGAATTTGTTATAAGAACTGTGATAATGTGCTCCTGGCTCCTTAGGAAGAGTGGTTGTTCTTTTCATATTTAATAAATTACAGACAAGTCAAAGTCTTCTTCGTAATACACACGTTATTCACCAAAATTATCAACAACCGTCTAAAAATATTGTATTTTAATCAATCAGTGGAAAGACCTTGTTTTACAAGTGGCGCGAAAGAAATTTTAAAATTCAACCCCGTGTCCAGCCATCCAGATTCAGGTTTTCCCTAAATCACTCCAGGCAAATGCCGGGATGGTTCCGTTGAAAGGGCATGGCCAATTTTGTCCCCCACCCTTGACACAATCCAAGATTGTGCTCTGTTTCTAATGACCTTAATGTCAACTGGACTCCCAGTCTTCCTTCCTTCCTTGTTTAATTTATGAACATGTAGCAAACAAGGTATCTTCATGAACTCCTGTGTGTAAGGTGTGCCCTGCTATGAAATCAAAATTTCTTAAATACTTAACTTCCGCAAGCCGTTATTTACCATGGTATGACCTACTGTGTCAACTTGCTGATTTAGAGTAACCTGTTATTCCACCATAGCACTAAAAGTGAGCTATTCTTGTTAGTACAAAGCAATTTCCTGCCGGCGTTTGCCCGAAGGGGATAAGATGTCAGTAATGGGGCTGTGTATATTCGGGCAATGAAGCACCCAAGGCCAAAGTCAAGGCCAGACATTCCCACTTTCCCCATTAAAATTGCTACACCACGAAGATGACGTGCTACAGAAGCGAAATTTAACCGACAGGAAGAAGATGCTGTGATATGCAAATGATTTGCTTTTCAGAGCATTCACACAAGGTTGGCCCGGTGGCGACACCTACAACGTGCTGACACGAGGAAAGTTTCCAACCGATTTCTCATACACAAACAGCAGTTGACCGGCGTTGCCTGGTGAAACGCTGTTGTGATGCCTCGTGTAAGTAGGAGAAATGCGTACCATCACGTTTCCGACATTGATAAAGGTCGGATTGTAGCCTATCGCGATTGCGGTTTATCGTATCGCGACATTGCTGCTCGCGTTGGTCGAGATCCAATGACTGTTAGCAGAATGTGGAATCGGTGGGTTCAGGAGCGTAATACGGAACACCTTGCTGGATCCCAACGGCCTCGTATCACTAGCACTCGAGATGACATGCATCTTATCCGCATGACTGTAATGATCGTGCAGCCACGTCTCGATCCCCGAGTCAACAGATGGGGACGTTTGCAAGACAACAACCATCTGCACGAACAGTTCGACGACGTTTGAAGAAGCATGGACTATCAGCTCGGAGATCATGGCTGCGGTTACCCTTAACGCTGCATCACAGACAGGAGCGCCTGCGATGGTGTACTCAACGACGAACCTGGGTGCACGAATGGCAAAACGTCATTTTTTCGGATGAATCCAGGCTCTGATTACAGCACCATGATGGTCGCATCCGTGTTTGGCGACATCGCGGTGAACGTATATTGGAAGCGTGTATTCGACATCGCCATACTGGCGTATCACCCGGCGTGATGGTATGGGGTGCCATTGGTTACACGTCTCTGTCACCTCTTGTTCGCATAGACGGCACTTTGAACAGTGGACGTTACATTTCAGATGTGTTCCGACCCGTGGCTCTACCCTTCATTGGATCCCTGCGAAACCCTACATTTCAGCAGAATAATACACGACCGCATGTTGCAGGTCCTGTACGGGGCTTTCTTGATATAGAAAATGTTCGACTGCTGCCCTGGCCAACACATTCTCCAGATCTCTCACCAATTGAAAAGTCTGGTCAATGGTGGCCGAGCAACTGGCTCGTCACAGTACGCCAGTCACTACTCTTGATGAACTGTGGTATCGCGTTGAAGCTGCATGGGCAGCTGTACCTGTACACGCATTCCAAACTCTGTTTGACTTAATGACCAGGCGTATCAAGGCCGTTATTACAGCCAGAGGTGGTTGTTGTGGGTACTGATTTCTCAGGATCTGTGCACTCAAATTGCATGAAAATGTAATCACATGTCAGTCCTAGTATAATATATTTGTCCAATGAATACCCGTTTATCATCTGCATTTCTTCTTAGTGTAGCAATTTTAATGGCCAGTAGTGTATAATCCTTACCATGTAATTTATCACCAAATTAGCATAGCGTTTTACCCATCCCTCCCTTGCTTGATTTATGGGCCTACTTCCCTACCCCTCTAAGCCAAGAGAAATTCGATGGCAGTTACCTTTTGGTTTTCTCAAGGACAAAGATATCTGCCAAGATGGTGGAAGGTAAAAAGATCACAGCCACTCAAAAGATGTTTGCCTCTACAATGTCACAATCAAACATAGCGTCCATGATGGTGGAAGATGAAGGCGTCATCAAAATATTGAATACGTAAAGTGTTGTATGTGTCCACTCAAGGTCATCCCCGATGGTTCCCTCTCCCGCTCTCCCCAAGAGGAATCCTGTCCTGCACCTGCTGTGTTATTATATGATACATCAGAGCACACTTGTGAGGGTATTTACAAGACCACTGAACCCAAAAACATTGTGAATAATTTGGTAATTACACTGTGGCCTGTTTCCGACACAAAATGGTGTCACACATGAAGTCGTTATTATGCAACATACCACACCACCACCTCGTACTATAATAGCAACTGTTAACCATGAATTGCCAGTAACAACTTCGGTAGTAGTACATGAAAAATTGATCTTACATCCAACATATGTGATAGAAGCTCTTCTTGAACAACATTATTAGGAACAAAACTGAAAGTGTCCACGGTTTTATATATTGGCATCCTTTGCCTCCTGTAGTATCTTCTCCGACGGTAAGGCATGGCTGTGTGCTTCGTGCGGCTGCCTCGAGACGAATGAGCATGCTGCTGCCTCAGGCACAGTTATCAAGCAACATGACGTCAGAACTTCCTGCCACCACGCGCGAGCACAGCGCCAGCGCTCCTTATCAGTCCCGATTGCGCAACCGGAAGCTGAATTTTCCAGCAACACGGGCCTAGTAATACTACGGCCCGTGTTGCCCAGCAGCCTCGTCGAGCGGCTAAGACCCGCTCAAGGTCACCCGCCATAGACGGCAGTATACAGTATATGCACACAGCCATCGAATATGCACACTGCAAGCTCCTTGTTGCCAGGCACACAATATGTAGTGGTATAGAGGTCAGCTAATGCCACATGCACATCGTCTAGTGACCAAAAGTGCTCCAACACAGAGGCACAGGATGCACTCATTTCCCCCCACCCCCTCCCTCCATGTGACGCTGCAGTGACATGTTGTAAGAATCAGTCAAGTCATATTTAAGGTATCTAAAGCCAGCAGTCCATCTCCATCACAACCAATGTGTCTGAGTGTACATAAGGATCAACTTCAGCAGTTAGCATTGAGTGATTATGGATGTTTCCTGGAGGAGGAAGAAGTGCTCCTGCAGGCACTTTATAGATAATCTGGCTGGTCTGGGGGTCTTCATCATGGTTGGATACTAAAGAAACCAAACCACACATCATAGGATAGCGAACAAGAATGTGCATATTCTTGTATAAAATATCTGTTAATGTGCATTTACATTTACGTACAGATTGTGAGAAAAATCTCGATGTGCATGAGGATTACAAAAGTCCTGCATTTACTGGAAATACAAATGGAGAGTGAATAAACATTGATGGACTTGTCGAAGATGATGGGTTTCTGGGTGTTTACTGTATTAGGGAATATTCGCTTTATCAATTTATAGGCCTTCATACACATTTGGATCAGCTTAAAAAAAGATGGTTGTATTGTATCAACGTGAGTTGGACTGGAAAGTGTGCATATTTTTATTCAGTGGATCTTTAGAATGAAGTACCGTAACCTGTTGCTGTTCCCATAAATAATGTTATTCCACAAGTGTTAAGAAACAGAATCAGTATATCGAATAGACTTAAGGTGATGTCTATTAAAGCAAGTACTCTTTGAAATGCAGTTCGTGTGCAACACAGAAAAAGAAGAAAACTGCTGTATTTATCAAAACAAAATGCCTTGTTGGAAAAGTATAACTTACTACTTGGAAAAGAATAGGCCGTTGCCAATGTACAAGCAAGGCTTACAAATTACTTTAAACGCAGTATAAGGAAAGAATATGGATATGAATTGGGAATACAAGATATCTACATTTACTGTAAATACTAATGGAGAGTGATCAAATGTTCATGTACAGTCATGGTCAAAAATATCCGAACAACCTGAATTGCGTTACGCCTGATTCGCATGTAACCCGCATAACGCAGCTGTCTAGCAGGTCCTCTAATCGCTCCTGGGTAGAGTCGTTTGACTATTGAAAATGGTTCCACCAAGTCACCACTGGAAAACACTGCTCTGTATCGCAATAACTCAAGACGTAAAGTTATAGCACGATGCAACAAATATCAGGAAACACCTCCTCACAGATAAGACTGTCCTTAAGGCTTGTAAGTTCACATATATTACAATAAATTACGTACCTGAAATGTTACCACTCTCATTATTACGTCAGATAGGTAATGCACGTAGTAAGTTCGTTGTATTCATGATTTAATCTTCAAAATAACATAAAGTACTTATTATTTATCGCAAAATGACATTATAAATTAAGTTATTCACGAGCAGCTATTTCAGAATATGTATGAACTTCAAATGACACGACGAACCGTTTCGTTCTGCATATGGATTCAAACCCAGGTCATGCTGACTAAGCAAAGATTTCGTGACTGACGGAAGCTAACAGTCATTCCTAAATATGCATACGGAGACTGATATACCTCGATTTTAGACAGTTGCAGTTGGCAAATATCAACTTTATATTACATAACGTAAACATTTTTAACGGACGGGAATTCCTACCCAGCACCTATTGGCCCTGTTAACGAACTACGAGAGATGTTAAATATTGCTTCTTCACAAGCAACTTACTTGAAATGCCTTGAGGTAAAGCTTTGTGTTGGACACGGATTCGAACCCACAACCTAATCAGATTGTTATCGAAGCACAATCAACTGTGCATATCGGATTTTCTCGGAAGTAGCTAGATGTTTTAACTGAAATGACGAGCGAAACATTAATATTTTCCTTCCCAGGACTCCAACCCGACACCTATCGCTGTTATATTCTAGAAAAAAGGAACTTTAAATATGGGTTTGTTACACCAGCAGCGACATGTAAGCATGTTTGGACTAGAAATAATATGACGAATAAATCACTGCTGACTGGGAATCGAACCCCACACATATCGTTGTTGACTACACACAAAGAGACGTCAGCTACCGAATTTTTCTCCACCAGCATCCTTAAACTTACAGTTATCTCGCAAATATTTCTGTGTTTCACTGGGAGTCAAAAACGTCAGATATCGTTAGTGTTGACAACGAATGAAAATACATTAGATATCAAAAGTATTATCCACGAGCAGATAGGTGTTTTCATGCTAGAACTTGATAATACATAATGAAAACTTTAGTGCTGGGCCAGGATTCGAACCCATTCACGCGCAGTATGTCAAGGTGTTGAAGAATCTGCAGTTTTGAACAAACAACAAATTGTAGTCGAGCTGTATTGTCACGAAGGGTTCAAATTCCGCGTTAAAGGCGGTCTGAGCTGCATTCCCAGTTCAGAACTAATTTTATCGACATACAGAAGCTCAAATAAAAGATGAAATAATCGTCCTGGACCATACATAGCGTTTTTTTCGTGACCAGAAATAAACAACTAGTATAATAAAGGTTACTGGTGATAGAGTTTCTACATGTCGCTACTCCTGACTTTATTGTGGTTCAGCCTAAAGTGTACCTGGTAGAGTAGGAATATCATGATTAACGCGAATTTCAGACCACAATGCCATTACACCTTCTTCACTTGGTGTAGCCAGAAGAGAATAGAATCTCTCTCTCCCTATCAAAAATGGTTCAAATGACTCTGAGCAGTATGGGACTTAACTTCTGAGGTCATCAGTCCCCTAGAACTTGGAACTACTTAAACCTAACTAACCTAAGGACATCACACGTCCATGCCCGAGGCAGGATTCGAACCTGCGACCGTAGCGGTCGCGCTGCTCCAGACTGTGGCGGTTACAACCGCTCGGCCACACCGGCCGGCCCCTATCAAAAATCATCGGCAAAAGTTTGAATCGAACCCAGACCATAAGTATATGAACCTATTATCAATCCAACAGAGCACTGAATCGTCTGCGCACAACTCTGATGCTCCACACTGGATCAGAATTCTGACACACAGGCTCCCTGCAGTGGTTTGCAGCATGTTCAGTACATTCGTTTATTTGGTTGACCGAATCACCATGAACTAGCTGCCTCAGTTACCCACTGCATACATTCGACTCTATTTTTAATCACCGAAATAAAATCACGAAACTGCCACCTACACAGAACTGCCAACAGTGTAGGATGCAGAAATTTAAATAGGAAGTGTTCCTTTCCACTTGAGCTACTCTATTGCGCTATCTGTTTGTTGAAAACGTCATGCAGTGCAAAAGAAAACCGTAACTGTCTGTCTCTCTGAAGTCTAGATCCAGTCGTATGCTTTATCTCGCAGCTCTGTGGAATGCGGAAGTTCTGGAGGTACTGTACCTATGTCTTAGTTAGTAGCGTAATGGTAAGCGTAGTGCACTGTAGATAAGATGTCGCTAGTGCGATTACATTCACTGTTACCATTTTTAAAATACAGTTCTGCTGTTTAGTGAACTTATCAATCTAATGGACTTTGAACATAATTCCCTTCACTGCTCAACCCAAAATAGTCGAATGTGGAAAAAGGGCTAACTTCTGCGACATTTTGTTCTTTTCAGATTTAATAGACATCCAGGCAGCAGATGCATCTCGAAACTTTTGTATTATGTATGGGAAGAGCGCATCGTGCCAAAATAGGTCAGAAAAGTATTTTCTACATTAGCTGTCGTGTGGTAGCAGCATTTTATTCTTCTTCAAACCTTGTTTGATAGCTTTAACTCAGAACAAGTTTTCTACATGCATGTAATCAATAAACTGCATGTGTATTGTCAGACTGTTATAGATAATATCAGAGAATTGGCATATATCGTTGATGATTAATTTCTCTCTCATGTTTACTATTGTTTTAACAACACTAAAAGAAACATTACGAAAATTGTACACTGTACTATAAAAAATGAAGTAAAACTATCCATGATAACCTTAGGATGAAAGTCTGTTTTAATAAAACTGAGTATCTGTACAAAAATGTGCCTCTATTGGAACGAATTAGTAAACACTACTCAGATTTCGATTGAGTCTGTGGTCAATTGGTATGCTGTATCATACTCAAGGGGTATGCAAATTCCTAGAAACCCAAAATTAGCTCGTCAGCAGCGGAAAGAGGCGTTACCTGTAGTGCAGCATTGTAAGTTTTTCACCGTTGCACTATGAGCTGAAAGTATTTTCTTGCGATTTCCTTATCGATGTTTGATCTGACTGCTTGTAGCTCTTTCGCAGAAGGGATAAAAACGTTACCCTCAGCGAGACTGGAACAGCGAACCATAACAGACGCTTTTTGAGAGGTTAGCACGTAATCACAGAGCTAGGGAACAGGTAGGGATTTTGATTTCCCCTTACGAGGCCAATAGGGGCTAGAACTCGTAAACAGCTATTTAAAGGACGAGATTAATTGCGATTTCCACGTGCAACGACTTTCCTGGGCCGAAAACCGTACATTTAGAATCATTTGTTACACTTCAAGCACAGGGTACTAGCACAGAGTACTAGCACAAACAAGCAGCCTGTGTGGCTGACTATAGGGATAAGAATATCTTGTAGAACAAAGCGGCAATTATATCAAAACGTTAGAAACAGTCAAAATCTAAATGCAATAGCCCATTACAAACAGTATTGTAAGGTGCTTAAAAATGTTATTAGGAAGGCAAAAAGTATGTGGTATGCAGATACAATAGCTAAGTCTCAGGATAAAATTAAAACCATATGGTCAGTCGTAAAGGAAGTGGCTGGTCTGCAGAGACAGGTCGAGGATATAGAATCAGTGCGTAGTGGGAATGTCCGTGTTACTGATAAGTCGCATATATGTACAGTATTTAATAATCACTTTCTGAATATAGCAGGTGAACTAAATAGAAACCTAGTCCCAACAGGGAATCATATAGCGCTCTTAGAAAAAAGTGTTCCGAGACTGTTACCTGAAATGCTCCTCCATTATACTGACAAGAGGGAGATTGAGTTAATAATCAAGTCACTAAAGACCAAGAACTCTCATGGATATGACGGGGTATCTAGCAGAATACTGAAGTATTGTTCTATGTATGTTATCCCAATACTTAGCCACATCTGTACCTTTTCCTTTAGGAGTGGTCGGTTTCCTGACCGATTAAAGTACTCGGTAGTGAAGCCACTTTCTAAAAAGGGAGACATTGATAATGTTGACAATTTTAGACCTATTTCTATGCCATCGGTGTTTGCTAAAGTTATCGAGAAGGTTGTATATACAAGGTTACTGGAGCATTTAAATTCACATAATTTGCTGTCAAATGTTCAGTTTGGTTTTGGAAATGGTTTAACAACTGAAAATGCTGTATTATCTTTTCTCTGTGAGGTTTTGGACGGATTTAATAAAATGTTGCGAACGCTAGGTATTTTCTTTGATTTAACGAAGGCTTTTGACTGTGTTGACCACAAAATATTACTGCAGAAGTTGGACCATTATGGAGTAAGGGGAGTGGCTTACAATTGGTTCGCCTCTTACTTTAAGAACAGAAAGCAGAAGGTAATTCTCCGCAGTATTGAGAGTGGTAGTGATGTTCAGTCCCAATGGGGCACTGTTAAGTGGGGCGTTCCCCAAGGGTCGGTGCTGGGGCCACTGCTGTTTCTTATTTATGTAAATGATATGCCTTCTAGTATTGCAGGTGATTCAAAAATATTTCTGTTTGCTGCTGACACCAGCTTGGTAGTGAAGGATCTTGTGTGTAATATTGAAACAGTAACAAATAATGCAGTTCATGAAATAAGCTCGTGGCTTGTGGAAAATAATTTGATGCTAAATGCCAGTAAGACTCAGTTTTTACAGTTTCTAACTCACAATTCAACAAGAACCGATATTTTGATCAGACAGAAAAGGCATATTATAAGCGAGACAGAACAGTTCAAGTTCCTAGGCGTTCGGATAGATAGTAAGCTGTTGTGGAAAGCCCATGTCCGGGATCTTGTTCAGAAACTAAATGCTGCTTTATTTACCATTAGAACAGTGTCTGAAATAAGTGACACTTCAACACGAAAAGTAGTCTACTTCGCATATTTTCATACACTTATGTCGTATGGTATTATTTTTTGGGGTAATTCTTCTGATTCAAAGAGGGTATTTTTGGCTCAAAAACGGACTGTTCGAGCTATGTGTGGTGTAAGTTCGAGAACCTCTTGTCGACCCCTATTCAATAGTCTGGCAATTCTGACATTGCCCTCACAGTATATATTTTCTTTAATGTCGTTTGTTGTTAGCAATATTAGCCTATTCCCAAGAGTTAGCAGCTTTCACTCAGTTAATACTAGGCAGAAATCAAATCTGCATGCGGTATGCACTTCCTTCACTCTTGTGCAGAAAGGAGTGCAGTATTCTGCTGCATCCATTTTCAATAAGCTACCACAAGAACTCAAAAATCTTAGCAGTAGCCCAAACTCTTTTAAGTCTAAACTGAAGAGTTTCCTCATGGCTCACTCCTTCTACTCTGTCGAGAAGCTCCTGGAAGAGCTAAAAAATTAAGCAAATTCCAGTGTTACATTGTTAATTTTCTTTATTTAAACTCACGACTTGTCACCTGAATATATTTTTTTATATTTAATTTTATCTCTTTCTAATATCGTGTTATAATTTCATGTATTGACTCGTTCCATGACCATGGAGACTTCTCCTTAATTTGGTCCCACAGAACAATAAATAAATAAATAAAAATAAAATAAATAATAACTCAGATTCTTCAATCGGAAATGACAGGCAAAATCAAGTGAACTTTGAGGCTTATTTCTGTGCACACCAGGAGGTAACTCGTCGATCACAGAGTTGCCAAACATACCTTACCTTGTTGCCAAATCTCAGTTACAGTACCAGCAGGAAGAAGACGAACCGATATGATACTACACCGGGCTGGGAAGTGCCCATAGCTGGGGTCTCAAAGACGCAGCTGCTATGGCCTGGAATACATAATGTGTCGATTCGCATTTCTGTAAATAGGTTTCGGAACTGGAGCGTAGTTACTAATAATACTCAGAACCGACTGCAAACTAAGCATCATAAATCAGTAACTCTCATAGTTGTTTTTATACTTCTTTCTTAGTGTACTCAAAACTAAGAAACTCATTCACAGACATTTTTGTGCCTAACCAATAGTCGAGCAGAACAAACAAATAAAAAACAGAATGTGTGTGTGTGTGTGTGTGTGTGTGTGTGTGTGTGTGTGTGTGTGAGAGAGAGAGAGAGAGAGAGAGAGAGAGAGAGAGAGAGAGAGAGATAAAAATAAAGAAGAATGAGAGAGAGAGAGAGAGAGAGAGAGTAAAAAAAAATTGAATCATGGTGTGTAAAGAAATCTTCCATTGACACGTTCCATATCATTACAAATTGTTGCATTCATGATCTATGTAACAACTATTAATCTAATCTAATCTAATCCAATTTAATCATATCATATTGCTAACCAGCCATGAAGAGTCATGAATTCCTGAAATTTTGGCCAATATCAGTACCAAATCTAAAATTGAAAATAAAAGACGACAATTTTTGTAATAAACCAGGACTCCTATCAAGACCCTTTCGTCCCTGTTAACTAACCACGAAAGATGTCTGATAAACCTCCACTCAGAAGAAACAAGGTGTGCATGCATTTAAAGATGAAGCGCATGATGGGAAGTTCTGTGACAGAGATACGAACCCAACGAGTAATCGGATTGTTAATTAAGACAAATCAAATGTTACTTATCGGCTTTTCTTAGCAGCTGCTAGGTGTTTGACTCTAAAATAAGGATACAAATTTTTGTGCTTGAGCGACAATCGAACCACACACCTACTGCGATTGTTGACTACACATGAACAGACATTAAAAATGCACGTTAATTTTCACTAGCAGGCCGGTATGCACGTGATAGGGCTTGTAATGAAATTATGAATATTTTTGTACTGGATGAGGATTCACACCCACATACTTACGTTTGGAATAGACTTAGATAAGATTGCCATCTTGAGAAAAGGAACGAAATGATTGAACTATACTGTTCCAAGAGATTGAGATCCTTGGAAGAAGATACGTATTCGAAACACAGTACAGCACCACATTTTTCGTCTCTAGTTCAATAAAGTACAAGTAAAATAAGAGCTCTGTTCGATTAAATGGCTATCATTTCATCAAATAAAATAAAATTTTCTAATGTAACAAAGTTTACTGGCGATAGTATTTCTGTTTACCATGATTTCCACCTATGTCATTGACCAGCGTAAAATGGCTCTACCTAGGTGGTAATGAAGGAACGTGATGTTTAATGAGGATTCTGGATTATAACATTTTTCTCTTGAGGTTACCAGAGATATAGTGAATCTGTCTGTTCCTCTTAAGAGTAAATGTCTGAACCCACGCATTGCTTCTGTGATAGCTCGTTCCACCAAAACATTGTGGCCACATTTCCCAGCCCCAGGAGTATGCCGTAATGGATGATGTGCTTAGCTTACAAAATCAGTCACGATGGAAAAATGCGATTCTATTAAATGGTTAAGTAGAAGCAAACTTCTGACATGTAGATTATGCTATTCTCATGCCAGCGGGATGGACAGACGCTTCTAGGCATCATAGCCTCGATGTGAAACCATTTTGAAATTTTCACGAATTCAACAAATTTCTTAGTTCGAGAAAATCCACTGTGAAGTGTGAAGTTCCCGGATAATTCGATTATTACCGTCATTATTACTATCATTTTCTTCATACTGCTGCTGGAACACATGTGCTTGAAGATCATTTGTAACCTTTTGGTCATTACAGAAGTAGTTGCCCAAGAACAGGTTCTTTCCCTGTCTATGAAATCCTTTTCATGTTAATATCAAACATCAGCAATTACTCGTAGACTACACTGAAACTAAAGTAATTGATAAGACGTTATTTTATAACAAACACGCGCTGTCTTTCTTCATTTCTCTTGCACCCAGAAATAGCTGTCGAATACTGCCAAACCAAAAGCCAAGGGATCTTACTGCCTTCCGATACACATCGCTGTCAGTTCTTCCGTATGATTTGGTCGACGTTACCTGTTTCAAGTTCTGTATGATAGAGAATGTTTTAGAAAATCAATTGTTTTCCTTTGCAATAAACAGAAAGATTTACATTCTAAGCTACCCCAGTTCAAAATTTTCACAATATTAGTTCAAATTTAATATTCGCTTCTATAATGTAGGAAAGCATTTCACAGTAGCAAAACCCACATCCGACTCATTGACCTTACACTTAGTCGCTGACCATAAAGTCTAGCTCAGAGTGACATTAGTTTAAGTAACCTAATGTAGCGAAGACTCTCTCCCAGTACTCTTTCTCACCGGAAAATACGCAATTCACTCACTGGGCTCCATAAGGACACTGTAACAGTAATTTCTGTGTGTATGCAATGCATACGAATTGTAGAATTTAGTGGTGCTCTCTCTTCCACTTCTGTATACAATACGCCTGACCTAAACGGCCCCTTTATCAATACACGCCCTGGGCTGTGCAGCGTCATACTGACAACAGTAATGTGCTTGTATTGACAACCTCACTGTTCGTTTGACTGATTTTGTAATCATTTAAATAAAACAACATGACCTTTCAGTGGGAGACATTTCGTCCCTCTTTCCCTCCTGTTAAATTTCTCAGTAAGCTTTTTTGTCTTCCAACAAGCGAAATGCGGCAGAGTACCGCCGGTAAACGATTCACAAACCACGATTTAGTGCCGTTAAGACAATTTCTTTAAACATCGTCGTAGCCGAAGGAATTTAGTTTCTTCTTAAGTCGTCTTAAGCAGCAACGTTCATAGATACCTCAAATAGGAAGAGCTCTTTATCCAGGTACGAAGGTTGTAAAACAAACATCCCACAGTTTGTGTCAGGTTGATCTTTTCGTCTGATAGCACTGCCTAAGTATTTTGTCTAAGTGGTATCACAAGTCGTGTTCCTGTAGGTGTGGGAATCATTGATTGAAAACGAGTTTAACACCAATGGGTACAGTACTGATAAATATTCAAAATGATTATCAATCTAAGTCTGAGTTCACCCACAAGCGGAGGCGTATTTATAATATTGAAGCTGGACTGTGTATCCTTGTCTTCCTTGAGTGGGCATTGGAGGGCATTTTCACACACGTATACAATACTGTGAATTCTTCGAACGCTATAGTTAACGTTGCTGTCATAAACTAATTTTGTTTCTTTAATTCTTCTGGGTCTTCAGCGTTTAATATGTGTTGTAGATAGAGTCTTATACAAAAAAATTGACCGCCAAGTCTTTCACGTAAGGTGGACAATACAGTCGTGCTCCCCTCAGAATTCTATGTCTGGCAATATGCTCGATCTGCGAATTTTGTACATTGCAGCATTTCCCGGAGTAATGATGACGGTACTAATCAAATTATCCGGTAAGTTCACAGTGGATTTTCTCGAACTAAGAAATTTGCTGAATTAGTGAAAATTTCAAAACTGCTTCACATCGAGGCTATGACGCCTAGAAGAGTCTTTCAATCCTGCTGACATGAGAATAGCATAATCTCCGCGTCAGAAGCTTGCTTCTACTTAACCATTTAACTGACTCGCATTTTTTTCACCGTAACTAATTTTGTAAGCTAAGCACATCATCTGTTCAGACAGTTACTTTTAAGAGGAACAAACAGATTTACTATACCTCTGGTAACCTCAAGAGAAAAACGTTATAATCCAGAATCCGCATTAAACATCACACTCCTTTATTACCAACTGGGTAGGCCGGTTTACGCTGGTCAATGACATAGGCGGAAATCATGGTTAACAGAAATAATATCGCCAGTAAACTTTGTTACATTAGAAAATTTCATTTTATTTGATGAAATGATAGCCATTTAATGGAAGAGAGCTCTTATTTCACTTGTACTTTATTGAACTAGAGACGATAAAATTTGGTGCTGGACTGTGATTCGAATTCGTATCTCTTCTTTCAAGGATCTCAATCTCTTGGAACAGTATAGTTCTATCATTTTCTTCCTTTCTCCAAGACGGCAATCTTCTCTAGGTCTATTCCAAACGTAAGTATGTGGGTGTGAATCCTCGTCCAGTACAAAAATATTCATAATTTCATTACAAGCCCTATCACGTGCATACCGGCCTGCTAGTGAAAATTAACGTGCATTTTTAATGTCTGTTCATGTGCTGTCAACAATCGCAATAGCTGTCGCTACTTTTGGTCAAACACGCACACATCTTACTGTTGGTGAGTAAGCAATTGATACTTAAGCTATACTCGTGGATGATAAATAAAGAAGGACGGTCGGTGTGCAGTTCGATTGTCGCTCAGGCACAAAAATTTGTATCCTTATTTTAGATTCAAACACCTAGCAGCTGCTAAGAAAAACTGATAAGTAACATTTGATTTTTCTTAGTTAACAATCCGATTACGTGTTGGGTTCGTATCTCTGTCACAGAACTTCCCATCATGCGCTTCATCTTTAAATGTATGCACACCTTGTCACTTCTGAGTGGAGGTATATCAGACATCTTTCATGGTTAGTTAACAGGGACGAAAGGGTCTTGCTAGGAGTCCTGGTTTGTGCAACATTTTGTAATGATGTGGAACGTGTCATTTTAATGAAAGGTTTCTTTACATACCATGATTCAATTTTTTTTACTCTCTCTCTTTCATTCTTTTTTATTTTTATCTCTCCCTCTCTCTTCTCTCTCTCTCTCTCTCTCTCTCTTTCTCTCTCTCTCTCTCTCACACACACGCGCACACACACACACACACACACACACACACACACACACACACATTCTTTTTTTTATTTGTTTGTTCTGCTCGACTATTGGTTTGGCACGAAAACGTCGGTGAATGAGTTTCTTAGTTTTGAGTACACTAACGAAAGAAGCATAAAAACAATTATGAGCGTTACTGATTTGTGAGGCTTAGTTTGCAGTCGGTTCTGAGTATTATTGGTAACTACGCTCCAGTCCCTAAACCTATGTACAGAAATGCGAATCGACGCATTACGTATTCCAGGCCATAGCAGCTGCGTCTTTGAGACCCCAGCTATGGTCACTTCCCAGCCCGCTGTAGTATCATATCGGTTCGTCTTCTTCCTGCTGGTACAGTAACTGAGATTTGGCAACAAGGCAAGGTATGTTTGGCAACTCTGTGATCGACGAGTTACTTCCTGGTGTGCACGGAAATAATCCTCAAAGTTCACTTGATTTTGCCTGTCATTTCCGATTGAATAATCTGAGTTATTATCGCTTGAAATGTAACAAATGATTCTAAATGTACGGTTTTCGGCCCAGGAAAGTCGTTGCACGTGGAAATCGCAACTAATCTCGTCCTTTAAATAGCTGTTTACAAGTTCTAGTCCCTATTAGCCTCGTAAGAGGAAACCAAAATTTGTACCTGTTCCCTACCTCTGTGGTTAATTGCTAACCTCTCAAAAAGCGTATGTTATGGTTCGCGGTTCCAGTCTCGCAGACGGTAACGTTTTTATCCCTTCTGTGAAAGAGCTACAAGCAGTCAGATCAAACATCGATAAGGAAATCGCAAGAAAATGCTTCCCGCTTATACTTATTGTGGGTAGTTTTACTTCATTTTCTATAGTACAGTGTACAATTTTCGTAATATTTCGTTTAGTGTTGTTAAAACAATAGTAAACATGAAAGAGAAATTAATCATCAAAGATATATACCAATTCTCTGATATTATCTGTAACAGTCTGACAATACACATGCAGTTTATTGATTACATGCATGTAGAAAACTTGTTCTGAGTTAAAGCTATCAAACAAGGTTTGAAGAAGAATAAAATGCTGCTACCACATGACAGCTAATGTAGAAAATACTTTTCTGGCCTATTTTGGCACGATGCGCTCTCCCCATACATAATACAAATGTTTCGAGATGCATCTGCTGCCTGGCCGTCTATTAAATCTGAAAAGAACAAAATGTCGCAGAAGGTAGCCCTTTTTCCACATTCGACTATTTTGGGTTGAGAAGTGAAGGGAATTATGTTCAAAGTTCCATTAGATTGATAAGTTCACTAAACAGCAGAACTGTATTTTAAAAATGGTAACAGTGAATGTAATCGCACTCGCGACATCTTATCTACAGTGCACTACGCTTACCATTACGCTACTAACTGACGCATAGGTACAGCCAAAACCTCTCAGACAAACAGAAGCTAAACGATGTCAAAGTTGGCGTAAGGAGGGCTATGCGTGAAGCGTTCAGTGAATTCGAAAGTAAAATTCTATGTACCGACTTGACAGAAAATCCTAGGAAGTTCTGGTCTTACGTTAAATCAGTAAGTGGCTCGAAACAGCATATCCAGACACTCCGGGATGATGATGGCATTGAAATAGAGGATGACACGCGTAAAGCTGAAATATTAAACACCTTTTTCCAAAGCTGCTTCACAGAGGAAGACCGCACTGCAATTCCTTCTCTAAATCCTCGCACAAACGAAAAAATGGCTGACATCGAAATAAGTGTCCAAGGAATAGAAAAGCAGCTGGAATCACTCAACAGAGGAAAGTCCACTGGACCTGACGGGATACCAATTCGATTCTACACAGAGTACGCGAAAGAACTTGCCCCCCTTCTAACAGCCGTGTACCGCAAGTCTCTAGAGGAACGGAGGGTTCCAAATGATTGGAAAAGAGCACAGATAGTCCCAGTCTTCAAGAAGGATCGTCGAGCAGATGCGCAAAACTATAGACCTATATCTCTGACGTCGATCTGTTGTAGAATTTTAGAACATGTTTTTTGCTCGAGTATCATGTCGTTTTTGGAAACCCAGAATCTACTATGTAGGAATCAACATGGATTCCGGAAACAGCGATCGTGTGAGACCCAACTCGCTTTATTTGTTCATGAGACCCAGAAAATATTAGATACAGGCTCCCAGGTAGATGCTATTTTTCTTGACTTCCGGAAGGCGTTCGATACAGTTCCGCACTGTCGCCTGATAAACAAAGTAAGAGCCTACGGAATATCAGACCAGCTGTGTGGCTGGATTGAAGAGTTTTTAGCAAACAGAACACAGCATGTTGTTATCAATGGAGAGACGTCTACAGACGTTAAAGTAACCTCTGGCGTGCCACAGGGGAGTGTTATGGGACCATTGATTTTCACAATATATATAAATGACCTAGTAGATAGTGTCGGAAGTTCCATGCGGCTTTTCGCGGATGATGCTGTAGTATACAGAGAAGTTGCAGCATTAGAAAATTGTAGCGAAATGCAGGAAGAGCTGCAGCGGATAGGCACTTGCTGCAGGGAGTGGCAACTGACCCTTAACATAGACAAATGTAATGTATTGCGAATACATAGAAAGAAGGATCCTTTATTGTATGATTAAATGATAGCGGAACAAACACTGGTAGCAGTTACTTCTGTAAAATATCTGGGAGTATGCGTGCGGAACGATTTGAAGTGGAATGATCATATAAAATTAATTGTTGGTAAGGCGGGTACCAGGTTGAGATTCATTGGGAGAGTGCTTAGAAAATGTAGTCCATCAACAAAGGAGGTGGCTTACAAAACTCTCGTTCGACCTATACTGGAGTATTGCTCATCAGTGTGGGATCCGTACCAGATCGGTCTGACGGAGGAGATAGAGAAGATCCAAAGAAGAGCGGCGCGTTTCGTCATAGGGTTATTTGGTAACCGTGATAGCGTTACGGAGATGTTTAATAAACTCAAGTGGCAGACTCTGCAAGAGAGGCGCTCTGCATCGCGGTGTAGCTTGCTGTCCAGGTTTCGAGAGGGTGGGTTTCTGGATGAGGTATCGAATATATTGCTTCCCCCTACTTATACCTCCCGAGGAGATCACGAATGTAAAATTAGAGAGATTAGAGCGCGCACGGAGGCTTTCAGACAGTCGTTCTTCCCGCGAACCATACGCGACTGGAACAGGAAGGGGAGGTAATGACAGTGGCACGTAGAGTGCCCTCCGCCACACACCGTTGGGTGGCTTGCGGAGTGTAAATGTAGATGTAGATGTACTTCCAGAAGTGTGTAACAATTCCTCCAGAACTTCCGCATTCCACAGTGCTGTGAGATAACGCATATGACCGGATCTAGACTTCAGAGAGACAGGCAGTTACAGCTTTCCTTTTGCACTGCATGACGTTTTCAACAAACAGATAGCACAATAGAGTAGCTCAAGTGAAAAGGAACACTTCCTATTTAAATTTCTGCATCCTACACTGTTCGCAGTTCTGTGTAGGTAGCAGTTACATGATTTTATTTCGGTGATTACAAAATAGAATCGAATGTATGCACTAGGTAACTGAGGCAGCTAGTTCATGGCGATTCGGTCAACCAAGTAAACGAATGTACTGAACATGCTGCAAATCACTACAGGGAGCCTGTGTGTCAGAATTCTGATCCAGTGTGGAGCAACAGAGTTACGCGCAGAGGATTCGGTGGTCTGTTGGACATGCCGGCCGAAGTGGCCGTGCGGTTAAAGGCGCTGCAGTCTGGAACCGCAAGACCGCTACGGTCGCCGGTTCGAATCCTGCCTCGGGCATGGATGTTTAGTCTCGCCGCGTCAGCCGTGCTGTGCGGACGTGTGCTGAGTTTCGTGCGCCGCGGTCTGCTGTGCTTCAGCGTGGTAAGTCGCAGTGCTTCTTGCATCATTGCAGAACTTCTACGCATATTGAAATTTGAAATATGAATCAGTGATGGCCCACTTGAACAGACAAGATACTTTGAAATTCTCGTTTGATCGTAATTACGCCCGACCTAAACTACACGAAATCGAACATTGGTTGGAATACGAAGTGAAAGTTGATTCAGAGGATGTCATTGGAATGCATCTTTCGAAGTGAGCAGCGTTGTATTTGTGAAATTGAGGAATGCTAACTTATGTGACAAAATAGTTGAGTCTTGCAGAGGAATTTAAGAAATTTAAATATTGTGATGGAAACGTAGGCGAAGTCACCGTAACGCATGCAGGGTTTGGAATACGAACTATCAGGATATTCGAACTACCATTCGAAGTACCGGCGGAACAAATAAACGCAGTGATAGCGCCGTACGGTAAAGTTCTTAGCAATGTTGCCGAACGGTTGTCCAACGCACGCAAATTCCAAGTTCTCAACGGAGTGAGGCAATTAAAGGTCGATTTGCACAAACATGTACCGTCATACATCAGCGTCTGTGGATACCGAGGTATCGTTATACACGACGGCCAGCCGAGGACGTGCGCGGCGTGCGACTCTCCCGGACACGTCCGCGCGGAGTGTTTACAGCGGCGAGTGGCGCAGCTGCCGGCTGGCGAGGCGCCGCGACCGCCTGCTATGACTGCGCTGCCAGCGACTTACGCTACGGCTGCCTGCGGCCAAGTCCTGACCCCAAGCCCTGATGTGAATTCGGAGAACCATCCAACCCGAGACGAAGCCCAGATTGCCACCACTGACACAACAGAAGCTAGACCACCCGAACCTAAGGAAATCGTGACAGCTGTAACGGTTTCAACACAACAGACACCGAAAGATATTGGGAGCCACAGCAAATTCTCCGATTCCTCCGCTGTTGAGAATGACATGCAAGAACCATCCCGGAATGAGCAACCTCATAGTAAACCGATTTCTCTATTGACACCATCATCCACCAAGAGCACGGTCGATAATTTAGCTCGAAGCACCACCCGCTTAGAAGATTTGAAGAATGCTGAGGAAGACAACATCAGACAGCAGCCGGTGAAACCTAAACGGCAAACACGAAAACAGAGCCCTGAAGAGATTCAAGAACTGGAGAAAAAACTCTCCCGTATCAAAAAAATTCTTAAAACAGATCGAAGCGGAAAGCAAGGCGTGGTAGACATCGGAAAACCAGACATCCCCAACCCGAATGAGGACGTAAAGATGAACCTCGCCCCTCCAATTGAAGAACCAATGGACACTGTTGACCGCTGCGGAACTGATACGGGGACAGCATGGTCTGACGACACTGAATGCGCTTAGTTGGACTACCGAATGACGCAGGCTTATAAAATCGCCACGCTCAATGTAAACAGAATAGTTTCGGACGTAAAGTTACAATCTGTGAAGGACTACTTATATGCCGCCGACATTGACATAGCGATGTTACAAGAGGTAGTTACGACCAAAATAGCGGATGTGTACGGATATGAGGCGATCTTAAACATAGGCAATGAATGTGGAACAGGAATACTGTTCAAATACGGCATACCATGTACAGCAAAAGCAATACTTGAATCTGGACGAGGCATAACTCCACAAATATATGATCTGCTTCTTGTTAATATATATGCTCCCTCTGGATCCAGCGGAAAACGAGCAAGGGGCAACCTGTTCCGGGACGAAATTGTCCAATTAATAACGGATCCTCGACTGCACATAATTTTGGGTGGAGATTTTAACTGCGTATTCCGTCCAGAAGATCAAATCCCGAACTTCAACTTTTGTGAGGAGCTGTTGCTGTTAATTAACGGGCTAGATATGATAGATGCTTGGTGCCACCTTCGCCCGCACACCCGAGGATACACGTACGTATCCAGTACTTCGGCAAGCAGACTAGACGGGCTGTATGTAACGAAAGGTTTTATCCATAATGTAACTGACTGTGAAATTTGGCCTCTTAACTTCTCGGATCACTGCGCATTTCATATAACCGCGAAGCATACTAAACAAAAAATATTCCTGGGAAGGGGCGTATGGCAGCTAAACGTGTCACTTTTGGAGGACGCAGTACTGAAACAGGAGGTCCATGCTACATGGCAGCGTTGTCTTCGGATGCAATCCAGATATCCAACACGCATCATGTGGTGGCTACAGTCTGCGAAGCCGCGGATAAAAAAATGCATCGCACGATATGGTCGCATGAAAGCGTACTGGCGAAAACGCACCTTGGAGTATCACTTTCTTTGCCTCCGCGAACTATATGATGACCCCATGGTATTAGTAGCAAACAGCTCTAGAATAAAACGCACTAAAGCAAGAATAACGGCGTTGGTACGACAATCACTAGAGGGGAAAAAAGTTCGATCGCGTCCTCCGATTGAACTGACGCAGGAGAATACGTCCGTATATCACGTGATACGGGAAGCCAAGAGAGGTAAACTAAAGTTAATCCACACTCTCAGTGATGAACAGGGGAACGAATACGATCAACAAGTCACAGTAAAAAACTACGTGGTGCAACATTATACAGATTTTTACTCCGCATCGGCGACTGACGCGACGGCAAGTGAGCCGCTTTTATCCAACATTCAATCCACGGTCCATCCGACTGACAACGCCGACCTTGTAGCCCACATAACTGAGGAAGAAGTATGTGCCATAATCAAAGACTCGCCTACAAAGAAATCTGCTGGTTTAGATGGCCTACCCATAGAATTTTATGCTTGTTTTTGGCACATCATAGGACCGGAATTCACCAAAATATGCAATGAATTATTGGGAGACGTGCAGATGCCATCTCAGTTTACCGAAGGAATGATTGTACTGAACCCCAAAAAACCACGTAGCGCCACGCTGAAGGATTTTGGACCACTAACACTCCTCAATTCCGACTATAAAATATTCACCCGACTCATAAACTGTAGACTGAAGACGGTACTGCCGAAAGTACTTGGCCCTTAACAAATGAGTGCTGTCCCAGGGAGATCAATGTCGAATGCATTATGTGAATATAGAGACATAATATATTTGTCGTGGCTATGCAAATGCAATGTTGGTCTCATGTTTTTAGACTTCGATAAGGCTTTTGACCGCATCAACCACCACTTTCTACTAACTGTAATGCAACGGATGGGATTCAGTGCTCATTTTATTCAGATCATACGCAAATGTATAGTCGGCACTTCCTCTCGAATCAAAATTAATGGTCAGCTAAGTTCACCAGTCCCGATCAAGCAATCAGTGAGACAAGGCTGCCCCCTTTCTATGGCACTATACGCAATCGCCGTAGAACCGTTATTGTTAAACCTGCATCACAGGTTACAAGGTCTACAGGTGTTGGGTACAAAAACCGTGTGTCACGCTTATGCTGATGACGTCAGTGTAGTAGTTAACACGCACTCAGAAATGGAAGTCGTTCAACAAATAATCCACCCTTACGCCACTTCTTCCGGAGCCAAACTCAATGAACAAAAATCGAAAATTTTACCTGTCGACCCCATATGGAGACAATTCAAAGAACATGGCTACAAAGTACAGAGATGACGAACCACTTAGGTATGACCTAATGGCCAACCCAAGAGAGATGACAGTAGCCAACTGGGACCATAAACTGCATATATTCAGGGCTACTCTCCGTGAACACAAAACTAGAACGCTCAATCGGATACAGAGAGCTCTATTGATTAACAGCTATGCGCTAAGCAAAATATATCACATCGCAGCAGTGTTACCAGTACCCAAGGATACAGCGCAAAAGCTTTTAGCTGCAGCGTATTGGTTCATATGGAGCGGAAACATCTTTAAAGTCGCCATGCCAACCATAGTGTTAACCCGTGCAGCTGGTGGTTTGGGCGTCAAAGACATCAAGAACCAATGCACTGCCGTATATATGGACCGAATCCGCAAAATACTGCAGTCACCCCATCCGACAATTACGAAAACGTTATTCAACAGGTTAGCCCCAACGAGCAAAAAGGCCCCAGTCGATGTTGGTCGCATCAGCGCTCAACTCGATCACGTCCGGACTTATTACCTGGAAATGGGCTATATTCAAGATACTTCACAGCTGCTTAACATCAGAAGGACCTATTACCACCTCACGAGACACCATAGGCAAAACCCAATTGAAGCGAAATATCCAGCGGTCAACTGGAGTAGCGTCTGGAAAAACATTAACAATACCATCCTCCACTCCAAACTAGTGTCCACGTGGTATGACATTGTGAACGAGAAGGTCCCCACAGGTGAAAAGTTGCACAATATCAAAATGAAGCAGAGTCCGTACTGCGATCATTGCCATACTGTAGATACCTTGGCACACATTCTCATCTGCCGCGACCAATACCACATATGGAACTGGACTAGAAAGAAACTCGCAATAATTACTAGAACCACAGACTCTGCTATAACATTTAAAGATGTACTTCAACCAGACTGGCATTTCTTTCCTGCAACAAAGCACAATAGCTATGCTTGGATTATCGGCCAGTTTGCATATTTTGCAGTTACGAATACACATGCGAGTATAGACGAGTACATACAGTATATAATGGAAGAGCACCACAACCTTAAAACGAGTCGGAAATACAAAGCTTTGTTTCAAAATTTCTTACTTCACACTTTGCCGTAATGAAGCGGTATTTTTTTTTTTTTTGGTTGGTGTACAACACTACAGTGAGTCGATACTAATTGTGCTTCATTATAATTAAGTTGGCATTTATTTATTTTTATAGTACAGCAGGTGAAAGTGCCTCAGGAAAACTAATTTTGCCAGAAGCCGTAACACAAAACAAATCAGAAGTGCTTGATTGATTTCGTGTTCTTCTGTTTCACGGGTATTGGACAGATTGTCACGGCAAGAAGATTTATTCAGTTCCTTTATATGTTATTTAAAAAAAATAATGAAAAAATAAATAAAAAAAGTAGGTTAAGTTAGGGTGAAAGTGGCGGTGGCAACAGATTTTTTATTATTATTATTATTTTCTTTTCTTTTTTTTAAATTTTTTAGGTTAGATAGGATTTTGGGGGTGATATGGATGATAGGGGCCAACGCCTGAAGTGGAAGACGTCCGAAAAAAAAAAAAAGTTGGGTTGGTAATAGGTTCATATACTTATGGTATGGGTTCGATTCCGACTTTTGCCGATGATTTTTGATAGGGAGAGACAGATACTATTCTCTTCTGGCTACGCCAAGTGAAGAAAGTGTAATGGCATTGTGGTCTGAAATTCACATTAATCATGATATTCCTACTCTACCAAGTACACAAGTACACATTAAATTGAACTACAATAAAGTCAGGAGTAGCGACATGTAGAAACTCTATCACCAGTAACCTTTATTATACTAGTTGTTTATTTCTGGTCACGAAAAAAACGCTATGTGTGGTCCAGGACGATTATTTCATCTTTTATTTGAGCTTCTGTATGTCGATAAAATTAGTTCTGAACTGGGAATGCAGCTCAGACCGCCTTTAACGCGGAATTTGAGCCCTTCGTGACAATACAGCTCGACTACAATTTGTTGTTTGTTCAAAACTGCAGATTCTTCAACACCTTGACATACTGCGCGTGAATGGGTTCGAATCCTGGCCCAGCACTAAAGTTTTCATTATGTATTATCAAGTTCTAGCATGAAAACACCTATCTGCTCGTGGATAATACTTTTGATTTCTAATGTATTTTCATTCGTTGCCAACACTAACGATATCTGACGTTTTTGACTCCCAGTGAAACACAGAAATATTTGCGAGATAACTGTAAGTTCAAGGATGCTGGTGGAGAAAAATTCGGTAGCCGACATCTCTTTGTGTGTAGTTAACAACGATATGTGTGGGGTTCGATTCCCAGTCAGCAGTGAACTATTCGTCATATTATTTCTAGTCCAAACATGCTTACATGTCGCTGCGGGTGTAACAAACCCATATTTAAAGTTCGTTTTCTCTAGAATATAACAGCGATAGGTGTCGGGTTGGAGTCCTGGGAAGGATAAAATTAATGTTTCGTCACGTCATTTCAGTTAAAACATCTAGCTACTGCCGAGAAAATCCGATATGCACAGTTGATTGTGCTTCGATAACAATCTGATTAGGTTGTGGGTTCGAATCCGTGTCCAACACAAAGCTTTACCTCAAGGCATTTCAAGTAAGTTACTTGTGAAGAAGCAATATTTAACATCTCTCGTAGTTCGTTAACAGGGCCAATAGGGGCTGGGTAGGAATTCCCGTCCGTTAAAAATGTTTACGTTATGTAATATAAAGTTGATATTTGCCAACTGCAACTCTCTAAAATCGAGGTATATCAGTCTCTGTATGCATAGTTAGGAATGGCTGTTAGTTTCCGTCAATCACGAAATCTTTGCTTAGTCAGCATGACCTGGGTTTGAATCCTTTTGCAGAACGAAACGGTTCGTCGTGTCATTTGAAGTTCATACATATTCTGAAATAGCTGCTCGTGAATAACTTAATTTATAATCTCATTTTGTGATACATAATAAGTACTTTATGTTACTTTGAAGACGAAATCATGAATACGACGAACTTACTACGTGCATTACCTATCTGACGTAATAATGAGAGTGGTAACATTTCAGGTATGTAATTTATTGTAATATATGTGAGCTTACAAGCCTTGAGGACAGTCTTATCTGTGAGGAGGTGTTTCCTTACATTTGTTACTTCGTGGTATTACTTTACATCTTGAGTTACTGCGATACAGAGCAGTGTTTTCCAGTGGTGACTTGGGGGAACCATTTTCAATAGTCAAACGACTGTACCCAGGAGCGATCAGAGGACCTGCTAGACAGCTGCGTTATGTGGGTTGCATGCGAATCAGGCGAAATGCAATTCAGGTCGTTCGGATACTTTTGAGCACGACTGTATATGTCAAGAATGATGGGTCCAAGGGTGTTTACTACATTAGTGGATATACAAATATACAAACGTTCTGTTTATAAGCAACCATCCCCATTTCGATCTGCTTAACAAATAAAGGGAAATGAAAGGAAAAATTAAAATTCCCAAATGCTCTTGGTTGTTGGCATGCATAGTCTATGCAGTCTCTCTTTAGTAGATTTAATACATGTTCTAAGTTCAAATGGCCCGTAGCACTATGGGACTTAACATCTGTGGTCATCAGTCCCCTAGAACTTAGAACTACTTAAACCTAACTAACCTAAGGACATCACACACATCCATGCCCGAGGCAGGATTCGAACCTGCGACCGTAGTAGTCGCGCGGTTCCGGACTGAGCGCCTGAACCGCTAGACCACCGCGGCCGGCATGTTCTAAGTGTTCCAGTAATAAAACGTGCTACCACTGTGATAAGCAGCAATATGTCTTAGGTTGCATGATGCTTTAGACATGAGAGACGTAGAAGTGAAGTAGATATTTTGAATATTCTGCATTAGAAACACGCAGTCACAGGCCCTATGGCGAAGTTAGCGAAAAGTGCCACGCATAGATGCTTCTTTGTTAACGTGAAGCATCCCACATAAAAATTCTATATTGGGAAAGGTAATACCTACATACAATAGTTATTAATATGATTACATAATGATCTTAATACATCCTCCGAAACAATTGATTGACTGTAAAGAACCAAGAGATTATCCCAAGATGTATAATTGACAGACAATATCACCATTTGTCGAGCTAGACCATCTTTCACATGGATGAAAACAACATTCTATTCCTTGAAGAATGCTATTAAGAATTACTTTGCAATGTGGAAATACTATGCCAGAGGCAACTTTTACACTTCTCTAAGCTAGTAGCGACTCAACACTGTATCAAGGCGTATTGCATGGACAAAATCTGATTCTATTACATAATATTTATAATTCATTTTCTACAGCTTTGTGACATATTTCCCCCTAATATTTCAGTGATTTATTGATGCTCTTAGAAAAAGCATTAGACAGGGGAAGTACTTGGGATTTGTGACAGAAGCTGTGGGGCTTTAATTAAAGCACTAGATATAAGAGCGAAATGACATAACTTACCTGTACTTGCACAGAGAAAAGATGAGACACCTTAGAGACATGGTGTCAAGATGGAACTACAACTTCCCTTACACAGGATAGCCGGCCGTTGTGTCCGAGCGTTTCTACGCATTAAGTCCGGAACCACGCTGCAGCTACGGTCGCAAGTTCGAATCCTGTCTCGGGCATGGATGTGTGTGATGTCCTTAGGTTAGTTAGGTTTAAGTAGTTCTATGTCTATGGGACTGATGACCTCAGATGTTAAGTCCCATAGTGCTCAGAGCCATTTGAGCCAAACACAGGATAAATATTGCGACAGCAAGAGGCATATTGGGAAAAAACTGCTATGGAAGTAATGGAAACCATTTTAAGGAAACGTAAAGAATCTTTTGGATATGTCATATAAAGTGAAATATGAAAATGGATGTTCTAATAGACGAACTGCGTGGACTACTGCATCATCTTCGTTTGGAGGACTGTTACCTTATGGACCTGGATATAACACAAGGTTTTGCTAGTATTTTTACCAAATGGAGGTGTATTACTAACTAACATCAAGTGTGCAAGAAAACTGCTAAGAGGCCGGCCGGTGTGGCCGTGCGGTTCTAAGCGCTTCAGTTTGGAACCGCGTGACCGCTACGGTCGCAGGTTCGAATCCTGCCTCGGTCATGGATGTGTGTGATGTCCTTAGGTTAGTTAGGTTTAAGTAGTTCTATGTCTATGAGACTGATGACCTCAGTAGTTAAGTCCCATAGTGCTCAGAGCCATTTGAACCAATACTGCTAAGAAAACAATAACGTTATTGTACGCGATGTTACGACTGTTTATCGTAGATGATATGAAATTGTAGAATAGTGATATATAACAAATTTATATGTCGAACCGCAAGCCCAGGAGTGAATAAAGTTACCACACCAGAAGCTACGATTTCTGTTGAATGGATTATGTGTGTTTGACTTTATAGAAGACTAACAAGGGGAAGGAGTCAGACACGGCTATCTGATTCGGCTCAGATTTGCCTGGTCACTTGTGTACAACCTAAAGCAGAGGACCCAAAGATATTTTGGGTCAATTACCTCCCGTTCTTGAGAAAATCACCCCTAAAGGTTATGACGAGCAGTCGACTCAAAGTTGGCGGGGTCTATAGATTATTGTAAATAGAGCATTTTTCATCATCAGGTATGGGTTCCACAAATGCGTTGCGTGAGCGAGGTGGCGCAACGATTGGCACACTGGACTCGCATTCGGGAGGACGACGGTTCAATCCCGCGTCCAGCCATCCTGATTGAGGTTTTCCGTGATTTCCCTAAATCGCCCCAGGCAAATGCCGGGATGGTTCCTTTGAAAGGGTACGGCCGACTTCCTTCCCCGTCCTTCCCTAATCCGATGGGACCGATGACCTCGTTGTTTGGTCTCTTCCCCCAAACAACCCAACCCACAAATGCGTACTCTTCCAGAAATCTAGGAAAGAAACTTTTAGAACTGCTGCTTATGTACCCACATGGTAAACGCTTTTCGCCAAGAGCGCCGACAGCGCAGTCGGCCTTTGCCTGTGGTGAGGCGCGCACGCCTTGTTTGCTTCTCGCCTGTTTTGCTGCCTGCGAGCGAGCGCGAGTTTGTTTCCTTCCACGTAGCGGCTTGTTTTAGAGTCCGACTTCATTGACCATCACAGCGTTTTCTTACTGCCAAGCCACGATCAAATTAACTTTTCCATTAGACCACGAACGACCGAAAACGTATGTAGTTGAACGTTTTATACGGGTTGAAATGCGTCTTCCACCACAAGACGTTCTCGGAATACATTTTTCGATCACCAGTTGTACTGTGTACGTTTCGATACTCTAACGGACATATAGGGACTATAGTGATGATACTTAAAAAGCAGTCTTGATCGCAAATTTCTTTTAATCGGAGTGACCGGTTTCAATCCTTAAGGATCATCTTCAGACTCCGGAACGGCAGGTGGACTTCCATGGATCGGCACAGCCTGCTCCATGGAAGTCCACCTGCCGTTCTGGAGTCTGAAGATGATCCTTAAGGACTGAAACTGGTCACTCCGGTTAAAAGAAATTTGCGATCAAGACTGTTTTTTAATTATCATATTAGTATAAGATCGCTGATAATGTTTCAAAAAATATTTTACTATAGTGGTTGATCACGCTGGTTTTGGCCTGCGAACGTTGCGGGTTTTCTAACTCCCGTTTGAAGTACCGTCGGACGCTGTGGTGGCCGCTTTTAAACCTTACGGCAACGTTGTCAGTCACGTGGCTGAAACTTGGAAAACGCCCGAAACGTACCGTGTGCTCAATGGTATCCGTCAGATATACATTGAACTAAGGAAACACGTGCCTTCCTACTTGCTGGCTGCTGGGCTGTCGTCATCTACGATGGCCAGCCGGGCACCTGTTCAGGTTGTGGCCAGGAAGGCCGTGTCCGTTCTGAGTGTCTCCGACGTAGACTGGGTCAGACGCCGATCGGAGACGTCGATCCTCCTGCGACGCCCGCTGTATTACCTCTGTCTTACGCGTCTGCGGCAGCGCTGCCTGCTACGCCCCCTCTGAATCAGTCGGTACCGGTGTCAGCTCCTCTCGACGACGCGATGGGCGTTTGTCCTGTCTCTCCTACACCCCTGCCGGAGGCAATACAAATGAACGAAGACCGTGAGCAGGTACAAGCTGTCTGTCCTGACCCCACGGTTATTGATCATGGAACTGTACCTGCCTCCCCCTTTCTGCCATCTGGACACATGTCGGACGACAGGCGTCCTCCATCCGACACGGAACAGCATGTTAGGAAGCAACGGTCGCCGAGAAAACGGAAGAAACGCCATACCCCTTGTGATGACTGCGGATATCGTTAGTCTGCACAGGATGACGACCCTGCTACTGATGGCGCGCTGTCCTCTGACGCCCTGACACATGACGACGCGACTTCCTTCCCTGCCTCCATCTCCAGTCAGCGCCCACCTGCGGACACCGACCTTCCACTGCCTGGATCGGATGCGGCTGCCTCCCTTTCTGTATCTGACACTGCCTGTAGGCCCACCTGTGCTAATGTTCCACTGAACCGGTCCAGTGACGGGCAGACGACTTCGATGCTGAGGATGGACATTCTGGAGGTGTACATAACGATGGACCCCCCCCCCCCCCTTTAGTGGGGTCGGATCCCTCGCCATCACAGTGGTGTGGCCTTCCCCGGGGCCTAACAGGGAATTCTCTGCGCTTCCCCCGTGTTTGAATCGCCTGTCCTCCTGGCGATGGCAGCTTTCCAGACTTATCGCATAGCCACGGTCAGTGTCAACACCTTCGTGTATGCCACAAACTGGCTTTAATCCATGACATGCTGTATGCCGCGGACGTTGACGTAGCTCTCCTTCCGGAGGTGCATGATGCAAATTTCTGTGCTCCCCATGGTTTTATAGCACATGTCTCTGATGCTTCCTCTACTGGTAGTAGGGTGGCGGTCCTCTTACGTGACGGTATCCTCGCTGATGTAGTTGTCTGTCTGCCCGATGCCAGAGATTCAGTGGCGTCAGGATCGTCAATGTCTATGCGCCATCTGGTTCTGGTCGCTGCCGTGAACGTTGCACCTTCTTCTCAGAGACATTCTCGCTTCTCTTCCTGGGCCGGCAGGATGCATTGATCATGGGAAGTGTTTTCAACTGCACCCAGGCACCCAACGAGCAACTACTACGCCACTCTCCGTGCGCGGCGCTAGCGACAATTCTCCAACACCTCAGCCTAGCAGATTCTTGGGAGCATGTTCTTGGCGATCGTCCGGGGTTTATGCATTTCACTAGACATTCTTCTAGCCGACTCGATCGTGTTTACATCTCTCGCGATATTATCAGAGGGGTGCAGGCTGCTGAAGTCCCCGCCCACTGCGTTCTCTGACCACGACGCATATATCTGCGCCATCAATCTCTGCCGCCAGAGGGTGTGGCGGGGCCACGGACCATGGAAACTGAACACGATCTATCTTACTACACCGGACTGCCAGCAGCTTATCGAAACCACGTGGGCAGCTTGTCGTCGACGCCGTGATGCCTGTCAGTCTGCTCTGTCATGGTGGGTGCCCTGTGCAAAGCCTGTTCTCCGAAGGGTGTTGATTGGTTACGCCACCATCGGAGGAATTTGATTAATGTTCTACAACCGATGATGGGCAGCGCTTCGATACTCAACGGGATATCGGGTGTGCCCTCCATGCACATTATCTTACGCTGTACTCTGAAGAACTTCACCGGCCTGCCAACATTTCGGCGGTCTCCAGACTCTCCTTTGGCTCGGTTCCTGTGGATGCGGCGATGGATCTGATTGATAACGTCACGGAGGACGGTGTCCACGACGCTATCCGGGCGGGTACTACGAACAGGTCGCCTGGCTCTGACGGCATCCCACTGGAGTTTAATTCGACATTTCGTCCCTTTCTGGCGCCAGTGTGGACGGAAATTTGTCAGGTCATTATGTCACCTTCCGTGCCGATTCCAGACGGTTTCCTCGATGGTTTCCTCATTTCCATCCACAAGCCTCGGGTATCTCACGGATATGCGATTACCGCCCCTAGACGTTACTCAACAGCTATACAAAGATCTTCACCTGGCTGTTGGCTGCGCGACTTAAACGGACAGCTCGGTACGTGGTTTCCCCCGATCAAACTTCTTTGTGAGGTACCAATAAGATCCGCACTGCCCTCTGCCGCTATCGGGACATAACCGCTCTTGCTCACGCTCGTCATATACCTCGACTTTTGACAGCTCTTGACTTCAGCCAGGCGTTCGATCGAGTCGATCACGACTTCTGGGAAGGGGCGCTCCGCAACATGGTCCACCCTGATACTACCGTCGACGTCGTTACGTGTCTCCTTCGTGGAGCTACGTCTCGTGTACTCTACAATGGTCGTCTTACTCCTCCCATCTCGATCCGTCGATCAGTGCATCAAGGCTGCCCGGTCTCTGCCCTGTTGTATGCACTCGCCGTGGAACCGTTGCTATGCGGTCTCCGTCAACGCCTCTCTGGGATGTTTGTCGGTGACCGTGTATTCAGCTGCACTGCTTATGCAGACGATCTCGTCATCGTTCAGAGCTGAGGTCAGGGAGCACTGGCCTGAGTTACCACTTACGCCGAAACTTCTGGTAGCTGCCTTAACGTCCGCAAATCGAGCGCCATGGCTATAGGTGCGGGACTTCCTGCGGACAGAACTGCTCCTTTGCATGTAGCTGATGCTCTTCCGATGCCTACGATTCGACTTCGCAAGTGATCTGCGGCGGACAATTGCCTCAACTGCCGACGTCTACTTTCACAACTGTGAGCTAGGCTGTAGACAACCGTTTACGAGCACTCGATCTTCTGCATCGCACACAATACGTAAATGTATATTTGGCGTCACGTATCCCACACGTGGCACAGACACTTGCTATTCCACCATCCATGGCCCGCCGCATGCTAGCAGCATTGGGTTCGTTCGTTTGCCACGGTTTGCTGTCCAAGATAAGGTACGAAACTCTCACCCTCCCACGGTACAGGGGCGGTTTAGGTCTGTATAATGTGCCTGACAGAGCGGTAGCCCTTTTCATTGGCTCTCAAATGACATTGTGGCGCCGTAGTCGTACGTGCCTTACCAGCTTATTGCTGGAAGCCCTTGCACCACACTCTCTCTCAGCACCTATCCAATTTTCAGAAGTCCCGCGGCCTTTCTTTTATTTCCGTCAGTTTTTTTGTTACACTGAGCAACGTCCGTTCTGTGATACTGCCGGCGCAATTGACATCCACGAAGGCGATTTATGGTTTCCTTCAGCAGCACAGGTCACAGAATGAGGTTGATGGGAAGCTTCCCCACGTCGACTGGCGTGCCGTTTGCGATCAGTGTGCGCTCTTTACCTTGACACTGACGTCCAGCCTGCATGGTACCTTACTATCAATGAGAAGCAAGTATGCCGGTCACGCCTTCAGAGGATTCACCTCGCAGACACTCCGTTGTGTGTCGACTGTTGTGCTATGGACACAGATGAGCACCGCCTGGAGTGCAGATCGGCGAAAGGTGTCTCGTTCTTGGTGCGACAGATGTTGTCTCAAATTACCCGTACGACTCCTCATCAGATACCTACTCAACTGTTCCTCTTACCGGACGCGGGATACTTCCTGCAATCGAAGACGAAGTCTGTGAAGTGGGTTTGTAGACACGCAGCACACTACTTGTTTGCTGATGGCGAGAAAAGTATCCTTGACTTTTGGCCGTTCCTTAATGAACGCCATTGTGCAATTTTCCGCAATCCAAAATACAAACAATTTTTCTCCAATTTCCTCTGCAGTGTCTTCCTTAACCCACCCTCGAGCTGGGTTATTCTGTCATGAAGAGCTGATTCCTGCCTCTTCCACACTTAGGACCCATATATTCACTTGTAATCGGAATGTTTTTCTCCGAAAAACTTTACGTTGATAGTCTCAATCAGTGAATAAAACATTCTCGGTTTTCCATCCGCTCCCTTTGTTTTATATGGCCCTTGTGCTCAGCACAACGCTCCGCAACCGTGCGAACTGTCTGTCCAATGTACATGCTGCCACATTCACAGGGTACACCGGACACTCGAAGAGCAATGTTGTCCTTAACAGGGCGCAACATATCTCGTATCCCGGTGCCGGCCGGAACACTGGTCTTAGCCCATGTTTCTGCAGCAGACGTCCTAACGTACTGCTACTTGCTCCAGCTGTCTTCCTCTGCCCGGCAGTCAGTGAACTCCTGACGACGATGGCGGAGATGGCCATCGAAAGCTCGAGCATTTTATTCGAATTGACGCGGCTGGAAAACCGAGAACGTTTTATTCATGTATGCCGTCGCGAAAGACTCCGAGGACAGTCTCAATTAGTGTGACGTCATGCTGCGCCGTCCTCCTCGCGTGACACCTGTTTCCTGTTATTCTCGGCGGTATTAATGACAAAAATAAATAAATAACAATATGAAGGAAACAACGAAAAGTAAAATAAATAAACGGCGTTCATAGTACCTCTACTCCACGTTCCCTACGCTTTCCTTGGTTCCTTGAGGGTGGGAGCGGGACATGGTGGCCAGACCTCGGGTTGCGACCCATGTCCACTTCGCCCCTACCCCTCCATTTCAGTGCCGGGGAATTTCCTTAAAATAAAATAAAACAGAGAGCGCCGATGGAGCTACGGTTAAGGTAACTAGCCGGCTCTGGTGTTATTCTTCTCGTTTGTATTTTTCCATATCTCAATTGATAGGGATAGGAGGGTTAATGAGGTAAGTAAATCAATAACGAATGATAAAAAGGTAGACAAATCAATTTCTCAAACCTCTTGGGATAGTAAACAACTAAAATGTTACTCCTGATCACTTTACAATGGCTCTTCCAGTCACTGTTACATGTCCTCACTTTTCTTCGAACAAATAGATGGATGGCAATTGTCATATAAAGATTCGAAACAAATATGCTCGCAGCACCAAGAAATCTAATAAATGCAGTCTTTCGACAGCTACACTGTTTCTTCCGAATTATCGGCGGAAAACAAACTTGGTTTACATTTAAAAATATGTCTTTTTCGGGAATTAATTTTGATGCGTACCACGCATACGATATCATTGCCTGAAAAATCGGTTCTGGAAGTTGGTTATGAATTATACTGTGATCAGTTATTGCATTCGTGCGGTTGTGCAATTCCCGATGGGTGTCCAGAAGCACACTTCAATTCTGGAGCCTCGAAATAAAGTTTTTAGCCGGGCAATAGAGACACACATCACACGGCTGGCACACAAATGTGCAGTTTGGCGGTATTACTTTTACCATGCACGTCGGTTGACCCTCGTCTTCTATAAACAAGGTGTCATACATAAGAATATTAGTTTATCCACCCCAGGAATCCAATATTAGACAAAACTTGTTATCAGCAACGTATGGATTTAAAACATTCTCAAGGAATGTTCTAGAAATCGCATTTGTCTATTTCCTCGATTTGGAGCAAGTAATGCAAACATTTTCCAACGAGTCCGTTAAGCGACTGAGCTTTTCTATAACTCGAGGACCAAATGTAACATTCGTTTCTTGCAGACACAGGAAAGCCTTAGGCAACACTTTTCCAGAGGCTGTGATAGCATATTGCGCCGTGTACGAATGTGTTAGATTTTTTTTAGCAGCAACTGCAACAAGAGTTCGTTTTTATTCCGTATGCTATAACGCGCGTCTAATGTTCACCCGATACTCGCATCCTGTTTGATCGGTGTCTATCACATAATCACGATTAAAACCGATCATAAGTGACGCCGTTTGCGTGATGAAAAAAGCCGCCACTTTCTGTACATCCATATTTTCTACCTCCTTGTGGGAGACGTATTTAGTGACACGCCGCTGACGAATTTTACATTCCTTGCCCAAGATAATGATGCAGCAAACGTAAATTCCTTGTTGGTCGTATACTGAAGCGGTGCACCTGCAGCCCACTCCTGGAGTACTCTCGTTACGACGTCGAGATTCGACAAATCTGTCGTATGTCCACTTATTTATCGCCTGGTATTTGTCGTATCTTGTCCCTCCTTTAACAATATCATTTTCCCACAATATGAGGTCCTTCTTCCTTTTCAGGGCTGTCGTTGCTCCATGCTATTGCAGTGTTTGTAGGTTCCAGTCTGGATGATTGCTGGCTAGCGCTACCACCTTTACTTTTACTTCAAGGGGTATAGCACCGTAGTTCAATCGTTTAGTAACCAGTTCATCGGGTACAGATGAAGCACAAATAGCCTGCGACTTGGACGTTTCCAAAGTGTTACGGCCATTTTATGGTTCTATAGTCGTGATATTTTCCACTGAATCACCTTCTGCTTCCTCTTCATGGTATAATTTTTCAGTGTCAACAAAAGTCATTACGTTCGTCAGCTCCAAAAAACGCTCGGCGATAGCCTCTCTTGTCAATCTGGAACACGAAAGACAGAACTACCTGCTTGCGGCAGTGCATTGATAATAAATCTGTCTTGCAAAACTTTTTCAATCCAAAACACAGCATCGGTAACTTCCCGCTTGCCTTCGTCTGTGACAGGCTCCCAACTACATATTTCAGCGCTGGCCGAAGGATGTACATCCCCTGTTATTCAGATTAGGCTGTACACAAACGACCTGCCAAATCTGAGCCGAATCGGTTGGCCGTGTCTGAGGCCTTCCCCTTCAAAGAGTGTTTTAAATCGTTCACTGTTAAAGAAATTACTCCACTAACTATAGTTAATGTGTTACGTGTGCGCCGGCTGGGACGGCCGATCGGTTCTAGGCGCTACAGTCTGGAACCGCGCGAACGCTACGATAGAAGGTTCGAATCCTGCCCCGGGCATGGATGTATGTGATCTCCTTAGGTTAGTTAGGTTTAAGTAGTTCTTAGTTCTAGGGGACTGATGGCCTCAGAAGTTAAGTCGCATAGTGCTCAGAGCCATTTGAACCATTTGTTACGTGTGCATATAAGGAAAATGGAAATGTGGTAGGTCGAAGTTGGAAAACAAAGACTGGACTGTATAGTGAAAATAACTGCCTCGAGGAAGGGATATAAACTGATACTAGATGAATGTTCAAACAATGCTTTCAAATAAATTGCTTTAAGCACGACGTATGGAAAAATCTGGAAACAATACGGAATTGCATGAGATTTGCAATTATCATAAATATAAAAATGGCTCTGAGCACTATGGGACTTAACATCTGAGGTCATCAGTCCCCTAGAACGTAGAACTACTTAAACCTAACTAACCTAAGGCCATCACACACATCCATGGCCGAGGCAGGATTCGAACCTGTGACCGTAGCGTCGCGCGGTTCCAAACTGAAGCGCCTAGAACAGTTCGGCCACCCCGGCCGGCTATCATAAATATACATTGCCTTTATTTAAACCCTCGCAAAACTGTGTCCTGAAGGAGCCGTAAATGCTGTTTTTGACCAATCCTCTGGCGCTAGTTCTAGATGATGATAGATACTCTGTAGATGAATTGTAGACTAACACCTGCACTGTCCCAGATTTCCGAAAGTTTCCCTTATACAGGGTGACACACGGGAGACGGACGGTTTTTAATGAAATAATATTCAGCCAACTTTAAAATTAATGCATGTGTATTTACACAAAATCGAGGCTCATTATTTGCCATTTTAGTTAGCAAAGTTAGTTCAATCCCGCGTCCGGCCATCCTGATTTAGGTTTTCCGTGATTTCCCTAAATCACTCCAGGCATATCCCGGGATGGTTCCTCTGAAAGGGCACGGCCGACTTCCTTCCCAATCCCTCCCTAATCCGATGAGACCGATGACCACGCTGACTGGTCTCCTTCACCAAACCAACCAACCAACCAAGTTAGCAAAGTTATTTGTGAAAAATAATGTCGTGAAGGTGATGTCCATCATTTCGAATGCAGGACTCAAGTCTCTCCTCAAAATCCTCCATCACACAGACTAAAATCTCTGCAGGGATGGCAGCAATTTCTTGAACTATTGCATTCTTCAACTCGTCTAAATTTCGTGGTTTGTGGTTATAGACACAGTTCTTAAGGTACCCCCACAGAAAAAAGTCACATACTGACAAGTCGGGAGACCTGGGAGGTCAAGGAACATTGCCAAAACGTGAGATAATCCGGCCAGAAAACATGCGTCTAAGAACTGTCATTGAAGTGTTTGCGGTGTGCGATGTTACTCAACGCACACTTTCGTCCGCGTTGTGGCGCAGCGGAGGATGTTTTTCCACTTTTCCTGCATGGGCTGTCAATATTTGATATTGTGCTCTTGAAACACTAAACACTTCAGCTACCTTGGTTACGGAAGCAACCGCCAGACTAGCACCAATAGTTTGCCCACGTTCCAGTTTACTTGATCCCGACATAATGCACTCACAACTGCACATAACACTGTTCCGACGCAGAATGGCACTTGCAACGTACTGAGGGTATAGCACAGGTGGTGCTCGTGGTCAGATTCAACAGCGCTACCTGCGTGCTTGTCTAGCATCTGCATTTATATTCAAGCACGCACTTTTCTCGATGTTTCCACGTATTTGTCCATCCCCTGTGTGTAGACGTAGAGACTGGTGTCAGTACCGACAAGTACGCGACGGTTTCATTTCATCGGCACTTACAGTTACACAGTGGATGCGTAATTCTTGTGAAGTGGTTCAGCCTTCAATGAAAGTCGTCCCACGGCGTTAGAAAGCATACTGATGTTCCAGGTGCCACCCGAGAGTTATGTTGCTCCGTTAGAAAGCCCCCAGATGTATGCCGGTTTATGTTTTTTGAAAAGAGCCACAGCTCAGTTCCTTCGCCATCCTTTTCTGACTGAGCTAGTGGCTCGTCACTAATGCCCTCGATATGAACGACTTCCCTTCCTTCATCCTTCTAGGCGCCCTCGAATATCCCTTTGAGCGCCCGTAAGCTACTCCTTTCCACAACGTGTTTCGACACTGCAGGTGGCACGAGTGAGCATACAGTTAACTACATCCCTGTAATTTACTGAGTGTGGAAAAAATAAATCCGTGGTCCGCTTTGTTTGCTCTTCGTGAGGCGCTAGGACATTAGACTCACAGCAGATTCAAATCCCAGTCCTGCGATTCAAATGTGGATTTTCAGTTATTTCTCTAAATCATTTATGGCGTATCCTTTAATGGTTGTTTCGAAAAGGACATGGCCGATTTATATTTCTTATCTCTCCCTAGCTGGAACGTATGATTCGACGCTAATGAACACCTCATCAACGATGGGACTTTAATTCCTAATTTTCTCATTTTTACTGTTTCAATGAATAACACCTTTTGCAAATGGGTGTTGGCTAAAGATAACGGCGACACTAATTTCCTTAACAACGTATAGATATTGAAACTTTGCAGTTACTTCAGCAGAGTATCGCTTACTGAAGGAAGAGAAGTGCTCGTCAGCCCCACAGGAGTCCACTGCACAGCATCGAGCTAATTATATGGTATGTTGAGCTGAAGTCATACTGTTATCTGAAATTACCGTTGAAACGACTGCAGCGTCGGCTTAGTGTACTGCTAGGCTTGAAACATGTTTTGTAATGCAGTTTTACACGATGAGTAAACACAATTTTAGTTAGGCGGAGAGCGGTTCTAGGCGCTTCAGTCCGGAACCGCGCCGCTGTTACGGTCGCAGGTTCGAATCCTGCCTCGGGCATGGATGTGTGTGATGTCCTTAGGTCAGTTAGGTTTAAGTAGTTCTAAGTCTAGGAGACTGATGACCTCAGATTTTAAGTCCCATAGAGCTTAGAACCATTTGGAGTTAGGCGGAGTGATGCCGTATGCATCTGGACAATCTATGGAAGCCATTCTCTCATTGTTTGGTAGGTGGGTCATTTTATGTAATACTGACCTGATCTGACTGACTTGTTTCTGTTTGGACATCTCAAACAACAGTTGCTGAAAGATGACAGGTGGTTGGAGAAAGAATGAAAAACAAAAGGGATACTAAATATATTACACCGAACATTCTAGAATTCACCCGAGAGGCCTACAAAGCTATAAGACACTGGAGGACGGCGGTTCTAATCCCCGTCCGCCAGCCACATTCAGATTTCCCATGCTTACCTTATTTCTCTTAAGTAAAATGCCGGGATGTTTCTCTTGAAAAGTGCACGGCCGATTTCCTTATCGAGTCTGACGTGTTCGTGTCTAATAACCTCGCCGTCGAGGGGTCCTTCTTCCTTCCTTTCTTCTTACGCACCACATCTTCGAGGTTTGAAGTGACATTTAGTGCCATTCGTAATGCATTTGTTAATGGTATACTACGTACAGATGGTTGTTCCAGTAACTGTCGTTTCTGCTTCCTCATGTATTTTATACCAATCGGAGTTTTTCTGTATTCTGTCACCACTCGAAACTTATATACAGTAAGCGTTCAGACGCACGGATGTAGAAAACTCTATAACACAGTCGAAGATGAATGAATGTGGTGAATGATGACATACTACTGACAGTAGATGTGAAGCTTACGTCTCTCAACGCGCGGTGCAGATCCCTAATGGAAATTATTTTTCACTACTATGCAGATTAAGTTTTCTGTGCTTTCTCTAAATTATTCAAGCTGAATGACGGGATGGTTTATTCGAAAATGCCATGCGAATTTCCTTTTCCATCTTTGCTCAAGCACAGCAAGTTGCTCAAAGTCGTTAGGATAGCAAAGCTAAATTTTTCTTCTTTAGTTTTCGTTAAAAACACTGAGAGTCCAGTTGTACGTTCCTCTTTAAGGGAGTAACGAGTCATTTGCTGTTTTCCCCTTATCTTTAATAATCGGTCGAACTACCAGATAATTTAACAGCTGTTGCGAAAGTACATTTAACGCTCGGCCACAGGGACGGGAAAGTGTGGGAAAAATGGGTTAATCGGCCTCAGAAAAAAGCTGCAGAAGAAGAATCGGATAACGCTGGCCGTATGTTGGAGGATCGTCTTGTTTATTATATACAGCAGCACGCAGGCAGTAGTGGCACGGTTAATTAAAGTTGTCAGTCGCGTGATGCGAATAACAATGGAGTTATTTTGGTGAAGTGTTTGAAGCGGCGGGCAGCGGCCCGTGAAGCACAGATAAGACGGCTGCGACTCCCTCACAACACAAAACTGGCGCCGCCTCAGAGGCAAACGCACGGCGACAGCGCACCAAATTAACGCCAGCTGTCGCTCTGCTGCGCCTAACCACACCCTCCTGCACACATTCCACCAATTAGGAAAAGCTAATAATTTTTACAAGAGAAAATTATACCACTGCCACTGCTATTTGTTTATTACTAACCGGTTTTCGGCTTGTAAGTCACAGTTGATGAGCGTCTCGCTTGTCAGCTTGACATCTCAGGCAGCCAAGTTTCTGCCATGAATAATATGCAGAATAATGGAAAGGAAAATTGATCATTTGTTAGATGGCACTGAGTTTGGCCTTAGGAAAGGTGAAGGTACAAGAGAGATAATTATGACGTTGCGCTTTACGATATAAGCAAGGCCTAAGAAAAATCGTGACACATTCGCAGGATTTGTCACCTAGAAAAAGCTTTATAAAATGTTAAATTTTACAAGATGTTTAAAATCCTTAGCAAAATGGGGCTACGATATTACAAAAGACGAATGTTATACAGCATGTACAAGAACCGAGAGAGAAGTGCTCGGATTAGAGCGGACGTAAGGTGAGATGCGAGCTCTCTTCTCTACATTTCAACCTGCAGCAATGAAGGAAACAAAAGAGAGTTTCAGGAATGGGATTGAGATTCACAATGAAAGGATATCAGAAATTAGACTGCTATCCTCTCCAAAATTTAGGGTGAAGTACAGGGTCTGTGGAATGGATAGTCTGCTAAAGGTATTGAGAGTAAACTAAACTAAGGTAAAAGTACAGAAAACAACAGAAATGAGGTTAATGGCATACTTAACATAAAAATTTGGATCCATCATCAGACGAGCTAAAAGAATTCTGCTACCTTGGACGCCAGCTACATGACGGACGAAGCACGGAGGCCATAAGAAACTGTCTAACACAGGCAGAGAGAGCGTTCTACGTCAGAAGTAGTACACTAGTATCAGTCATAATAATTTCTGAAAATGGTCGTATGGAGCACATAACTGTATCAAAGCAGATCATGTAAAACCAGAGAGGAAGCTAATCGAAGCACTTGAGATACGATGTTACGGATGGTTGCTGGAATTTTGTGGATTGATAAGATAGTAAAGGCAGTTTTCCGCCGTTATGGCTCTACATAATTGACGCTAAAGGGGTATTTGGGAAACAATAAGTAGATGAAGGCACAGGATGATAATACATGCGTCGAGACAAACTAGAGGGAGATATTGAGAGCCAAAATTGAGGGGAAAACATAAACTGGAATAGATGTGATAAATAATGGAGGACGTGGGGTAAAGACGCTGCCATCACTCGTGTTATATATCAAATACTTTACATTAACATTCTTTAATGGTGGTCCATCAACTAGTTAACTATATAGACCGTTTGTTGCATTACGCAAAAGACATTTCTACTGTACCCTAGTATATACTTACGATTTCATAATTGAATAAGAAATTAACAAATAACGTTGGATTGAGAAATTCGGAGAATTTAACTTAGGATTATTAGATTTGGAAGGTGGAAAAAAGGGTTTCACCATCAGTGCCGTTCCAAATGCGAGGCCTCGGTGGTTGACTTTGAGACACTCATCCTCTGCGTGGTATGCTGATTTCTAATCCTGACTAGCTCACTGTGGGGACACGTCGCCAAATGAAACTGGAGTCGTTACCTTAAGTCTGTTTTCTATGCTACACTATTCTAATTACTATTCTATTATAATAGAAATCGTTCTGTAGTACCATATCTGTAGTTAATGTATTTCTTATTTCTACAGTCTAGTGCTCTAGTGATACTACTTCTGTACTACAGCTATTACAGGTTTAACGTGCTTATTTAAGGCACACCCCGGCACCATTATAGCTAGTTACAGTTTATAGATGTTTCATCTTGGTGTCTCTTGGTTTGGGAGCTGTTCGCCGTCAATCTGTCAGCGGTTGTGTGTCCCATTTTGCATCCACTGCATCGCTCATTGGTTATAAACTGTAGCTGTCAGAGTCAGTATGTTCGTTCTGTTCTGTGCTGCTTACTCCATACGGGGTCAGGTTTATCTCGGGTAACTGTCTGTCTGCTTCATCTGTACGGTAGTCCGCAGCTCGTGGTCTTGCGGTAGCGTTCTCGCTTCCCGCGTACGGGGTCCCGGGTTCGATTCCCAGCGGGATCAGGGGGTTTTCTCTGCCTCGAGATGACTGGGCGTTGTGTGTCTTTCATCATCATTGACTCGCAAGTCGCCGAAGTGGCGTCAGCTAAAAAGAACTTGCAATTTCGGCGGCCGAACACCCCGCATGGGGTCTCCCGGCCAACAATGCCGTACGATCATTTCATTTCATCTGTACGGTCTTGTTTCTATGAATTCGGCATATAGTACGTGTCAGTGTCCCTATTTAGGTCTTTCCATATGTCTGGGTCTCTTATGAAATCGTAGACGTCGTCGTGTGTGAAATTTATTTGTCGCGTCTGCATGTGTAGTGTGAAATGGAGAAGTATATGCTCAGGGGTTGTTGGTTCCCCACAGAAACACTCTGTTCGCTTACTGAGTTGCATTCGATGAAGGTGCATTTGGTAGGGGCCGTGTCCTGTGAAAAAGTGTGTCTTGTGTTGGCTGTAGTCTGCATGGTGCACTTTCAACCACTCCTCGATGTCGAGGAAAAGGGAGTAAAGTCTACTGCCGTTAACACTAGTTGCCCACTCACGCTAGCGCACATTCACTCACCACAGTTTTAGGTGGCGCCTATCCCTTAAATCTTCCCCCGTAATTGCCATTACCCTATCTAGTCTGCCCCTCTGCCGCCAGTACCGCGCTGCTCACTTAGGTCACTAGGTCAACCGGGTGTATTCTCTGCACCACGCACAGCGCTACCACTGATGTCACAATGAAAGTGGCTGATAGTCTACCTCTCATAACAGCGGTTCTGATCGTTTTGAGACAGAGTTCGTGGGCCAATGTGCTCGCTGCGAAACACACCACTGATTCGAACATGGCACACTGCCACTTTCGTATTGCTCACAGTGAAAGTCTGTAAGTGATTGTGTTGATTGACACGAGTTTGTGTACAGGTTCCTTGGCTTTATCAGTTGTCTATTTCATGTACTGGTTAAACGTCAGTCGTTCGTCAATCTGTACCCCTAAGTACCTTGTGAGATATTTTCTGTGAATATGTGTATTGTGCCGTTTTATAATTGGGTCTCTCTGTCGTTTTCTTGTCAGTAATATGTAGACTGTCTTGCTCGGAGCCACAGTGAGTTTTTTTTCAGGTACCATCTACCCGTACTGTATACAATGCCAGTAAATTTGGTTTCCAGTTCTCTTATTGAGTTTACTGACACCACAGCAAACTAATCATCGGCATAAGTGACACTCCAATCGATTTCTGATAGGCGTATGTTAATGAAAACATCCCAAAATATGGGCTCACAGATTGACCCCTCCGGGCAGTCTTTTGCGATTCTCTTTATCACTTTCACTTTACCCACCAGCCATTCAGCTGCTCTATTACTATAGTAATCTAATAGACTATTGTACAGAGTTGCCAGTACCTGCAGTTCTCGTAGTCTCGAAGTCTCACGAACATTGAGGGTCACCAGAGGTTATCAAGCACCCAGCGGTGTCTACAGTGATGGCCGGTATGTACTGACGGTTAAGTTTATGTACTAATTCGAGTGCCCGGTTGATTGCATAGTCAGTCGATTTATTTTCACGGTAACAATATAGCAGTGTGCTGAATCCCAGAAGCCTTCTGTGATCTTGTAATCGGTTACGCAGAAGCCGCTCCTGGGCCTTAGCAAGGTGTTGATCAAATAAATTGGTCTACACGACTTGAGACTGGCCGAGTCTTTGTCTTCCGATTTATTGATGATAACTGGATCTGCGAACTGTCTGGCTGTAGATACTTTTCCGAGTCTTCGGCTTCATTTATTAGCTGAGTTAAGAATAAGGTAATCTGTGGTGTTATTCGTTTAATTGTCTCGGGGTGAATGCCATCCGGGGCTGGTGCTTTTTTAAGGTTTCAATTTTTCTGTGGTGGCGCCCGTTTTGTATTCTGTCTGTATTATAACTCTTAAACTGGTCTGGTATGGATCGTCTTGTTGTGGTTGTCATCGGGAAGGAGCTCGTAAAGCAGAAATTCCGTTGTAATTCTCCATCCTTATGTGAACGTTCCGCAATCTCGCCTAAGTGTGGCTAGAGGTGGCTAGAAAAAAGGTGTTTTTACCTTCTCGGCCATCAGACCGTACGGTGCTTCCCATGAGCTGTCACTTATCTGAATCTGAATATATTCGTCCTAATGGTGTATCTTTGTTTGCAGTAGCAGGCCCTTGTAATGTTGCTACGCCTCCCTAAACGGTTCCAGTCGTTTTTGTCTTTCTCTTGCAGTTACTGCCCTCTGGTAATATACTCGAATACCGCCGCGCACGCTCACAATGTCTCTGAACACTCGGTCCAGGTTGAACCCTTCCCATCTCCGCACACACGCTCTCCCTCTGAGTTCAAGCAGTAAGCGGGGATCAGTCGGTAGGTTATCGCCTATAAGATCACTTACTCTTATTGTTCGCTGGTGCGAAAGCATATTGCGCTCCCTTTCGGGTGCATTTTGTGTATTATAAAACACTGCACGGCTTGAAAGATATCTCACTGTTCAAATCTGTTAATGTGCAAGGTCTCCTCTAGGGAGTCTCATAGTCATAGAATCAGTTTTGTTGGATTTTGTGAGTATCTCTTTGTTCTGCTGCTGCGTTTTGTGGTCTTTGGGCAGTTTGTTCTTATGTGTTTGGTTTTGTATTTTGTGTCGTTTGTGGTTTGCTGCATCTGGATAGAGTGAATCTCTTTGCATCCTGTCATCATTGTCAAATGGTTCCTTTGCAAAACCCCATGTGTGTTTGTGTTTCACCTGACTCGAAAAATTAATTAGGTGACAGGCACACTTGTAAGACCCAAGCTGAATTACTTTGTGCAGACGGTTAACTAACTACCTGTAGATCCTAAAGTGGAGAATCGCGTAATATTAAAAAGGAGATTAACTGAAGGTGTTAACAAAAACAAGTAATAAATGAACACATTAATTTATTCAAATAAAGTCACAAACATGAAACGTATCTGATTATCTGGCAATGCTGAGTTAATATTTTAAAACTGCTCTATATGGATTACTCTAAGTGAACATGCTAGTTCCCAAAGTAACTTTAAAGGTTTTGGGACGTGCTTTATAGAAATAATTGGCGTTTAAGAAATGACAAGCGAGTTTTTAACAAAACGATTAGAACGATTGTTTGCCTGACTGTTAGCCTGATAAACACATGCATTTACCAAAGCACTGGTGGACGTGAGACAGGTAACTGCAACGACCTGGATAAATTCTGGCCAAGGATTGTCCTGAGATGCTGATTCTGCTAACAATGCTCACCGGAAATTAACAGCGTGAGATGTGGAGAGTTCTGCCTCTCTGAGTTAGAGGTCGAGGCTCGTGTTGCTGCCAACACGAACTCCGGACTTTCGGTCAGCTACTCGAGTGGAGACCACTGCATCAGCGATGGGTTCAGCGCCAAGTCTCTTGTCGAACTCCCGCCAATCATCACACTAAGCCGTCCCTCTATGAAAATTTTCTACCTGCATCGTGCAGCCTGCTCTTTTCTTCCCGCCGTATAAGACATGACCGCCAATCTTTGTTTAAGAATTTTGAGTGTGTCAATGCAGTAATTGCTTTGTCTGCAAAGATCGCTCCAAGAGAAACGCGCTGCGTTAAACTCCAAAGACAGTTCGATGCACCCCTCTTTTCCGAAAACCTTCTCCCTGCAGTACGTCCTCCTGATGTCACAAGCATTTTGACCAATCATGTGCTTTCACGTCCAGCAGCTAGCCTCGCATCACAGGTTCTAAGAAAGTAAAGAACTGTGCTCGAGACTTGGTTCTCATTTTGCGGCATCCGATGTTTCTTTTGAAAAGCACTAGACTGTTACTGGCAGAATGCCCTACTGCGAACATGGCAGAGGACCGGCCCCCCTCTGATAAACTCCTGTCCCTCAGCACTGGTTGGCCGCTAGGCTGGGGCCGTGTCGTAAATGAACTACAGCTCAGGCCGGCCTCCTGGAGACTCGCCCGGCGATGCAACTTCCACACGGACGGCATTTCGTGCTACTTGCCCTGCCTTCCGTGAATGCTAGAGTTCCTGTTCTCTGCTTGGACCTGTTTCTTTTTATGTTTGACACTGCCTTACTGTCCCAAGGCCACAGTGCGCCCTGTTCCTAAGCCCTATCAGAAAACATAGGGAAAGAGGGTTTGCACCATATTAAATGTAGTTAGAACAAGAAGTTAGTTAGGGGTCAGTACATACAATCACTACAGTCCAGTTTGCATTCCTAAGCTATTACTGTAATATTCAACCTCCTCCTCGTCATCTTATTTCAATATAATTCTCATGTTACATGAAAAGGGACACGGCAAATGGCTTACTGCTTTTCATAACATCCTCCTAGCTTCGAAATTTCGCGCCAGAGGTGACAGTCTTAAGATAAGTAGTAGGACAATTTGAAGCAAAATTTACCGCCCACAATGTGCTGGATTTGAGAGAACGACATGTTTTTTTTTGAGTGACAATCGACATCAGTAGCTGTCAAGATGGTGCAACAAGTAAGACTGACAACCACAACGCGTAAATAAGGGTCAAGTGATAAGCAGCAACGAACACATTCATCCTCAAGGAAATCACCCTACCGTTCACTTAACGCTGGCCCGTTCACTTAACGTAGCTCAGAAAGGATATCACTCGCGGTAAGTGAGACATCACCTACTCAATACTGACGCGGCCAGCCTTTTCCATAGTATCAAATTCATGGCAACATGTGTGTATGTGGCTGTGAACAGCGATCAGTGGTACTTCCCAGAGATCAGTATGCTGTTATCGGTGCTGGCTGTTTATATTCTCAGCTCGACTGTATCATGACAACGTGTGGGTAATCTGCTCCCTTGAGCAGCACAGCAAATAGTCGTCGAACAGCTTCGACAGTCGTTCCTCGCTATCCAGGGGTTTCGTATGAAAAGGATATGCTGAGCAATGCTGAATGTGACGGCAGATAGTATCTGGGTATTCTCTCTAAGAGAATATAAATATGTTAAATTAGTACAGTACTGTGTTGTGGTGCAGACTGACTAACGAATAAAATCACGTATAAGGAAAAAATGTGAGTTTACACCAAGTTATGTAAAACCCTTATGTGACTGACTAAAAACTGAACTAAATTCCGCCCGAGCAGGCCATGAAGGTCCAACAGTCCGACGGCCGCTATATCATCCTCAGCCAAAAGGCGTCACTGGACGCGTATGTGGAGGGGCATATGGTCAGCACACCGCTCAGTTTACGAGACCGGAGCCGCTACTTCTCAATCGAGTAGCTTTTCATTTTGTCTCACAAGGGCTGAATTCACCCCAGTTGCCAACGGCACTGGGCAGGCCGGACGGTCACCCATCCAAGTTCTAGCTCAATTCAACAGTGCTTAACCTAGGCGATCTGACGGGAACTGGTGTTACCACTGCGGCCAGGCCGTTGGCTACGGAAAGGAAATGTTCATTTTGTATAATATTGCCCCAGCATGACCAGTAATCAGCTACTCAGTGCACGAGGTTGTTTACATTAGGAGCGCTGTCGTCCTGGACAGCGGGACGACTGTTGTAACGGTGATGCCAGCTCTGTTGCCTTCCACCACTCTTCCCCTGGGAGTCCCTGCTGAGGCTCCAAAGCCGCTGTTCTGCCATTCATGCCCGCATCGACAGTGAGAGAGCTCCTGGTGCGTGGAACACAGCGTCGTCACATCCCCAATTTCGTGCACGTGGCCGGCCGCGGTGGTCTAGCGGTTCTAGGCGCTCAGTCCGGAACCGCGCGACTGCTACGGTCGCAGGTTCGAATCCTGCCTCGGGCATGGATGTGTGTGATGTCCTTAGGTTAGTTAGGTTTAAGTAGTTCTAAGTTCTAGGGGACTGATGACCACAGATGTTGAGTCCCATAGTGCTCAGAGCCATTTGACCCATTTGACTCGTGCACGTGACTCTGCGCAATACTCAAGACGAGATTCACTACAACTATAATTCTATTATAATACTAAACACAGCCTTCAGTCACATCTCTTAATCATGACATTACAAATTTACAGATGGAGCGACTCTAATAGGAAAATGAATTAAAAATGTCTCTAACCTGAGTCCCAAGTATAATGATAATGAAACAAACACAGATAGTTTCTTTGCAGAATCTGAATAATTTACATATGGAATAAGTCTTACAGTAAAATGAATTAAAAATGTCCCAAACTAATTCCCAGAATGTGTGTTTCAGTACCTGAATAATTATGCAATTGTTACAAAGTTCTCTGTTTAATCCTTATTGCTAATAGTGACTTTTGTACTGTTCACGTTATACTGACAATCTAATTGACGACCAGCTCCTCTTACGGCAACTCAGTTATTCTATCTCTTGTTCATCATGAATAGTTATCGTTGGAGATGTTGGGGTTGGTACAAAGTTAGTGGGTTATGTTGGTTTATTAATATGAGGCCATATCTTCTCCTCATGTCATGCCTAATTTGTAACAATCTCAATTATTTGGAAGCTCATTCACTCCACTTAGTTGTGTGGGTTGTGCAAGTAAACTAAAACATACAGTATTAATAATTATAAAATTTAAGATCTTGGTATACAAGGTGAGGTGTTTCCCCCTTAATGGTATAATTCCTTTGTGTCCTATCATTATTGTTCATTTCACCTTCTTATGAAATCCTCTTTGCCAGAGCTTCTCACACTGCAACGTTTACCTGTCATCAAAAATCTCACAACACTTAAAACAACAGTTTTACAACACATTGTGCCAATCAAGTCATTATATCTTTCAAATTCGCATGTGAAGAGGAACTGAAATTCTCACTGTGTTACTCTGTAAACCACATGAAGTATGTATCTCTATATATGTGTAATCATTATCTCATTTTATTCTCCTCAGTATTGGGTAACCCAGCTTGTTTAAAAATCTATTTATGTCATCCTTCTGTTTCATATTATGTACTACTTGTGCGTCCTACTTTCTCTCCTTCATGCTTAACGAAAACAGATAATTCCATCGTAGTTTATTATCTCGTATCTCGCAACAACCACAGAGACTACACTTCCTACGATTGACCCCCACAGGTTCTTGAAATGACGCACTTATCCATTGGAGAAAAACATGATTAGTACGTTCACGTCAAAGAGCAGTTGCGTATCTCTATCTTCACATCAGAATGATAAAAATACCTCACAATTCCTAGATGGCAACTAACACAGCTTTGAGATCCTTTTATAAACATTCTCTCATATATTCTTACGCCAAGATTAAACAGGGTAATAGAACAACAGGTTCCCGGGAAAAAGAAGAATAAAAATATACACAATAAACCGTGGCCATGATCAACTTACATTCAACTTAATTTTAAACACAACAGCCTCAACAATTTTAGGTACTTAATCAGCTCAAATTTCATACTTTGGATAACTCAAATTTTGTCTCTTGGTATATGTAACATCAGGGGTGAACTCTAAGAACCAGAAGGACTTGTTTTAATGATTTATGTACCATACTTAACCCTAAAGAAAACATACCATGCTGCTCTCTTTTCTTTACAGTCATTCACCAGTTCAATAATTCCGAGTCTTGATGTGCCCCAGTCGGCGCCTACCATCCGAAACGGAGCACTTTCGTTCCTATTATCTGCGTTTCTTTTACTCTTTGCTTCATGCCCTCCACAATGGTGCTCGGCCTGTTCGTAGTTTGCGCGAATAAACTGCTTACTGTGCCACGTTCGTTGCCTATACCGTTGGGTACCAAATCTGCTTTGTCTTCTTTCGTCCCTCTCTCCACATTCTATGCGTCACATATCCTCCAACCATACCTTCAATTCACTCATGCTTTCTTCCTTTTGACCGACTAAGGCAACGATGTTTCGTTGGTAGTTTATCGTACACAACCATATGATTTTCGTTTAGATACATGTTCTTGTTTGGCAAATCTTCAAGCAATTGGACTGGGTTATCGGAACCCGTCTCTTTGTGAGCACGTAAACTCAACATTTCTCATCTAACCTTGTCTTGCATAGCGCGTGGCCAGTACATCGATAAAAACTTCTTTCCAGGTGTCGCAAACGACGGACATTTCTCAATAACTCGAAAGAGTGTACCTAGTGCCTCTGTGTCAGGGTAACTCGTCACAAAATCTAGCAGACGACGTGCAGACCATTTGGGAGGAAAGCAATTGTCGAACTGCCGAACCCAGGTCACAGTGTGTATCGAAGTGTCATCTTCTTTGAAGTCTTGGGATAGATATGCTAACGTGGAGAACTCGTAGTCCATTTCTTTCTTTCTTCGCGACGTATTCTTTCTGTCTGCTTCGCAATCGGCCTGTTCCCAGCATACCGACGCCACATGTGCCTTTTGCATCGCCGACAAGACTAACCCTTGTGCCCGTAATTGTTGGTTTCAGAGTGACAGCTTGGTGTGCGTCCTTACACACGTCGTGGCCGCAGCCTCCTGTGCTAACAGCACCCGCTTTGTTTTCTACCGAACACACCTAATCTGTCCCGGCTCAAGCAACGTTCTCGTACCCCGTCTCTGCCTCCTCTGCTTTATTGATCCCCAAATGATTGATTTTGTCCTGCTGTTGTTTTAGTGCAGGTAGCAAGTGCATTTCCCTGTATTGTGTTGTTGACGCTGTGTGTGTACTGCTTTGATCCACATGTGCCTTTTGCATCGCTTGTCCAACAACTTTATAGTCCCTGATCTCTAATCGATTCATTACCTCTTATCTTTCCTTGCCTCTTGCTTAATTGCTCTCGATCCTTTTGCAGATCATAAATTCGTTCCTGACCGCGTTCTACGGTTTCAATCCAACACTTCAGATTTTTAACTCATCTCGGCTTTCCTTTGGTGTTTCCCTACAATCTTCTTTCGCTTCCACTGCAATCGTCTTGGCTTCTTGTGCTTCGTTCTTTGCTTCCTGAGCCAGTTTCTTAACTTCTTCTGCCAATTTCTTAATTTCCTTCGTCTGCCCTTTCACTTCCTTGGCTTCATTTCGTATCTTTTCTCCCATATCCCTGTCTTCCTTTCTCATTTGTTGTAACGTTTCTTCCGTATCCTTAATTTCTTCTCTATTTTTATTGGCCGTATTCTTGACTTCTTTGTTCGTTTGTTTCAAAAAATCTATTATGTCAAAACTGTCATCTTGTGCCTCACTACGTCTATCTGGTGAATAGGTGCGTGAACCCAACGGTGTCTGTGTTCACTGGAGTCACTCGCCTCCCGCTCTCGATTTCTTCGAAGCTGCGAATCGTAAGCACCGCATCTTCGTGTTGTGGCATGGCCTTGTCTTCTTCTCTCCGATAACCAAGGACGGCATCTGCTCCCTGACCGGAGTGATTTGTGGAACTCCACTAGTCACTGAATATTTACGTTCACCGTGACTAACATTAAACTGCACAATCGGTTTCACCTTCAGATTCTCCTTGAATGTATTCGCAGTCCCTAACAGTAGCCCCCATTCGTGCCATCACTTGTTACCTGACCATCTTGACAATAAACTGTCTCGTGCGTTTCCTTACAGTAGCTGGGTTGAAAGGATCATAAGGTGTATAGCTCTCTAATGTTTTCCTTTGTCATTGGCTCGTCTGCTCCATTCTTCATCCCACCTCATTTTAATCCCCCTTTAAAGTCGTTGTATGAAGTATTCGATACTTTTGGATGATATGGTGTTCCTAAAGTTGCACCTTGTTTAGCCTGCTCGTTTCCACGAACGCCCCTGTGGCCTTTGACCCAGGTTGATGTGATTTCTTTTCGAAGATTTTGCAGCCCACTGACTTGCATAATTTCGTAAACGACTGGGTTGTCGTTTTGCAGTGTAAATTGGTTTTTAAAGATCATGCCTGCTGCTCGGGAATCAGTTAAGATAACAATTTAGTCTTCAATGCAGTTTCCTGGGTACTTAAGTGCTTCTAAAATAACTAATAGCTCTTTCAACATAATAAACATTTCCACAGCTGGTGTTAAATTCCCAAAGCCTGTGCTTTGTGGGCTATGAATTCACATCCATTGCCATTTGCAATTTTGGCATTGTCTGTATATGGCATTTCAGCAGATAACGTTCAGGTGCTGCCAACTGATAGGCGAGCTCCCACTATCAGTTTAAGCCTTAGCTTCCCAGATCATTTACGTTAATTCCACACAAAGAATACACTAAAATTAATTTTAAAGATTTTTTTCACGAAAGAATTCATTTAAACAAAAAACTGCACAAAATTAACATGACATTACATGATAATGCTACTGCTATAAAAACCAAATACCCTGCGCTCTAAATTTTACTTTTTGCTATATTTTTATTTATTTATATACATGTAATAATAAAAACGTAAGAAACTCCTATAACACATTCAAAAAATGTAAATTACACAATTATTGGTTTGGTTTTTATTTTCCTTCTCAGACGTTTTCACTGCACTCGCAACAAATTTTTGTAGAGTATTCAAGGCAGACTGGCGTCTTGCGACAATGGCAAACATAAGGCACCTTCCTCTTCTGTTTTGGGACACAAGTAGAATATGTTTTCCGTGTTTCCAATCGCTCTACAACTATTTCTGCTCTTGGTCCTGTTACACCAAATACACAGCGAATGGATGCACGAAAATGCTTTTGGTTCCCGTAAATCAACTTTATACCAAACATTTGGATTATTCTTAGGCTTTCGTTTGTTTGTTTTTACGTTAGTTAGTTTCAATACGCTACTCAAAATATCGTCAGTCATAAGCAGTTTCCAAATAGTAGGAGGATCTGGAGTATTAGCTACTTGAGTAGGTGGTCACACCGTTTGCACGCGAATAATGTTATGCTGCCGAACACCAAACAGCTTGAGAAGAGACTTCGACGAACAGCGATATTTGTTTCGACCAAACGTTTTTTCCAAGAGAAGCTTTAGATAAAGATTCAGTATCCATACTGCTGTCTTCATCATTTTGACCACTTTTTTCAGTCAAGAAATTCACAGGTGACAAAACAAACTCATCTTCATTTTCACACTCTTCCGATTCTAAATTATGTTTACTTTCAATTTCGTTGTCACTATCTAACCAAACATCAGTTCAGTAACTGTTCTCAAACCATTTTAAAACAGTATTTTTAAAGTCAGGGTACGTAATACGAACATCAGACGAAGAGCTGTCTGCTGAATCCATAACGCAAAGACTCAGACGCAGTCTCGGAAACCGCTAGTACGAAAGAAGCAGTAATATTACCGGTCCACGTCACGATCAAGTGACTACTGACAAAGCAGGCCACGGCAGCTTCGCGATAGAACAACTAGACGACGCCGTAATCTTCTGCCCCACTCCTATGCATTAGCAACAGAGTAACAATAAACACTAATTGTCTGTGAGACAGCACCTGGGATCTTAAGGGTTATCATAGGAATCCGCGGCCACAGCGGTGTAACTGCAGCAGTGACCAAGATACGCTTTGTTATCTTAAATACACTCCTGGAAATTGAAATAAGAACACCGTGAATTCATTTTCCCAGGAAGGGGAAACTTTATTGACACATTCCTGGGATCAGATACATCACATGATCACACTGACAGAATCACAGGCACATAGACACAGGCAACAGAGCATGCACAATGTCGGCACTAGTACAGTGTATATCCACCTTTCGCAGCAATGCAGGCTGCTATTCTCCCATGGAGACGATCGTAGTGATGCTGGATGTAGTCCTGTGGAACGGCTTGCCATGCCATTTCCACCTGGCGCCTCAGTTGGACCAGCGTTCGTGCTGGATGTGCAGACCGCGTGAGACGACGCTTCATCCAGTCCGAAACATGCTCAATGGGGGACAGATCCGGAGATCTTGCTGGCCAGGGTAGTTGACTTACACCTTCTAGAGCACGTTGGGTGGCACGGGATCCATGCGGTCTAGGAATGGTAGAACGATGGGTTCGATGACGGTTTGGATGTACCGTGCACTATTCAGTGTCCCCTCGACGATCACCAGTGGTGTACGGCCAGTGTAGGAGATCGCCCCCCACACCATGATGCCGGGTGTTGGCCCTGTGTGCCTCGGTCGTATGCAGTCCTGATTGTCGCGCTCACCTGCACGGCGCCAAACACGCATACGACCATCATTGGCACCAAGGCAGAAGCGACTCTCATCGCTGACGACGACACGTCTCCATTCGTCCCTCCATTCACGCCTGTCGCGACACCACTGGAGGCGGGCTGCACGATGTTGGGGCGTGAGCGGAAGACGGCCTAACGGTGTGCGGGACCGTAGCCCAGCTTCATGGAGACGGTTGCGAATGGTCCTCGCCGATACCCCAGGAGCAACAGTGTCCCTAATTTGCTGGGAAGTGGCGGTGCGGTCCCCTACGGCACTGCGTAGGATCCTACGGTCTTGGCGTGCATCCGTGCGTCGCTGCGGTCCGGTCCCAGGTCGACGGGCACGTGCACCTTCCGCCGACCACTGGCCTCCCGCATGCCCACTATACGCCCTCGCTCAAAGTCAGTCAACTGCACATACGGTTCACGTCCACGCTGTCGCGGCGTGCTGCCAGTGTTAAAGACTGCGATGGAGCTCCGTATGCCACGGCAAACTGGCTGACACTGACGGCGGCGGTGCACAAATGCTGCGCAGCTAGCGCCATTCGACGGCCAACACCGCGGTTCCTGGTGTGTCCGCTGTGCCGTACGTGTGATCATTGCTTGTACAGCCCTCTCGCAGTGTCCGGAGCAAGTATGGTGGGTCTGAGACACCGGTGTCAATGTGTTCTTTTTTCCATTTCCAGGAGTGTATATTAATTAAAACAAAAAGATTTCTTTAAGAATATTCAAACTGCAGTCGTACATTTCTTTACGTTGTAGAAATCATTTATGACTGGATTCAGTGTGGGATAATAATACGGGAGGAAGTAAAACACTGACGTCGAACACTGAAGAGCCAAAAAAACTGGTACACGTGCCTAATATCGTGCACAGCCCCAGCGAACACGTAGACGTGCAGCAGCACGATTTGGTATGGACTCGACTAATGTCTGAAGTAGTGCTGGAGGGAACTGACACCATGAATCCGTAAGAGTACAAGGGGGTGGAGATCTCTTCTGAACACACGTTGCAAGGTATCCCAGATATGCTCAATAACACTCATGTCTGGCGAGTTTGGTGGCCAGCGGAAGTGTTTAAACTCAGAAAGTGTTCCTGGAGCCACTCTGTAACAATTCTGGATGTGTGGGGTGTCGCATTGTCCTGCTGGAATTTCCTAAGTACGTCGGAATGCACAATGGACATGAACAGATACAGGTGATTAGACAGGACACTTACATACGTGTCACCTGTCGGAGTCTTATTTAGACGTATCCCCTCCCATATCACTCCAACTACACACGTCCCACACCGTTACAGAGCCTTCACCAGCTCTAACAGTCCCTTGCTGATGCAGGCTCCATGGAGTGAATAGGTTTTCTCCATACCCCTACACGTCCATCCGGCCGATGCAATTTGAAACTAGACTCGTCCGACCAGGCAACATGTTTCCAGTCACCAACAGTCCAATGTCGGTGTTGACGGGCCCAGGCGAGGAGTAAAGCTTTGTGTCGTGCAGTCATCAAGGTTATACGGGTAGGCCATCGGCCTCGAAAACCCATATCGATGATGTTTCGTTGAATGGTTTGCACACTGACACTTGTTGATGGCCCAGCATTGAAATTTGCAGCAATTTACGGAAGGGCTGCACTTCTGTCACGTTGAAAGATTCTCTACAGTCGTGGTTGGTCCCGTTCATGCAGGATTTTTTCTGGCAGCAGCGATGTCGGAGATTTTATGTTTTACCGAATTCCTGATATTCACGGCACACTAGTGAAATGGTCGCACGGGAAAATCCTCACTTCATCGCTACCTCGGACATGCTGTGTCTCATCGCTCGTGCGCCGAGTATAACACCACGTTCAGACTCACTTAAATCTTGATAACCTGCCATTGTAGCAGCAGTAGCCGATCTAACAACTGCGGCAGGACAGTCGTTGTCTTATATAGGCGTTGCCGACCGCAGCGCCGTATTCTTCCTATGTACACACCTCTGTATTTGAATACGCATGGATAATCATAAATCCTGCACGTAAGCAATGCACTACGTCGAGATTACTTTCGTAAATTTTCCACAGACAGGTGTCTTACGAACGTCACATGTCAACTGTATTTTTCCTACATTTTGACAGTATGCACTGCTGTAAATTATTTGACCCACTGCTGATTAAAGGTAATACTTCCTGTCACGTATTATTCGCATATTATGTCTTATTTATTTGGTGAGATACTGTAGAAACTGTTTACGTCTTATAGCTTTCCATTTAAGGAATCTGTAAAGTATTCCAGAGAAGCCAAATATACTGCAAAACACTTGTACGGATCATTTCCATGAAGCTGCTTCATTACATATTTCATAGCCATCTGATACAGTGTATCCACTCTATATTTCGTCTTGTTATAAAGTTTCATCAGTTTCTGAAAGATGTTTCGAATAATTCCAAGATTCTACACGTGAATGAATTGCACTGAGAACGAGGAAATTTTTAATGTCTTGCCTTGATGAACGGTTGAGGATGAGCTCCAGCACGGTAGTTTCACATAGTGGTGCTTTTGACAGTCCTGGTATCTATCTGCTCACTATGGCCACTAGCCTATCCCCTTTCTCTTCAGTGTAATTGACGTGGAATTGAAGTGGTTTAACATTCGTTCCGCTTCTATGGATGTTCTATGACAACGAAAAGCTTGAGTCTCTGGTCGAATTTCATCCTCTCCCAGGTACGGAAATACGTTGAATCGATATTTAGTGTCAAAAACGTGATTCAAAACGCTTACTAGCATGCATTCTGGAAACCTGCATCTAGACGTGTAGGAAAAGGACAGTCCATTAACTGAGATATTTTGTGGCTGGCTCTGAGCACTATGGGACTTAACATCTGTGGTCATCAGTCCCCTAGAACTTAGAACTACTTAAACCTAACTAACCTAAGGACATCACACACATCCATGCCCGAGGCAGGATTCGAACCTGCGACCGTAGCAGTCGCGCGACTCCGGACTGAGCGCCTTAACCGCGAGACCACCGCGGCCGGCTGAGATATTTTGTCCCGCAATGTAAAGCAAGGAGCTATTTTAATTGAAACCATACTAAACTTCTGAGACGAAAGCAAACCTCTATATTTGTCAATTTTTCCCTGATTACAAAGCGTAAAAATATGACAATGTCTCTAAGTTTTCTCTTGACATTATGTCGCGAAAGAACTGTGTACCCCGATTTTCCGACCAAAGGTTATAAATTTGTTTCCGTTGGCGCGGAAAAGGCCTCAGTCAGACTCAACGAATCAGCAGCTCAGACAGAGAATCACACTCTTTTTTGTTTCCAAGTTGGTTATGAGTTTCTGTCTCGTCTCTGTGTATAGCTTTAAATGTTTTGTCATTGCGTAATTTACCAGAAGTCGCCAAGTAGAAGCAGCGCTGTGAATTCTGAAGTTACTTTTCACACTTAGCATTGGTCCTGCTGTCTGGCGTCAAACTACTTGTCTTTATAATCTTCCTCGTACATTCAAGATATGCTCAAAATCTCAGATTCTGTTCCATCTTTTCCGAATTCCGATCGACCGATAAAAAGTGACGAAAGTAACTGACGTCTACGCTCTGTCGTCCTCTGTTGTATCTAATGTCGTCCCCTCCTGAGTGATATGCTTGTTTGGATGGACGAAATTGTCTTGCTGCTGTAACAGTCATTGGTGTTACTTCTGCAGACGCATCAAAAATACTTTCCCTTGATTGAAGACTGACAGAAGTATAATGATCACTACTAGTTTCTACTTGTGTTTCAGCTCCACTGCCTTCGTGCTCTTGCTTTGGAATTCGTTGCAGATGTTCTAAATATCCCATTCTTTCCCTGTCTGAAAACTTACGAGCCATTGCAACATCTGTGATATCACAAGCAAGCACGTTGGACACAATGGAACGCAGTAATAAACTTAAAATCATACATTGTACCATAACCTCAATCACGTGCAACGTGCTCTCAGCAAACATATGACACAGAAGCATTATGCGTTCCAAACAACCGCTGCTGCAGGTCTAGCTGTACTGTGAACAATAAAAGCAAAGAGAATACCCAAAAGTGTGGAATTTCTGTTGTGTAATCTCGGTTTAAATGAAATAAAAGTCAAGAAATATCAAAGTTTCCCGGAAAAATTGTCATTATAGACAGTAAAAAACACTGGTAGCAGTTACTTCTGTAAAATATCTGGGAGTATGCGTACGGAACGATTTGAAGTGGAATGATCATATAAAATTAATTGTTGGTAAGGCGGGTGCCAGGTTGCGATTCATTGGGAGAGTCCTTAGAAAATGTAGTCCATCAACAAAGGAGGTGGCTTACAAAACACTTGTTCGACCTATACCTGAGTATTGCTCATCAGTGTGGGATCCGTAGCAGGTAGGGTTGATAGAGGAGATAGAGAAGATCCAAAGAAGAGCGCCCCGTTTCGTCACAAGGTTATTTGGTAAGCGTGATAGCGTTACGGAGATGTTTAGCAAATTCAAGTGGCAGAGAGGCGCTTTGCATCGCGGTCTAGCTTCCTGCCCAGGTTTCGAGAGGGTGCTTTTCTGGATGAGGTATCAAATATATTGCTTCCCCCTACTTATACCTCCCGAGGAGACCACGAACGTAAAATTAGAGAGATTCGAGCGCGCACGGAGGCTTTCCGGCAGTCGTTCTTCCCGCGAACCATACGCTACTGGAATAGGAAAGGGAGGTAATGACAGTGGCACGTAAAGTGCCCTCCGCCACACATCGTTGGGTGGCTTGCGGAGTATAAATGTAGATGTAGATGTAGTAACATTTTAGAATGGTAAATTTGGCTTCTTCTGGGGTTCCAGTATTAAAATGACTGTGAGACAAACGATTTCGTTACAAGAGAATCTACCCACATTCACAAGAGTTACGATCCTGCGTCGCTGATAAGCACCATTAATAGCATGGTTTCCCCAAGGTAACAGTCGCTTCGACTGGTCGATGATGGATCACTCAAGAAAATTACGTTGAGAAACAAAAATAGAGAATTTGCAGTTTAGGCGAATTTATCATCCCTCTCTCGTTAGAGAATATGTCTAGCAGCTATAAGACGTAAGATATTTTGCAACAGAAAAGCACTGCATTCTTTCTCTGGCTGCCTGTCTACTGTCGTCTGTTCAGCCGCCGTTCTAACGGCTTATCTTTGTTGATCAGTGATACGTACTTTAATTCGTTAGAGACCTCTTCCTCATTCAGTCGAGTGCTGTTGATGTTCCTTCTTACATCTCCCAACCATTTATTGGAAACTTGAGTTCTGTTGCCCAATGCGTCAAAATGTCTGGTTCACTAGTCAGGTTGTATCCAACCTGAAAAGATGTTTATACTTTAATCTTCGTTTCCGTGTTGAGTCCTTCATTGATTCTGTCATCTATAATATTTATGTATTTTTTTAGAAAAAGGTTGTCACTACAATGAAGACAAGCAATGTCAATCCTTTTCATGTGCTTCAAGTTTAGACGTTATCTTTTGGATTTTTGAGCAATGTATTCTCTAAAAAAAAAAAAAAAATAAACAAAAGTATTCAAGTCCCTACTTTCTTTGTAGATTTCGTCAACATAAAAGTGCCAATTTCTATCTTTTCCACTTTCTTTAACAGTTTCCACCTCGGGCACCACCACCGTATTCTGAGTGCAAAATAGTTGCTTGTTAGTTGTTTATTTTGTTAATTAGTTACTGTTTTCACATGTGACTTGCTTCTAGGGTGCAGGTGTCACTTTTTCAACGTCCACGCAGACACTATCCGCAGATGTGTGACGAGTTGCCTACGACGCGATAGTTACGGAGCCTTGCACCCGACTACTACACGGCAGCCAGGTGGCAACTACACAGGCAGGACACTGTTACACTTAGATACGTAGCACATTACACAAGTGGGGAAGGCAAGCCGTGGGATTGCAGGGTCAGTAGCCGCCAGGTGTCGGCCTGATGGGTTGCTAACGACTGAAGGCGTCATTAGGCGGCTGCTCCTATTTTCTCCCTCCTCTGTCAACTGGGGCTGTTTGTGAAAACTACGCTGCGCGCTCGGAGCTCGCCCTGCTAACGTCGTGCTTAGCCTCTGCGCCCCTTTCGTGCGTAATTAGTGCAGTAACCAGGAGACGGAGATGTAGATATTTGTACTGCCAAACGCGGAATACAAACGTCTCAGTAAGGTTTGGAAACATTTGAGCTAACGTAAAAGAGTTGTTTGTTTCAACTGTGATGTATTATAAAACTAGAAATGATGGAGATCGTGGCAAATTATACAGAAAATAGTCTCATTCACAATTGTAATCAGACAGCTTCATTTAACTTTTTGAATGAAATAATTCCGCTTTAAGCTGTTAAAATATTTATTGCTATTGAAATTTCGACACGTGGATAATTTCAATAGTTCTGAAAGCAATCAGTCGTCAAATATAATGCACGTTAAGATGAAACTGACAAAAGATGGAAATGAAAGTTTCCAAGCTACTTACACAGGTACGATGTAACCCATTCACTAATATACAGCTGTGACACGGTGTGTAAGAGCAGCTGCATGTGGTGGTGTGAATTTATCTGTTGTTACTACACCATACACGTTAGAAAACGCGAAATAATGATAGAAACACTCACGTTTCAGTCTCGTGTAGCAGACGCGATATATGGATGATAAAAGCGCCAAAGATATGAATATACAGTGAATATGAGCTATGATGTGCAAAGATGCTAATATGTGGGGTCGATATTATGCGATTTGTGAAATGTACGTGGAGGAAGGAGAAAAGTGGCAGAAATATGCGTTAAATAAAACCGGAATCCACAAATGATACTGAGAATTTAGATTAAATGTAGGTAGAAAGATGACGTGATTATCAAGTCACAATAAAACAGTACCCACAAAATACAAACACAGAGAAGGTCTAAAATCTCAGATGCAGATGAAAGTAACGGTCCACATACGCCAATAAAGCGCATGTAATACACAAATGTAGGAAAGAAACAGGTGATAAATAGTAATAAATGCAGTATGGTCTACAATATTTGCCGGGATTAACACGGCTCTGAGTCAATTGTATCAAAAAAGCACTAGACTATAAGATGTTCCTGAAGCAGTGCACGAATTTCGTATTTTAGGGTCAGTCTGTCCATTCAAAATGTTCTGGCTGGTCTCTAGGCCTAAGTGTCCCATAAATTTCGATCTCTTCTAAATAATCGAGCCGTCTTCCTTTTCCGATTCTATGGAGAATTTCTAAATACTTTTCAATGTTATCTAACTTGTATTGAGTCTCCCGAATGGTTTGCAAACGGTGATTTACAACTGTCACTGGTCGTTGTCAAATTTCTTCATCCAACTTACTACACTTTATAGTTGAGATATTCTGCTTCGACGTGATGAAGGTGTTATCCATGGACCTGTTACCCACAATATGCTTCCATTTAGTGATAGATTTAAATTTCGCATTTAGTTTCACAAATGACTACAAGGCACTTTTTTTCCTCTGTTTATACGTTTAAACCCAACCACCATGAACCATGGACCTCGCCGTTGGTGGGGATGCCTCACGCGCCTCAGCAATAGCCGTAATGCTGGTGCAACCACAACGGACGGTATCTGTTGAGAGGCCAGACACACGTGTCGTTCCTGAACAGGGGGAGCAACCTTTTCAGTAGCCGCAGTGGCAACAGCCTGGATGGTTAACGAAGCTGGCCTTGCAACATTAAAGGCCTTGATGTGCTGAAAAGCTGAAAGCGAGGGCAACTACAGCTGTAATTTTTCCCAAGGGCATGTACGGATAAAATAAAACGGAGGTAAAATAATTACTCTGGAGGATGTCGTCATCAGAAAAAACAAAACTGGCATCTACGGATCGGAGCGTGGAATGTTAGAACCCTTAACCGCGCAGGTAGGTTAGAAACTTTAAAAAGGGAAATCGATAGGTTGAAGTTAGCTTCAATGGATTGGGAATAACAACCAACCAGTTGCAACATACAAGTTTAATTAATAAACCTGTGCCGCGCGGGATTAGCCGAGCGGTCTAGGGCGCTGAAGTCGTGGACTGTGCGGCTGCTCCCTCGGGCATCGGTGTGTGTGTTTGTCCTTAGGATAATTTAGGTTAAGTAGTGTGTAAGCTTAGGGACTGATGACCTTAGCAGTTAAGTCCCATAAGATTTCACACACATTTAATAAACCTGTATTTTGCAACTGGTTGGTTGTTATTCTCAGTCCATTGCAGCACTTTCACGCACAGTTTCTGAAGCGCAGCCATGTTCAAAATCTTAGGTTGAAGTTAAATACAGTGGAAATTAGCGAAATTCGTTGGCTGAAGGAACAGGACTTCTTGTGAGGTGAATTACAGGACTACAAATCCTCGTGTACTCTTGATGACTGCACGACTCAAAGCTTCACGCCTCGTCTGTGCCGTCAACCCTGGCATTGGACTGTTGATGACTGGAATCATGTTATCATGCTGCCTGGCCTGACGAGTCTCAATGCAGAAATAAGAAAATACGAATGTGGGTAAGCTTCTATGAACAGAATACTGAACACATTGTTGTAGCCAAGATGGACTCGCAACCAACACTAACGACACTGTAGGAGAATAAGGTCTGGAGGAAAGAATGAAAGAGGAATCCAACTGGTAGAATTTTACAAAGAGCATAATTTAATCATCGCTAACACTTGGTTTAAGAATAATGAAAGAATGTTATATACTTGGAAGAGACCTGGGGACATCAGAGGGTTTCACACTTATTATACACTGAAGCGTCAAAGAAACTGGTAAGGCATGCATACCGAGATATGTAAACAGGCAGAATACGGCGCTGCGGTCGGCAACGCATATATAAGACAAGTGCCTGGCACAGTTCTTCGATTGGTTACTGCTGCTGCAATGGCAGGATATCAACATTTAAGTGAGTTTGAACGTGGTGTTATAGTTAGCGCACCAGCGATGGGACACAGCATCTCCAAGGTAGTTTTGAAGTGGAGATTTTCCCGTACGACCATTTCACGAGTGTACTGTGAATATCAGGAATCCGGTAAAACATCAAACCTCCGCTGTAGCCGTCTAGATACGATTCTGACAGGTAACACGTACATAAGCATCCCGTCTGGTCACGCGTATCCATTCATGTCCATTGTGCATTCAGACGGACTTGGGCAATTCCAGGAGGACAATGCGACACCCCAAACGCCCAGAATCGCTACAGAGTGTCTCCAGGAACACTCTTCTGAGATTAAACACTTCCGCTGATCACCAAACGCCCCAGATATGAACATTATCCAGCATATATGGGATGCCTTGCAACTTGCTGTTAAGAAGAGATCTCCATCCTCTCATACTCTTATGGATTTGCAGACAGCCCTGCATCATTCATGGCGTCAATTTCCTCCAGCACTACTTCTGACATCAGCCGAGTCCATACCGCGTCGTGTTGCGACACTTCTGCGTGCTCGCACGGGCCCTACACGATATTAGGCATGTGTACCAGTTTCTTTGGTTCTTCAGTGTGTATTGGCAAGGCAGAGATTTCCAAACGAGATTTTAAATTGGATGACATTTTCAGGGGCAGATGTGGACGAATCGGTAGCTTTGAGAGATGATATAGTGAAGGCGGCAGAGGATGAAATTAGAAAAGAGACAAGACCTGGTAGAAATCCTTGGATAACACAGGAGATACTGAATTTGACCGGCAAAAGGTGAAAATATAAAAATGTAGCAAATGAAGTAGACGAAATGGAATACAAGCGAATAAAAAACGTGACAGATAGAAGTGAAAAAAGGCTAAGCAGGATTGGCTAGAGGACAAATTTAAGGACTGAGAAGCATATTTCACTAGGGGAAAGACAGATACTGTCTACAAGAAAATTAGAGGGACCTTTGGAGAAAAGAGAAGCAGCAGAGCTCAGACGGAAATCCATTCCTAAACAAAGAATGGAAAGGTGGAAGGAGAGGGTCTACACAAGGGAGATGAGCTTGATGTCACTCCTGTAGAAGTGGAACGGGACGAAGATGGGGATGAAATTGGAGAGATGCTACTGCACGAAGGATTTGACAGAGCACTGAAAGATCTAAGTCGAAACAAGGCCCCGGGAGTAGACGATATACCGTGAGTCCTAATAGCCTTGGTAGAGACAGCCATGACAAAACTCTTCCATTTGGTGCGGAAGATGTATGAGACAGGCGAAATATCCTCAGACTTCAAGAAGAATTTCGTAATTTCAATTCCAAAGACAGCATTTGCTGAAGATGTGAAAATTACCGAACTACCAGTTTAATAACTCATGGCTGCTAAATATTAACACGAATTCTTTATAGAAGAATGAAAAATCTTCTAGAAGTTGACCTCTAGGAAGGTCAATTTGGTTTACGGAGAAATGTAGGAATACGCTAGGCAATACTAATCCTACGATAGGTTAAGGATAGAGAAACCTACATTTATAGCAGTTGTAGAGTTGGAGAAAGCTTTTGACAGTTTTGACTCGAATACTCTCTTCGAAACTGTGAAGATAAAAATGGGTAAAAGAGAGAGAGAAATGCTATTTACAACTTGTAAGGAAATCAGGCGGCAGTTATGAGAGTCGAGGGGCATAAAAGGAAAGTAGTGCTTGAGAAGGGAGTGAGACAGGGTTGTAGCCTATCCCCGATGTTATTCAATTTGTGTATCGAGCAAGCAATAAAGGAAACCAAAGAAAAATTTGGAGTGGGAATTCAAGTTCAGGGAGAAGACATAAGAATTACGAGGTTTGTCGATGACATCGTAATTCTTTCAGAGACAGCATGGAAATTGGAATAGCGCTTGAACGGAGTGGACAGTGTGTTGACTGGAAGATATAATATGAACACCAGCAAAGGCAAAACAAGACAAACAACGTAGTTGAATTAAATCAGGTGATGCTGAGGGAATTACACTATGAAACGAGACACTTATAGTACAAGGGCCATTCAGAAAGTAACCTCCGGTTGACTTAAAAAAATACACCAAGTTAAATAAAAATATTTTAATATATACATCTTACAACAACATCTTTGCACTATTTTTCTACATAGTCTCCATAGCGATTGAGGCACTTATCGTATCTCTTCACAAGCTTTGAAATTCCTTCTGCATAAAAATCACCCGCTTGTGCCTGGAGCCAGCCTGTTACCGCATCTTTGAGCTCTTCGTCGTCATCAAACCGCTGTGACCCGAGCCATTTCTTCAAATGCATGAAGAGGTGATAATCGCTTGGCGCCAGGTCTGGGCTGTAAGGTGGATGGGTGATAACGTCCCACTTGAAGGACTCAAGAAGGGCCGTTGTTCTGCGAGCAGAGTGAGGACGGGCGTTATCGTGCAAAAAAACGATACCGGAAGTCAGCATACCACGGCGTTTGTTCTGTATAGCCCGTCGTAACTTTTTTATTGTTTCACAGTACACGTCTTGATTAATGGTCGTACCACGTTCCATGAATTCAACCAACAACACCCCTTTGGCATCCCAAAACACCGTTGCCATCAGTTTTCTGGCAGAAAAATCTTGCGAGGCTTTTCTTGGTTTGGTAGGCGAATTTGGATGTGCCCACATCTTTGATTGTTCTTTTGTCTCAGGGTTCACGTACTTAATCCAGGTTTCGTCACCAGTCGCGATTCTGTTTAACAATGGTTCTCCTTCGTCCTCATAACGTGACAGAAAGTCTAATGCAGAGGCCATTCTTTGAGTTTTGTGGTGGTCGGTAAGAATTTTGGGCACCCATCGTGCACAGAACTTACGGTAACCCAATCTTGCTGTCACTATCTCGTACAAGAGAGTCTTAGAAATCTGTGGAAAACCAGTAGACAACTCCGACATTGAGAAACGTCGATTTTCACGAACTTTTGCATCAACTGTCTGAACGAGTTCGTCAGTCACCAATGATGGTCTACCACTCCTCTCTTCATCATGAACGTTTTCTCGTCCACTTTTAAATAAACGTACCCAGTCGCGGACAACTCCTTCACTCATAACTCTTGGTCCGTACACGGCACAAAGCTCACGATGAACAGCTGCTGCAGAATATCCTTTGGCTGTAAAAAACCTTATGACAGCACGCACTTCACATTTGGCGGGGTTTTCTATTGCAGCACACATTTCAAACTGCCACAAAAACTAAACTAGCGCAGGTACGACGTTCACTCGACCACGGCTTGATGCCGACTGACCTGTTGAGTGCGTGAACGCACAGATGGCGTCGCTACCCCCCCCCCCCCCCCCCACAACCCGCACTGTGACCAATCGGTACTAGATGAGTTTTGTTATCTGACCAGCAAAATAACTGATGATGCGTATAAAAATGTGCACTGGCAACAGCAAGAAAAGCACTTCTGAAGAAAAGAAATTTGTTAACATCGAATATCTCTTTAAGTGTTAAGCCGGCCGGAGTGGCCGAGCGGTTCTAGGCGCTACAGTCTGGAACCGCGTGGCCGCTACAGTCGCAGGTTCGAATCCTGTCTCGGATATGAATGTGTGTGATGTCCTTAGGTTATTTAGGTTTAAGTAGTTCTAAGTCTAGGGGACTGATGACCACAGCAGTTAATCCCATAGTGCTCAGAGCCATTTTTTTAAGTGTTAGGAAGTAAATTTTGAAGGTATATGAATGGAGTGTAGCCACGTATGGAAGTGAAACGTGGAAGATAAACAATTTAGACAAGAAGGCTATAGAAAATTTTGCAGTGTGATGCTCCATGAGAATGCTGAAGATTAGATGGGTACATCACGTAACTATGAGGAGATACTGAATAGCATTGGGGAGAAAAGAAATGTCTGGCCCAACCAGACTAGAATAAGGGATCAGTTGACAGGACACATTCTGAGACGTCAAGGGATCACCAGTTTAGTACTAGACGAAAGTTTGGGTGGTAAAAATTGTTGAAGGAGGCCAAGAGATGAATACAGAAGAAAATGCAGAAGGATGTAAGTTGCTGTAATTATTCGTAGATGAGGGGGCTTGCACTGGATGTAGTATCATGGAGAGCTGCGTTAAACCTGTCTGCGGACTGAAAACCTCAGCAACACACGTTTCAACATCCTCTCATAGTTTTCAGTTGCCTTTAGTCAACTGCTTGACAACTTCATTGTTGATTTTTACTGCCATCCTTTAAACAGTTATACTATTTCAAATGTTAGTCTAAGTTTAGTTAATTTGTACTCTCGCACTTACTCTACTTAATTCATCTAGATTCTGCTGAATACGTGAAATGTGTTTTCAGTTTCGAATATGGACAATCATCAGCTGCATAATGGAATGACGACAACGAAAATTTGTGCCGGACCGGAACTCGAAGTCGGATTTCCCGCTTATCACGAGCGGTCTCCTTACCGTTAGGCCATCTGAGCACGACTCAAGGCTACAGCCAAACTCACAAAAAACGTCAACCGCGTTTCCAAACCTGCAATCAAACGTCCATTATGTATATTTCCGTAAGGGGGAGACATTTTAATTGAAGAACGCTTCTCCGGTTTCGGCGGTCAAGTACAATATTATAGTGCTTGTCTTATTCAGAAGTACCATTCGAAGACATGCATGCATGTCCGAAGGAACTTTGCATCATACTTCTGAACAACACAGACTCTGCAGTATAGAATAGATTGTATTCAAGTTTTATAGTAGTTGAAGCAAAAGAAACATTGTAATTGCTAGCAGCGTGACCTTAACATAAAGAGTCTCGTGCAGACATTTACCGGACGGAATCAAAATTATCGGATACTGAAGGAAGGATAAGGAGGTCAATAGAGACAGAGCCCAAGCTTGTATTAAGGAAAGATTGCGAAGGAAATCCCCGTGATTTAGGGATATCACGAGAAACCTAAATCAGTATGGCGGGATGCGCATATGAGCCGTTGTCCCCCCGAATGCGAGTCCGTTGCGCTAACCATTGCGCTACCTCGTGCGGTTTACCGGATGCCGACGTTAGATTCTCTTGCATAGGGAATCTAGCTGTTTTTCGGACTAGGCTTATGATGCCAGACTGTTGTTAAAACTTAACCTCCCGTACCGTATTCACTAACTCATAAATTTCATTTTACAACTCAACAAGTTTGCATGGCATTAAATAGTCGAAGTACACCTCGTTTACGTGTGAGGAACGCAGTTAACCATATCAGCGACATGTAGGCAGCTGCAACGAATAAGATGTGGGTACGTTTCTAATCTAAGTGAAAAACTATAGGAGTACGAATAAAGTATAAAAAAGAATGGAGATTGGAATGGTGGTGGAACTAAGCCACTAATATGTGGACGGCCTCATGAAGGAATGTCCAGTTGGAGACGTCCAGTTTAAGATAGACAGACTGGAGACTGCGATAATTTACGATCTCTATTTCTGAGTCGAGCGAGATCAGGAACAAGCCGGCCGCGGTGGCCGAGCGGTTCTAGGCGCTTCAGTCCGGAACCGCGCAACTGTCACGGTCACAGGTTCGAATCCTGCCTCGGGGATGGATGTGTGTGATGTTCTTAGGTTAGTTAGGTTTAAGTAGTTCTAAGTTGTAGGGGACTGATGACCTCAGATTTTAAGTCCCATAGTGCTCAGCGCCATTTGAACCATTTGATCAGGAACAAAATTACGTGCAAACAGTTTCAATTCAACTTTCTGGGGAAGTACAACTAGTAGTCATCATGATGAAGGACTAATTCTGCCCCTCATCAACTGGCTATGGTATATAAAAAATGTCACCCTATAGTTTCGATGAGTTACCGGTTCTAGCACCCACTGCTACAAGGTGAAAACTGCATTAGATAGAGCGTTAGACATCGTAGTTCGCTTACACAGAGTGGTCAGCAACAGTTTGAAAATCTTGTAAGAGTGTTGTAGGTGAGGCTGTACAGATAAATAATTGTTAAGAAAAAATATTCGATACGTTGCGCCATTTCCGAGTTATTTAGCACTGAAGTTATCCATTAGGCCTTGGCGCGCAAATTCAAGCACTTGAACGCGCTAAAATGCGACAATATGCAGACATATGTGGATCCACTTATTGCAGGGCTCATTGGCAGTTAGAATGTGCCTTTTCTGAAGTGCTAAATTTACGCCAAGTGAGCAAAAGCTACGTTTGTTCGGTTTGAGGAAACTAAAGGAAGCCGGCCGAAGTGGCCGTGCGGTTAAAGGCGCTGCAGTCTGGAACCGCAAGACCGCTACGGTCGCAGGTTCGAATCCTGCCTCGGGCATGGATGTTTGTGATGTCCTTAGGTTAGTTAGGTTTAACTAGTTCTAAGTTCTAGGGGACTAATGACCTCAGCAGTTGAGTCCCATAGTGCTCAGAGCCATTTGAACCATTTGAAACTAAAGGAAGAACACGTTTGGCGACACTGCCTGTGGCAGGCTGCTTGAATTTGCGCGCTCAAAGGCCTGTCTGGCTAACCTCAGTGCTAAATAACTCAGAAACAGCGCAACGCATCGATTTTTTCATAATAATTGTTTCTCAGCACACTCTTCCCCGCAAAACTCTTACAAGCTTTTCAAACTGTTTCTGATCGCCCTTTACATGAAAGTAAGAGGGTAAAAGTTCACTGAATTAGCTACAGCACCTATAGATGTGACAAAGTACGTAGTTTAAAGCTATAAAAGGTATTTACTGAACAAAGAGAACAAACAGTATGTGTGCTGCATTCCTACGCAGAAATGACATATGGGTTTCTCTGTACGTCAAATGACACAATGTTGTGTTGCAAAGAAGTTATATTTTTCCTCGAAGATTTAATACCAAAGATGTATACCAGAAATGTACAGCATAGACTACGAATACTTATGGAATGAGCAGTCATGTCCGTAGAACAGAATGTCGCCAACACATACTACCTCTTAAGTCACGCGATTATACTCTTAGTATTGCATAAGGTTTATCCGTTAGTGCTCATCATATTGTGAATGACATTGCATCGCTAGTACAGACAGAATCCGGTCAAAAGTAGTGCAGATTTTATACGCTCATTTCACAGACATATTAAAAATTTGCATAATATATCTGGAATGGGCCGGCCTTAGCGGCCGAGCGGTTCTAGGCGCTACAGTCTGGAACCACGTGGCCGCTACAGTCGCAGGTTCGAATCCTGTCTCGGGCATGGATGTGTGTGATGTCCTTAGGTTAGTTAGGTTTAAGTAGTTGTAAGTTCTAGGGGACTGATGACCTCAGCTGTTAAGTACCATAGTGCTCAGAGCCATTTGAACCATTTGATATCTGGAATGAACTCACCGTATTGTTATGAAGAGATAAATGCAAGGGTATTTTGAATGTTTGCTTCAAATGTCATAGCTGACATGCCACTAATTTTGTGTTACAGGAAAAGAAGGGATAGCTACCGCTATTTATTAAATTTGTGGTGCACTTATCTAAATTATGCTGCAGCAGCATCCCTAGTACGCCAAAAGTATCGAATTTGAAGCTATAATATGCAAGAAATCAGCGATTTATCACAGAACGAAATATCTTTATGGTATAAAGTCTCGTGTTTTTACTTTCTGCTGCCTTATGTTTAAATCTTTGTTCTTTGTTAAGGAAACCAAAATATTAACCGTAATATATTTATTTTCGACGTCGCAGGTAGTAGTCCTACCGTTTCCTATTGCGACTACTTTAAAATAAGCACGGTGATTTCGAGATCTGTAAGATCCAGAGATAATTACTCACACTGCCGTATATAAATATTATCTGTAGGTGCAAACTGTATAAGTGTATAGATTTAACGAATTGTCTGGAAGCATATACCCGACCTAGCAAATTTATGTACCATTTATCTCATAAACAGACGATCTACCTATCCTGTCTTGAGTATTCCACTGTAGCACCAGCTTACAGAAGGTTCTGTTTGCTTCTTGTCTGAACTTTCTATCGCCCGCGATTCACTTCTGAACGAGCCTACTGTCGCAACAAATACATTTAGATAACACTTCCTAATATTTAAATTTATGTTTGTTGCTAACAAATGTTACCTTTGCAGGGACGCTTTTCTTGCTATTACCAGTTTGCATTCTACTACATCCTCTCAGCTTAACCCATCCTCAATTACTATGTTGACCACAGGTTCTAATTTTATTGTCTCATTTCCTAATGTACAGATTCTAGGCTACACACCTGTCTCACTCCTTTCTCAACTACTGCTTCTCTACCATGCCCTCTTAAAAGTACATCTAGTTTGTGTACAATTCCTAGACACCATCTCGTTCCCTGTATTCTGTCTGTACTGCTATCAGCATTAGCGTCAACATTGCCAAATGCCTTCTATAAATCAACAAATGCTATAAACGTATGTTTGATGTCTTCAGTCTATCGTCTAAGATATGCCGGAGGTTCAGCATTGCTCGCGTGTTCCTACGTTTCTCCAGCACCCAAACTAATCTTCCTCCGAGGTCAGCTTCTGCCAGTCTTCCCGTTCTTATGTAAATAATTCGTGTCAGTATTTTGTAACCATAGCTTATTTAACTGATGGGCAGTTAATATCCACACCTTTCAAGATCCCCACGTGCTCAAAACCTCCACGTATGTTTCACCAAATAGCCACAAGTCCTTACGAGCTGACCCCAGATGTCCAGTAATACTGATATGTCCTCTTCACGTGAGCTTCAAGGGAAAAGATAAACCTTTCTTGAAATACCTTTGCGAATCGGTGCGCAGAACTTCCTCCTACTTGCTCTATGCAGTGCTATAAATGAAGTCGTTCGTCGTAGTAGATGTCGTAGCGCACTGGAAACGTTCGGAACTGCGAAGGGTCTAATTATGTGGCTATGACTAGTTATGTGGGCAGCAGACCTGCCTCAAATAATGATCCAGGATGCAATTACAGTGAATTTATTGATAAACACTGTGAACCAACACACAATTTCTCTCTCCCCCACCCACCCTCTCTCTCTCTGTCTGTCTCACGCTCTCTCTCTCGTTCTCCCCATTGTCTATTAGTTGCATGGGACTCTTCTAGCAGCTGTTAGTGATCACGGCTTGTTACAAATACTGGCATGAGTTGGCGGTAGATTATATCCACACGGGAGGTAAGAGGTGTTGCCTGTCTGAATGAGGAGCTCGCTCCCGGATGCCGTAGCAAACCGGTGATGACCTCTGGCCGGCCGCGGTGGTCTCGCGGTTCTAGGCGCTCAGTCCGGAACCGCGCGACTGCTACGGTCGCAGGTTCGATTCCTGCCTCGGGCATGAATGTGTGTGATGTCCTTAGGTTAGTTAGGTTTAAGTAGTTCTAAGTTCTAGGGGACTGATGACCACAGATGTTAAGTCCCATAGTGCTCAGAGCCACTTGAACCATTTTGATGACCTCTGCAGGCAGCGGACCCTCTCAGCGACTGTTCGCCTTGGGCCATCTGGATACACGCTTCTTGCCAAGGCCACGATGATATACGCATCTCCACCTCGCATTTTAATCTTGTTTTTAAATAAAGTGCAATGCCACTAGTGGTGTCAGTAATTTTTTGTAGTGTGTGAGTGTATATACTTCGGATTTCTCATTGTTATATGCAAGTCTACTAGGGGCATCCTTATAGTGACGTCACACAGTAATATTGGAGGGCTAACACAGAATACACGAGATATGAGTGAATTTTTTAAAAATATCGTACTGTGCACATTGTTTAACGTGGAATATCAATCTATTTTTAAAAAAATAATAATGCGCTGCAGTACTTGTTAAACATTCAAAATCTTAGAATGGAAATGTGGTTATTCGGAGAAGCGTTAAAGTGGTTTGCGACAGACTTACTGCCCCATACACATTCTTCATTCCTCAGTGGATGTTTACCAGTGTTTGTCCTTCGGCAGCAAAAAAAAAAAAGAAGTCCTGTTTGGTCGTTTATGGTAATAATGTCGCCACAGTTAACGGTTCCACTTTTACTGCACTCAAATCGGAAAGACAGGGGTGCCACACTTACCCTTGCCCACATATCAGTGCTTATATACCCGCATTGGAGTCATGCTACGTTGCGTATACGTTGCATCAGCGTCCTCAAACGAAATCTTTAGATCGTCCCTTACAATAAAAAAGGGAGGGAGGGAGGGGGTGGGGGAAGCTTCATTATTATTGGCCTAGAGGGGGAAAGGAGGGCAGGGCTTTCCACCATTCTATCACGCGCAATTGCTTTTGAGGCGTGAGTGGGGAAGTGTCATGGTGGGTGACCTCGACAGGTGCCGGATTCATTTTCGTGCAGTGGATCTTGCCGAGGTATGGGCTTGCGTCTCTCAAAGATGTGGATGGCCGTACTGTAGGCGCGACCACAACGGACGGGTTTCTTTAGAAGGGCCAAACTAACCTATTATTCTTGAAGAGGGACATAAACTTTGCCGGAAGTTGCAGGAGCACAAGTCTGGACGATAGACTGAGCTGGCTTTATACGTTAAGCAACATGGCATCGCTGTGCTGGTATTGGGAATGGCTAAAAGCACGGTGAAACTACACCATTTTTTTCTCGAGTACATGCAGCTCCACTGTACGTTCAAATAATGATGGCCAACTCTTAAGTAAAATACAGGGTGTCTATAAATGTTTACCTTGGTAACAAAACAATTAAACTGTTTGCTGGATACAGTAAATGAAATATGGATTATACCGCATGTGCTTATATTCATTATGTTTTGAGCCTTACATAAATATTTAATACATGTAATATACTTCAACATTTAAATCACTCCAACATCTGCGCCCCTGGTAATACGCAGCCTCTTGGCATACATTCTGCAACATGTCTGGAGTGATTGTGCCAATGGCATCTTTTATGGGCTGTTACAATGTCACAATATTAGGAACTGCTGCTTTGTACACAATATTTGTCCATTATTCCCAAAGAAAAAATCTAAGAGAGTAATGTCTGGTTATCTCGTGTTCCATGGAACTGGGCCTTCTCTACCAATCCATCCGTTGGGGAAGGTTTCATTAACAAAAACCTTACAAATGGTTCAAATGGCTCTGAGCACTATGGGACTTAACATCTATGGTCATCAGTCCCCTAGAACTTAGAACTACTTAAACCTAACTAACCTAAGGACAGCACACAACACCCAGTCATCACGAGGCGAAAAACCTTACATCTAGAGCCCAATGTGAAGGAGCGCCATCTTGATGAAAGATGATAGTGTCTTGCATCTCCTTTAGCTGTGGAACGGCATAATTCACCATCAAGTCTATCTAAACACATCCACTTACATTTCAAGGAAGAAAAATGGGCCAATCCCTCGATGTCACATTAACATACAACACACACGCTTCGAAAAATCATTGTCCTCATCTAAACGGTTGAGCATGCTCACTGCAAATTGTTCACGGCTTTGAGCGATCATCTGGTTGTAATGCCTGAACAATTTGGACCTTGTACGGATAGTGTTTAAGACCTTTGCATATCACTTTATGCGCTTTACTCTTTGGTAATTGAAGTTCCCGAGAAGCTTGTCTAATCCATTTCTGTGGTAACCTCGGTTACCTGCACAATCTCCTCCGAAACAGATACCCTGCCGATGCGTGTTCGTTTCTGAACCGACCCCACTGCTAAAAAACTTTCCACTCATGTTCTGATTGACATCAGGTGCTTTCTTTCCACAATGGTACACAAACTCTCGCTGCACAGTAATCGGTGATTTGATTTCTGCTAGGCACACAACACATTGGGCTTTGTCCTGGGGGGAAGCCATTTTTACTATACAGTATATCTCACACAGCACTCCTTGTGGCGAAAGTTTTGAATGAGACGCAGCTGTACAGAAACGACATTGGTTCCCTGGTAGACTTGTAATAAAAAAGAAGCGTTTCCATTATAAATATAATTAATATTCAATCGTGAAATATGGGTAAACATTTACGGACACCCTATACTGGAAGTATATTCAAGAGGTGCAGTTATCAGGAAAAACAAAACTACCAATCCACAGATCGGAGAGTCGAATGGTAGATCCCTAAATTGGCTAGGGATGTTAGGGAATTGAATGCGGTTAATCCCAGTTAGCCGTGCGATCTAGCGCACTGCTTTCCGGGCAGGATTAGTGTCGAGGTCTGATGTGCCGGCCAGTCTGTGGGTGGTTTTTAAGTCGGTTTTCCATCTGCCTCGGCTAATGCGGGATGGTTCACCTTATTCCGCCTCTGTTGTAATACGAGTACGTCGGCGATTGCTGCGCAGACACGTTCTCCACGTACGCATACACCATAATTACTCTACCACGCAAACATAGGGGTTACACTCGTTTGGTGTGAGACGTTCCCACGGGGGTCCACTGGGGGCCGAACCGCACAATAACCCTGGGTTCGGTGTGGAGCGGCGGTGGGGTGTGTGGACTGCTGTAGCCTGTTGTGGGGTTGGGGTTGTGAACCACTGAGGGCTACGGCGGGGACGAAGTCTTTCCGTCGCTTCTAGGTCCCTAGGTCCATACAATACAATACAATACAAGCCATCATGGGCCGAATAGTGTACAAATTACTGTAACCACGACATACATGAAGTCAACCCCCACTACAGAGTTTCAAGTATATTTGTCGCAGATGATGAAGAGACTAAGTGAATGTGTGATAAGACAAAATAAATTATTCAGGTAGTTAAGGGAGACAAAAATTTAATTGTGGTGGAGGATTAGAAACGCGATAAAAAGAAAAAAGAGAGGAGGTAAAGCAGTAGGAAAACTTGAGTGCAAATGGAATCAAAGAGGAACCCACCTGATAGAATTCTGGAGAGAGTGTAATTCAGTCATCGCTAACATTTGACTTAAGAATCCTGTAAGAAGGCTGTAGACATGGGAGTGACGTAGAGTCACTGGACGGTTTCAGATTGATTGCACAGTGATGAGGCAGAGGTTTGGAAGCCAGACTTTATACTATGAAATATTTCCATGGACAAATGTGGACTCTGACCATAATTTATTGGTTCTTAACAGCGGCTTAAAACTGAAGAAATAGCGAAAAGACATGAAAAATAGAAGGTGAGGCCTATATAGAAATAACCTGAGGTTGTTGACAGTTTTCAGAAGGACTGTTAGGCAATGCTTTACTGCAAAAGGGGAAATAAATAAATAGAAGACAAATATGTACCTTTGAGAGATGAAAGAGTGAAGGCAGCAGCAGAGAAATAAGTAAAATGACAAGACCCAGTAGAAACCTTTGAATTTAACTGAAGGAATAAAAAGTACTCGTATAATAATGTTGCAAATGAAGAAGGTGGAAATTAAAATACAGATGTTTTAAAAAATTGATTAAGAGGAAGTGCAAAATGAAAAGCATGGATTGACTCAAGGACAAATGTAAGGCTATAGAGGTGTGCACTACTTGGGAAAAGACAGATTGTGAGGTTCTTCGTATGTTGGACAACATTTTATTTACTAATTTTAATATTTTATTAGGATTATGCGTTTAATAGGCATAACTCGCTTTCTTGAGCAGCAATGTAGAATGCTATAGCGATGAGTAACAAGTGGTTTCCACGTACAGAATGCTTGCAACTCAGTGATTCTGAACGACGGAGGCCTATAAACATTTGAACCCAAAACTAAGACGTTTGTTTTATAGAATACTAATTGTTAGAGTACATTTGCGGTACATTAAATGCTAGAGGGAGCATTTATCAACTGGACCTTATATTTTTTGTGAGAAAAAAAATGAGCTAGATATCAACCCCTGTAATCGATCTCACGCGAAAATTATGCTAATACTGATCAGGTATGGTCCTCTCAACGTAGAGTTTTTAAACTTATGCGCGACCCGATTCATTGCGGCCACGTAACGTCCGAACGTCGAGTGCGGTGCGCGGAGTTCAGTAAGAAGTTTGTGTTGGGAATGTCGGTGAACCCACAAGTTGTCGTGCAACATCTCCGGGAGCAGTACGGAATGACGGCTAAACTGTAAATGTCAAAGAACTAGAACTCTTGGAAGTCGTGACCGCTAAGCATCAATATTTGCGCTATTGGATGAACTTCTCCGCACGGTAAAACAAGACACCTGACACTTTCTTTATGTTTTTCTTTATATCTTTCAATTTCGTTGCAGATATCACAGACAATTGCACGGATGAAGACGTGTTAGATATAGAAGAAAATAGTGGATTGACGTTCGGTGCATGTGTACAAGAGGATGACGACGGCGATAACGAAAAATCGGAAATTTGTGGTAAGGACTATGGGAGCAAACTGCTGAGGTCATCGGTGCCTAGCCTTACACACTACTTAATCTAACTTAAACTACCTTACGCTAATAGCAACACACACACCCATGCCCGAGGGAGGACTCGAACCTCCGACGGGGAGGGGGGGGGGGGAGAAACCGCCGCGAGAACCGTGACAAGACGCCCAAGGCCGCACAGCTACCCCGCGCGACGGCTATAATGAAGCTCCTACTCCACCACCTTCACATTCTGCGAACTGAAGCTGGGGCCTGCAGTCGAGGACGTCAGTGATGGTGAAGGCTGCTTTGACGATGTAAAATCGTCGAATACGACTTTGCGTCTTGGAAATGTGGAAATAACAGGACCTATCTTTAAAAACAGACAAGGAGAGCTTTAAATTATTAAACCGGGAAAGGGAGCTGTATGTTTGGAATAAATACACTCCTGGAAATTGAAATAAGAACACCGTGAATTCACTGTCCCAGGAAGGGGAAACTTTATTGACACATTCCTGGGGTCAGATACATCACATGATCACACTGACAGACCCACAGGCACATAGACACAGGCAACAGAGCATGCACAATGTCGGCACTAGTACAGTGTATATCCACCTTTCGCAGCAATGCAGGCTGCTATTCTCCCATGGAGACAATTGTAGAGATGCTGGATGTAGTCCTGTGGAACGGCTTGCCACGCCATTTCCACCTGGCGCCTCAGTTGGACCAGCGTTCGTGCTGGACGTGCAGACCGCGTGAGACGACGCTTCATCCAGTCCCAAACATGCTCAATGGGGGACAGATCCGGAGATCTTGCTGGCCAGGGTAGTTGACTTACACCTTCTAGAGCACGTTGGGTGGCACGGGATACATGCGGACGTGCACTGTCCTGTTGGAACAGCAAGTTCCCTTGCCGGTCTAGGAATGGTAGAACGATGGGTTTGATGACGCTTTGGATGTACCGTGCACTATTCAGTGTCCCCTCGACGATCACCAGTGGTGTACGGCCAGTGTAGGAGATCGCCCTGTGTGCCTCGGTCGTATGCAGTCCTGATTGTGGCGCTCACCTGCACGGCGCCAAACACGCATACGACCATCATTGGCACCAAGGTAGAAGCGACTCTCATCGCTGAAGACGACACGTCTCCATTCGTCCCTCCATTCACGCCTGTCGCGACACCACTGGAGGCGGGCTGCACGATGTTGGGGCGTGAGCGGAAGACGGCCTAACGGTGTGCGGGACCGTAGCCCAGCTTCATGGAGACGGTTGCGAATGGTCCTCGCCGATACCCCAGGAGCAACAGTGTCCCTAATTTGCTGGGAAGTGGCGGTGCGGTCCCCTACGGCACTGCGTAGGATCCTACGGTCTTGGCGTGCATCCGTGCGTCGCTGCGGTCCGGTCCCAGGTCGACGGGCACGTGCACCTTCCGCCGACCACTGGCGACAACATCGATGTACTGTGGAGACCTCACGCGCCACGTGTTGAGCAATTCGGCGGTACGTCCACCCGGCCTCCCGCATGCCCACTATACGCCCTCGCTCAAAGTCCGTCAACTGCACATACGGTTCACGTCCACGCTGTCGCGGCATGCTACCAGTGTGAAAGACTGCGATGGAGCTCCGTATGCCACGGCAAACTGGCTGACACTGACGGCGGCGGTGCACAAATGCTGCGCAGCTAGCGCCATTCGACGGCCAACACCGCGGTTCCTGGTGTGTCCGCTGTGCCGTGCGTGTGATCATTGCTTGTACAGCCCTCTCGCAGTGTCCGGAGCAAGTATGGTGGGTCCGACACACCGGTGTCAATGTGTTCTTTTTTCCATTTCCAGGAGTGTACGTCAAAAACCGTGGTACGCATCGCCAAAAGCTTGCAAAAGTTAATATAATTTGTTGAAATAAATTTAATACAGCGGTAAGTTCCTAATCTGCGAGGTTAACGAACAGCAGTTGGGCATTCAAGCTGCAGTGGAGGTGGGCCTAAATAATTTCGAGGTGTCAGCTGTTTGGGTCTACGCCTTCAAGAACGAATATAGTATCGGTTCAAATGGCTCTGAGCACTATGGGACTTAACATCTGTGGTCATCAGTCCCCTAGAACTTAGAACTACTTAAACCTAACTAACCTAAGGACATCACACACATCCATGCCCGAGGCAGGATTCGAACTTGCGACCGTGGCGGTCACACGGTTCCAGACTGAAGAGCCTAGAACCGCACGGCCACACCGTCCGGCCAAATATGGTATTGTGTCACGAAAAGGTAACCCATGTTACAACAACAAAAAAGCTACGTAACGAAGCAGACATAATTACTGCCTGTGAAAAATTCGTTGCCAACACAAGAGTTGTTACGGAAGCAGTCGGTAAAGAGAATGTTTACAATATGGATCAGAGTGGGTGTAATTTAGAAATGACGTCAGGTCGAGCTCTTGCGAAAAATGGAACAAAAGATGTCGTCACAGTAGTGCAGTCCATAAGTAAGACGACTCATAACAACGATAATGCCAACGATATCTGCAGATTGACACTTGCAGTCACCTCTGTTTACTGTTTTAAAAGAGTCGACCGGATCGTTTGGACCGCGTGTCAAACAAACTTTGTATCTCGCGGCCGATATTGTAGTTGTCACCTCATCTTGTGAGAAAGTGAACAAGGAACACTTACAGAAGTGGCGAGAAGAGGTGTTAAAATCATCAGAGATGATAAAAGATCCGTTTTAGTAGTGGACTCGTTTTCTGGTCACTAAAATTTGTCAGTACACGAAGGACACGGAGTAAAAGACAATATCACCAGGTGGCACAGGATACTGCCAATCGCTAGACGCATTTTTTTTCCGCGTGTTCAAGGGATTTGTCCGGAGGTTTGCCAACTCGGTACGACTTCTGGGTATCGATGTAAACTTCGGTCAGCGGAACACCATCCTGAAAATACAGTCGCTTCCTCGCAGGCAGCCATGCGCAACACTGTTTAGGTCAGTCTTCCATTGCGCGAGGTATCGAAGCGGCTGCACCAGCGACCGGCCAGAATAATGTAAATATCCACTGAAATACTCTTTTGACGCTGCTGAAGTGTTATGTTCATTATGTCAAAGTGCACGATTTCAAACGTGTAGCTGGTGTCAAAGATCACTTTGCTTT